>NC_072354.1:328537-657074 GCF_009556855.1 Talaromyces marneffei | reverse complement strand
AATCGAGACAATCGACTGGTTGTTCAATCTCTCATTCCTAGTTTGTGGCAATTGATCCATTCTATTCTAGCCTGGCCGATACGTAGGGCTTTTAATCTTCGGTGCCTTTTCCCAAAATACGATAGTCAAATATGCAAAGCACGACCCTTCTCGTTTTTCTTTGTTTCCTTTTTTCTTTGTTTTCTTTTTTTGTTTATTGCTTCTTTTAGAGTTTGGGGAATGGAAATTCTTGGGTTGTATTATCATTTGCCAACTTGTGTATGGTTGTCGCTGGATTGTTATTTCAATACTGATACATGATAGACTCGAAAGGAAATAGGCATCTAGAGTCGGAAATCCTGGGATTCTTTTTGGTGTATGAGTTCTTCTAAGTGTAATAATCCTGATAGGTCTTTCTACACGTGGCGATCCGATGCTTGTGGAGGAAGGTATTAGTGTATGATTGATGAACGCAGCAGGAAGCATCGATTAGTACCGGATTCAGTCGCCACGATTGATTGGATTCATTACATACAGCCGAAACACCATGCGAGTTATACAAACAGAACGACTCGGAGATATATGTACATAGAACGGCCAGGTGTCGCGAAACATGCAATATATGTATGTAGTTACCTGTGGACAGAGTTCATACATCTCGATTCCGTCTCATCAGCGCAACTAAAATAGCGACAACCAGGACTAAAATTGCTGAAGCAACTTTCGGAAAATATGTCTGCGACAGAGCGGCTTCCTTTGAGGTCGTCGTCGTCACCTCTGGTACCACTTTGGGCATCTTCACTGCTCCTGATTCAATCGGCTTGACTGACTCTGTTTGCTCGGATGGGATTTTGATGTCTTCGTTGAGCTCTGGGTTGATGGGATCATCTTGAGTCTCCATCAAAGATGTTTGGTCAGTATCAAAAGTCACAGTTGTGGAGGCGCTCTCATCCGTCGACCCTGACCTCAAAGATGCATTGGAAGAGCCAGCCGACCGACCCAACTCCAACAGCAAATTCGCAATATCCTCATGCTCATAACTCCTAGCTATAATAAACGGAGTCCTGCCATACCAATCCTTCCTCCAAAGGTCCGCCCCAGCATCTACCAATCGACGTACTGCGTCGGCACTACCGTCAACCACCGCCAGTTCAAGATACGCATTCAAAGCAGTTGTCTCATGGGTCAATTTCGCACCACGCTCGATGAGTAAGACATTGAGCGAAGAGTAGTTCCTTGCACTACGCATTTCGAGAGGTGTAGCACCCCACTGATCGAGGGCGTCGACATTGGCACCAGCATCAAGGAGGATTTCCCCGGCTTTGTGACAAACATATAAAGCTGCTAGATGCAATGGTGTTCGTCCGTAATTGTTTTTGACATTAAGGTCAGCACCGTGGGAGATCAATTGACGAATGATTTCTTCGTTGTCATTCGAAACAGCATGATGAAGAGCTGTCTCGCCCATATCTGGATCTTTGCCATTGATGTCTTCATTAAAATCTTTGGATAGACGTTCTGTGACTTCATCGGTCAAATCGGCATAAGCCAGTGACAACAGGGCAAGAGGTTCGCTGTCAACGGACATTTCTGTATCCGTGCGGCGAGGGGGTAAGATTATTGTACCGGTATCGGTTCGTTTTGCTGGCAGAAAGTCGAGTTCATCACTGCCATGCCTCTTCTTCTCTTCTCGCTGTCGTCTGGCTTCTCGAAGCATTTGAAGGATTTTGCTATGGTTTACCTCTCGAGCAATACGGATCGGTGTTCGACCAAATTTATCTTTGATGGTGGGATCAGCACCATGATCTAGAAGTACTTTGGCTGTATTCTCGTTTCCCAATCGAGCGACATCGTGTAATGTCGTTTTACCATTCACATCTTGCATGTTGATGTCCAATGTAGGGTCGAATTCGAGCAGGAGTTCTATGATTTCGGATCGACCATTACACGCTGCGCCATGAAGCATGCCTCGATCAAAACAGTCCTTGTGATGCACGTTCGCGCCGTGCTGAAGTAGTAGTTTCACGACCGGGATAGCATTGTAATCAATTGCTCGCATGAGCGCCGTTCCCTGAGTACCAACCTCCAGGGCTTCGGTGTTTGCATCTCTTTCTAGCAATGCTTCGACAATCTCCGTGTAGCCATTCTCTGCGGCATATATTAAAGCGCTTGCGCCTCTTTCATCCTGCAGATCAATCTCGACATTTGGTTGAGATAAAAGAATCTTGACACAATCAAGAGTGCCTGCAGTAGCTGCATAGATTAAAGCAGTTGCACCCGCAGGCTCGGAACCGCTTTTGTTGATTTCCAATTGCGGCACAGATACGAGCAATTTGACAATCTCTGCAAACCCATCGAAGGCCGCACGTATCAATGGGGTAAAGTCACTCTGTCTTGGATGTGCGATATTCACATCTATATCTTCCTGTTCAACAAGTAATTGAACAAAGGCTACTTGATATAGGTCCGTTGCCTTGTAAAGCACAGAGCAGCCCGTGTTGTCAACGCTGTTGACAGAGGCACCGGCTTCAATAAGGATCTTTGCGACATTTACATTGCCTTGCACTGCCGCGAGCACAAGGGGCGTCACACCATTTGCATCTTTAATATCTGGGTTCACGCCCTCTTCAACTAGTTCGGCCACAAGTTTGGTCAACCCCAAATGAGAAGCCAAATGCAATTCAGAGCTACCATCCTTGCCGGTCCAACTTGATTGGCCGTCATTGTCCAGGTACCACAGGGCTTGTGTCAAAGTTGCAAAGCAACCTTGATCATGAAGCAATCTTCGGGCGCGCTCCCAAAGGTCATCCCGAGAAGTTTGGACAAGATGCTTGCCCCAATTCTTAGCGGCATAGCCCAGTAACGGATACTTTTCAACACGGTTCTCAAATTCAGTCAACTCGCTGGATCCCGAGCAGGCGCCCATCCTAAAAGGTTCAAATAAAAGATAAGTCAAGCAAACAGACGCCAATTTATCCCGTCCTTGCGGGAAATATTGCTCCCAATTACGGCGGAAAAAGTCCTGCGCTGAATAATGGACGAGTCGAACACAGTCTGATTCGTCGAATTGAACCAATCCTGCACACATTGAGGCGAGAACAGATGCCTGTATTATATAATCTTGATTAATATCATCGTCCGATTCCGTTACAGCAATTGCATGCTCGATAGCCACAACATGCAATGGCTCCTCAGCAAAGACTACCCATCTCAAAAAGTCCATTGTTATTTCTCGATGATTCAATGATAAATCAGCGATGCGGCTCATCGCATCTTTGAATGTCCCATCAAGCTCATTTGGAAGTACCTCGAGTGCCGCCATGACGTCTCCAGCTCTCAGTTTCGACGTTAGTGTATCCATGTTGAATTTTGCCAGAAGAAACATCCCACCATTTTCATTCACGACAGTACGAATAATCTTTTCTCTTAGTCCTTCTTTCAGGGCTACACATTTCTGCAGAAATGCAGAAGTTGTGATACGCCATTCCACATAGGTAAGCAAATCTTCCTCGACGGCAGCGACCTCGATTCGGAAGCTATTGAATTGCTTTACGAGGGAATGTCCTTGGCCTTTGCATTGCTTGACATCATCGATACATGACTGACAGAGATCATAATCGGAGTTGTTGCATTCGTAACAGTGATATTGATATGGAAGGTCTCCCGCGCCGCATAGGTCGCAAGAAACATAATTCGAATCATTAAAGTGTCTCACAATGTTTTCCAAGGGCCGCGATGTCACCATAAAGTTCACTTTAGCTTTTAGTGAGTTCAAGATTTCAAGCAAGGTTAAACGATGATCTTCTTCTCGCAACTCATCAAGCCCATCAATAACAACGAACGACCGGGGGAAGTTTTGTAACTCCTTGTCCAGGGCCGATAGCAGTTCTTCGCGGCTCGGCTTAGTTCGTACGCCGTTGTGCTTGGTGAACATTTCCAGCGTATCCTTTGATTTGATACCATATCGTTGAGCGATTTGCTTGAGAAGACTACCAAGCAATGAATGTATATCCTGGGAGTGGACGTCGTCCCATTTGCAGTACAACATTAGAATTGCAGCGCCTTTTAGTGGTTCTTTGTTCAGTCTGCGGAGATTGTCCAATTCGTCTATCACAATTGCTGACAGGTAGGTCTTCCCAGCACCCGGAATCCCTGGACAGATCATGATGCCATTTTCGTGTTCGATCCATTCTCTAAAGTCATCGTCCTCAAGAAACCATTTACAGGTTCCCTCATGGTGTTCCCGGAAAAGTAGTTGTTGCTTCGCAATAAAATTTAGTGGGGATAACCAATCAATCATCTCTTTCACCTGAGCTTCATCTATCACATCCTTCACTGCTTGAGTGGTTTGATAAATCTCCTGTGTCATGGAGTGATTGATCTGCGATAACGCAAACTGTATCGTCTGCTGCATTCGGTGGATTTTTTCAACCACTTTCAATACATCAGTCTCGGTCAGTGGCCATGTAAGCGTCTGTTTGATTTTTCCATAGCCAGACCTCGATTTGAGTTTGCCGTTGAGGTCGTTCACGAGATTTTCAATTTCGTTGATAATTCCAGTATCGGCTGCGAATAAAGATTGCATCTCTCCGGGAATCACATCCTGTGCCTGGGTGTTGGCAATCTGGGCCTGGAGAGCCGTGATTGTCAGCCATAAATGTGTGATCTCGTTCAACAGTGACAGGCGATCTTTCCCTCCCGATGCAACCGAGCTCAAATAGCCTATAATTTGAAAGGCCGCCGTAGCAACTGCCGCGACGCTGGCTGAGACGCTGAGGGGATCCATGACTGCCGCCTCCTTTTGGTAAGGCAATACATGTTTCCGTAATGTGACCAAGAACCGAACGAGGAAGTCGAGAAAAAACTGCAAATTTAATTAAGAGCCACTAACACCATCATCACAAAACAAAAAGAAGGCTAAGCCTTCAAGCTGAAGTCCGGCCCCAGCAACATGCATAAGTGTTGCGAACATGGCGTTCCGTTGCCAATCATTGTCGCAAAACCCCCGCGAGATAGTGCTTAGTCCCGTATAGCCTAGTCTCAACTCTCTAGTTATTCATAGCAGTGATTGCGAAATCGTGTTTCGTGTTCATTTGGCAATCTGAGATGTTAGGGTGTCGGCGGGAAATTCGGCATTGGATACTTCGCCTAGGACACGAGACCCTAGGTTTCAAGATCAGCATTTCGTACATATACAGGTTAGGTACTAGTAATAGCGCCCGAACATCCTTAGCAAAGAGAACCGGTATATTGCAGGAGTTCATGCAAATCTCAAGACCCGGAATGACATGGCGTTGTCGCGTGAATAGCTCTCGGACGTTATAAATTTTCTTTCTTTTTTTTTTTCGTCCTTAATTTTCAGCTAAAGTATATTTACTGGTATCATATCTAATGAGTCAACGAAACAGGTGGTACTTTATACAGTTGAACATACATTACATTATGCATATTTATATGCAATGCAGTAACTCTCAAGCCAACCCGCAGCTGTTATATACCTACCTCAATGTCCGCCGTTATGAGCCATCAATCTCTCTTCTTCGACTTGGAGGTCTTGGACCCAAACAATCCCAAGAGATAGGCCATGCGATTCACAAACAAGAATGCGGTGAAGCCGATATTACCCCAGCTTACTGGAGACCATGATGCCACATCAAAGTACAAATCCGGGCCCATGGCAACGTAAGTCGCGTATAAATGGCCAAGGTCTGCAATTGCCAAGGCAATGACGGCGTTGCGCAGTACGCGGATCTCAGAGGTCCCGTAGGTGACTCCAAATGCAAGCATGCCTACAAGACCATATATATTTGCCAGTTGGTAGTTTAACGCGAGAACGCTGGGATGGTGCGGTAGCGTAGGAGGGTTGGCTAGAGAGGTCTGGCCGGCGATGAAATTATTCGTGTCGATGATAGGAGCGAGTGTACCGGCGACCCTAGTAAGTAGTCAGCATTTATTGATACTTCAAATAATGCTGGTCTATTTGAAACGCCCGGTGAGGATAGGCACCGTGGACTGACTACTCACATGGAGAGCGGCTCCACGATCCCAAAGAGGATGAAGGGCCATGTCGGAAATAGGGTTGGCATTGTTGGCGTTTGAGTTTCTAAAGACTATTTCATATGGAAGGGATCTAGAGATACTGGTATTGAGAATCGTGCCTTCTCTGAGTTCGTTGTGATTAGAGACATTATTGACAAGTTGTTCAGCTGAATAGCTTCGGCTTTCACCCTAACCCTTATCAGACAAGTTCCGGAATAACTATTACCCGATAATTAATAGGGGTTAGGGTTACTACGCTTTCTACGACTACTTTTGGAAATACTGATTGAATTGCTGCCGTATGACTATAACAATTGCTAGAGACACATACATGGAACTTGCTGTTTTGGCAATCTTGTTGTTCGATGGCTTTCAGTAGAAGCTTGGACTTTTTAACAAGAGGATAGGAAAAAGAAATAAGTGCGATCAGGAAAATGCTTTCATGTACAGGCTGTAATGAAAGAAATTTGTCCTTACAGCGACGTACAGTAGTATTCCAACCATTCAGAAGTCAATAATGACAGTTAAAACGTTTTAGTCCCCAGTACTCTGCGTAGAGCTGTATAAATGTTCTCATAATAGGCTGGCGTCTTGAAAATGGCCTACCTCTTCTGCTGGGGATTGGGTTACTTAGTAGTCAGGGGCGGTATATCCAAGGATATTGGGATTATTTCCAGGGCCCTATTTACAGTACTGAGTGTTAGTACCTCACCTCCAATTAATTATTGTTGGATAGAAGATGATAGAACAGAAAGGACTTTACCGGTTTGATAGCACATCTCGCTAGAGGTCTGGCTCCTGAGCAAGAGAATTAAGTTGCAGTCGAAACAGCTGGCACACCTAGATGAAGTTATAATGAGCCAAAGCATCAACACGGAAACAAAAGTACATATATTAACAGTTTAAAGAGATGAAGACCCCCTGCGCAGAGTAGGGCTGAGCAATGATGACGCTATCACTGGCGCAACAATAAGCCGGGGCGATGAGATTGTTGACACAGATAGAAGCTTTAGTAAATGCTAGTGATACCCATCAGAGTAATGACGACGAATTAGTGAAAAGTATTCATGTTGTTGAAACTCGTTAGGAGCTTAATTCTTCAGAATCGAGGAAAACGGGGGTTGATTGACTACAGATAGGTTTTATGATCTTCTGTCTCCTTCATCAGCTGGGAAACTTGGAATAATCAACGATATTTATAATTTTCCTCCAGTGCCTAGGTATACTTAAATACATAGTGCCAGATACTCTGGTTGTAAGACACTCAAAACCGAGACTGAGAATCACGCGGCACGATATGGATTGATCAGGATCAATCGAGACAATCTCTAATCCCTCGACCTCATTAGAAGAGTGAATTTGTTGTAGGTAGCGTTTGGAACTTGTGAATGGAATCCGGGGATACTGTACTCCCGATAATCCATTTCCGTATGTTGTGGGCGAAGAGAATCGCTAAAAGCATAATCCGTGTTCTGTAGAAGTTGGGAAAAATGATTCTCCATGGGTTGTAAATAAATAAATTACATTTTAAATCCATCCCAGGCTAAAATTTCCCAGGTGACTACAACAGCTGGCCCTTGGAAGCCATAGGTAGGTTGCCTTGGAGTTCAAGGAGCTTACCAAAGGACTAAATGTACCACAGGGTGTATCTGTCATGTGATATGTGCTACGTCGGTTGTAATATCTAGTTGCATGCAAAGCTTTATGAGCGAGAAAAACCCGATGTGGTCCACTTGTCCGTAAAACAGAAGTGATATGTTTCGTTGAGGACTTTTTGTCCTATCAAACCACGAGATGTCTATGAGCTGATGAACAACCCCAGTACCGATCGATGTGAGTTTTACTGGTTGCTCAGGCACATCCTGCAGTAGTTTACTCGGCTGTTTATTCTTTCAAATAATTCTACCGAAACCAGACGATTGTAATAAACCTTAGAAGTTTTGAAATATTGATAACGCCGCAAGCTCAAAGACCGAGTTAAATACTGGGCGAGCTTCATCACTTGCAAACAAAGAGTGCGCTATTACTGTTATCACTAAAATCCCATTTTCTACCATTTATCAATTCCATAACCTGGTGAAATCATATACAAGTTGTTGATGCCATGGGATTAGGGCTAGGGCTGGGCGTTAAAGCCGGTTATCTCCGGGTATGTATATCTCAAAAGCATTGCCCAGCTCTTCCCTTAAGCATTGAAGAACAGAAAGCAGACATTCTATACTCATTATAAAGCCTCTATTGCCAATATATCATACTGCAAAAATTGTAAATGTAGATTACTACCACACACGAAACAAGGGATTTCCTAAAGGTGATCGAGGAGGGCGGGCCCGTGCCTGTCCTGCCCAATAGAAATGTTCAAGGCCTTCAGGCAACCATCTCTAGCTGACTTGCTTGCAAGCCAACGTTAAACGTCCGTCACCAGCTTCTTCAACAAGCCCAACGTACACTCCAGCTATATTACTGTGCTAAAGACTCAGATGGAAGGCAACTATCATCGCTACTTCCATCGCTCTATTCGTGACTCAACTTTCGCTCTCAGAGGACCGCACGCTTGCTTTTCCTCTTCGCCCACGTCGATCCCAATGTCCAACCTGTCACTCCCCAAAACCGATTGTCGCGGTCTAGAATCCTAACACGCGCAGAAATGCGGGAAACCGGTGATCATCCTCCCTCGTCTCCTTCCGAAGAAACGTCTCTACCTCAAATTCGCGATGTGCATTCTCAACTGCCGGGGCTGCGCATTGCCCCATTGCGACAGCCTGTGTCGCGCCGACTGTGGAATACCCCCTTCCCCAATAAACCCGAGCTAGGAGCTCATTCAGCAGCCACAAACGGGAGCTTGACGACCGCGACAGCTGGACCTAGCCTTCCGGAGAGGCTTCCAACTTTGGAAGAGTTTGTCAATGCTGCTCGTACGTCGGACGCTGATCTAGGCGACAACTACCTGAATTCGAACATCCCGCCGCCTCCGAAGACCATTCTGCCGGACTTTATCAATCTTCAGACCGTGGAAAAGCTGCCATACCTGTTTGAGGACAATAATGCATCGAAACGTCGCCGCATAGACGTCCTTAATGACCACTTCTCGAGTGAACATCTCCAACTTCCTATTCCGCAGACACAAAACGAAAAGAAGCCTCCGCCGTTCGGCCCGTTTGCTATCCTGAATGGACTGAATGAACCGCCTCCAAATGCAGCGTTATTTCCACCTATTGAACCGGGATCGTTACCGTCGATTTTGACGAGACCTACGATTGATTCGGAGTTGGTGGTATCCGAGAAGCAAGCCGAGAAACAGGCGGATAAGCGGGAGCTGCGGTTAGAGGAGATTCTGGAACCAAATATCTTGGACAGATCAAATGTTGATCAAGTCGAGGAGCCAAAGCTTGATCAACCACCAGCGAATGATCATGGTCAAACTTTGAGTCAGTATCCGGGAGACAACGGTGAGAATCCGGGAGACAAGCCAGTTGATGCAGATGCGCCCTTGTCACCAAAGACTCGCGGTCGCTCGCGTAAGAATTTACGGCGATGGACAGATCAGGAGACCACTGATCTGCTCAAAGGCGTGGTCAAATGTGGCATCGGAAATTGGACGGCTATCCTCCAACAGCCGGAGTTGAACTTCAACAAGCGCAGTGCTGCAAATCTAAAGGACCGCTTTAGAGTATGTTGCCCATGGGCCTATGGAGCAGCTGATCCAAATGAAGCAACAAAGCAAATACAAGACACGCTTGCAAATGCATTGATGAATGCTGAATCCCTGACATCTGGGGCTGGTGGTAAAATTCTGTTACCAGATCCTAGACCGAAAGACAGCAGCACGACTACCTCTACCGAAGCGGTTGAATCTTCTTCAACCAAATTGGGTGAGCAATTGACGGCATCATCATCGTCATCACGACCTAAACAACCAGCCCCCTCGACAGTCGCACCCGGATCTACATCCGAATCCCCCCTATCTTCTTTACTGCACAAAGGGACTCCTCCTCAGTCTGCCAAGTCCAAGTCAACCCTTTCATCTCTAGGCATAGCAGAACCATACTTCATGATCAAATCAAAACGTCGCTCGCGCCGCCCATTCACTCCTGCTGAGGATGAAGCTCTGCTCAAAGGCTACGCAGTCCACGGTTTTCAATGGACACTGATTCAGCAGGATAAACATTTGAATCTGTCACATCGGCGCGCAACCGATTTGAGAGACAGGTTCAGAACCAAATTTCCCAATGCGTACCGTGAGGGCGGAAGTGTCAGTGGCGGAAGTATAGGCTCTTTGCAACGCGAGAATAGCAACGAGAACATGCGGACTCTAGCAAACCATGCTCAGGGGAAGACGGCGACGCCATCATTGAAGAAACCCAAGGAACGCCCACAGTCAGTATCATTACCGCCGCCTCTGGTCTCGCCGCCGGCTTTAGGTAGTGCTACATCAGCAGACAAGAAACGCAACCCACTCTCAACCGAGACGACTGGTTTGACGTCCATCAGCTCGCTTTTACCTCCCCTGCCGCTATTGACCCAGTCAAGTATGGGAATTGATACATCGAATGCAGCCGGAGGACACAGTATGGTATCCTCGTCTTTGTCCTTCTCTTCCAGTTCGGGTCTGGGTAATCACAACACTAGTTTTACGTCTGCGTCATCTACAGGCAATGCAACTACGAGTTCGTGGGAGGATAATACGCTTCCACCCTTCAATTGGAATGATATCAACTGATGTTATTATTTCAACTCGTGTGTTGCGGTTTTATTACATTAGACATGATTTTCTAGTGACTGTTCTTTTAGCGAATCATTAGACACATTTTGGCATAGGGAATATCAATTAGACATCAATACTTCCGCTACTCAACGAGAATCAATTCCTAAATCATAGATATGCGCTAATCACAAACACAAACTCAAATGGAGAAAAGGACGAAGGCTGGTCCGCAGGCGCATTTAAAGCATACAATAGGTATTTGGAAAGATATCAAAACAAGGAAACGCACCACCAACTATGAAAAAAAAGAAAGAAAAAAAGAAAGGACTAAAAACATCATTGCATGGGTAAATACATCCTATTGGCTTGCTAGAAATGGTCGACATGTGCAGACATAGCAGAGTATCGTTTCAGACGTAGTTGGATCATGATCCATTTACCATGCATTTCGATCCCAATTTGGATCTTAAAAAAAAAAAAAGAGCACCATCAGTAAAACGTCACCCATTACCAGATAGAGGAGGAGAAGAAAAAACTCACCCTGAATAAAACTAGCCAGCACTTTGCTCCCCGTCTGCAACAACGGATGGCCCGCCACGATCTGCAGAAACCGCTGCAACCCTTCCCTCCTATGCTCAATCACTTCATCACTAAACCGATTTGTAAACACCTTTCCCGGCAAAGGGGGGATAGTCACACGCGAAGATTCGCGCTCCAGGATATCGCGAAAGTATTCGAAATCAGAATATCGGCGCCGCACGACGGATTGTTTAAGTTTGAAGGCGGGGATGTTGGTTCGACAGACGATTTCGTAGGATGTGTACATTGAGCGGGATGTGCCGTGGGTTTGGGGGTTGCGGACCTATTTTTTTTTTTTTTTCATGTAAATCAGTAAGGTGTTTGTTTACAGAGACAAGTAGGGGCGGGGGATACGGACTTCGATCTCGAGGAAGTTCTCCGGTGGTCCGTAGATCTCCTCAAAGGTCTGATGGCGAGCATCTGGGATGGACTGCATTGTGGCTATACGGTGTCGAGAATTTCCAGGGATAAAATGACAGACTTTTGCAGATAATATAAAGTTCTGAAGCCCTCCAAGAGCTTGATTTAGGGCGTGTCTCGAGTGATCGCGTGCCGATATGTATTGTGTTATGTTCAACGGCGCAGTTGGATGACAAAGATGGTTTGACTGCCCAGAGACGGGTGAATATATCCTTAACGAGATCACAGGCGTCTGTCCGTTCGTCGTTCTATTGCGCAATTGGTGGTGATAGCCGGATTCTTCTTCTGCCAAAGAGAGCGTACAACTGTCAACAAAGAAATGCTCGATAAGCTGAAGCCTGCGATGGAAGCTGCAAGTGAGTCGTAACTGCCGTATCTATCGTGCATGGTGGGGCTGCGTCCAATCACAGATCACGTCGGCCCGCACGGACCACCTCTCAGTCTACTATGGAGTACGGAGTAGACTCTTTGGCAATTGGCCTCGCACCCGTCTTGATCTTCTCTACAAAACACCTGTTGTGGCTTTTATTTATTATTTACCCATGGATCGTATATCGGCATTACGTTTCTGTTGCAACACAAATGAACGGCTCATTGGCAAGCACTATTTGTCAAGTACCTCACCTGTGTGCCTCTCAGCCTCCAAATCCACGCCGGTATTTGCCTTTGCCCAATCATACCGCGTCGGACGCACTCCGCAGCCACAATTCAATATTATATACTTCGTAGTAGATTTGTGATGGCGATCTACCGCTTACACCTCTGCATTCTCACGTAGTATGTCCGATACGAGATATGATGTCAACGTATCAATGATTGCTAATCTCAAATTCGAGTATATATATATATATTTTAAAGAAGAGCACGCCGGATGAATCGGGTTTAAGGCATTAACTCCGGCGACTGATATTATCCGTCACCAATTGGAAGCAACGATTCAGATGCTTGCGTAATTATGATAGGTAATCAGGAATATCAATGTTCAAAGATGCATTCAATTACGGTGGAAGGAATTAGCTTGTCGTGGCTGGCGGAGATCAACCGACGTTTCAAAAAGCCAATTGTGTAGGCGTTTTACCCCAACCGCTGGATCAGCTGAGAGATTTCTCATACATTTCGGGGCAGTGTTTGTCGTCATGATGGCCGCGATTAAGGAGGATTATCACCGCCAATTTCCGGAGATGAAGATAGCCAACCTCGTATCGTGGGCAATTGACGTCAGGGGTGGCTGGGAGGATGTATAAGTATCGAGAGCGCAGTCCCCGTTGATGCGTTTCTCTCTTTTATACGTTGCAATCATTCAAACACCGAAAGATACCACGCTAAATAAACAAGCAACATGTCTAACACAAACGTGCCTCTCCGTCGACTTGGCAAAGATGGGCCCCAAGTTCCAGCTCTGGGTCTTGGTCTCATGGGTATGTCCTGGACGTTTTACGGCAACACACCAAGCGATGAAGAACGGTTTGCAGTGCTCGACCGAGCAGTCGAAATAGGGGCTACCAGCTGGGATACCTCTGAGTGAGCAATAAACCCTCTGTTATGTCTAGCAACACATGAATTAATGAAAATCTTCGCGCTCAGTATGTATGGCGACGGCGAAGAGCTACTAGGAAAGTGGTTCAACAAGTCTGGAAAAAGGGACAAGATCTTCCTGGCAACCAAATTCGCCTTTGTAAAAGGATTGCCCAACTTTGTTGTTGATAGCTCCGCGGCGTATTGCAAGAAAGCCTGCGCCGAGAGTTTGAAGCTACTGGGCACTGATTATATCGACCTTTACTACATGCACCGCGCCAACCCAGACACACCTATCGAAGAGACAGTTCGAGCCATGGCCGAGTTAAAAGCGTATGAGAAGCCTGCCAACACAGTTTATCCGTGAATATATGAGCTGACGAGATCTATCTAACAGTGAGGGCAAAATAAAATACCTAGGACTCTCGGAAGTGAGCTCGACAACATTACGTCGCGCCTGTAAAGTTGCACATATCGACGCTGTACAAGTCGAATACTCAGCCTTTGTGACCGATATAGAGGAAAAAAATGGCACCAATTTGCTTGCGATAGCCCGTGAACTGGGTGTCGCCGTTATTGCATATTCGCCATTGGGCCGCGGAATCCTTACGGGGGCCTATAGTAAGAAGGACTCTGTTTCAGCCGAAGGAGATCAACGCACCGAAATGGAGTTCCCGATGTTTGCGGAAGAAAACCTTGAAGCTAATGTGAAACTTGTTGGCAAACTCAGAGACATTGCCGACAGAAAGAATTGCACGCTGGCTCAATTAGCTATTGCTTGGCTTTTGAAACAAGGTGACTATATAATTCCAATCCCTGGCACAAAGAAGATCCGTTATCTCGAAGAGAATTGGGCCTCCCTTCGTGTGGAATTGACGGACGAAGAAGAAGCCGAAATGAGGAAGTTAATAAAGGACACAGGAGTTGCTGGTGGAAGACTGCCGGATTGGGCTGGTGAAGGGCATCTTAGTGACACCAGGGAAGAATGAATGAAACGAGCGGCTATCTCTAGTTAACCTAGTCACATATCTATTAACTTAGGGCTTTAGCTAGATACGAGCTTGGCACATCTTTCCACCTGATATGCAGGTTGAGATTATTAGGGTTCATTAATAACCCTAATTTCGCATTGGGGTAATCGCTTATATCCGGCTACACCGCCTTATCTCCGCTCTACATAAAGCCCGGACTTCCCAACTCAAGACGACATCTTTCTCTATCAAAGACAAGAAACAGGCTACATCGTTACGTATGAGATTGTATGCTATACCATGGATCGGAAATTTCTCTTCGTCGACGGCATCCAGACCGGTAAGACTGCGAGGCAACGAATAAGACGCCATGTGATGAATGGCAAGAATGCGGGCAAGAAAGTCCACCGACGCTCAAGGCTAGACCTATTACGCCCAACACCTTACTATCAGAAGCAAAGTACTTCTCAACAATGCGAGACTGAAATTGTTGACAAGGAAATTACTGTTACCAGCAAGGAACAAAGCCTTGCCTGTCCCTTAATGAATCATCGAAGTCTTGGAAATTCATTCCGCACATTGTCATATCCTGTGGAGACTACTTCGTACACAATAGCTGTGTTCAATCAATGCAAGCGGCTCGATATCATTCTAAAAAAAAAAAAAAAAAATAGAGCTAATGAGCGGAGTTGCAGTTTTCTCCCATGTGGTAAACAGGTTCTACCCCTGTCGCCTCGGGATCTCACCGGACGATGCGAAGTATTGGTGGCTTCGATTTGTCCTTTCGGACAAGGCTGGTAAGCACTCTTTACATATTCCGTAATATGCCTGGAGCTAACTGAATTAACACAGCATATCATGTTATTATTGCTGTCGCAGAAGCGTGCAATCACTACTTAAGCGGCGGGGGTGAAAGCACTTCACAGGCCCTATATCATCGATCACGGACATTAGCCTTGGTTGCCCAGAGGTTAGCAGGCAAAGATGCTCTATCTGACTCGACTTTGGGTGTGATAGTCATGATGATAGTGCAGGAGCAAATGAGAAAGGTGGTATTTGAAGCCCACATCCATTACGAAGGATTGAGGAGAATGATCGAGGCGCGTGGTGGACTCGACCAGTTAGAGCAAAGTCCGACCTTATTGTTGAAGATTTGCAAGTGAGTGCTTTGTAATATTTTGGGGGTTTTCACACTAACGTCTTTCATAAGGATGGACAATTTATACGCCTGGCAGTACGGACGGCCAATGGCATTCTTTCGAGACCGCATGCCTCAGGCTCGAGCAATGCTAGAAGCTGAAGGGTTCTCTTTCGATAGAACCAAGGCAGAACCAGCCATACACCACTATGATTTGAATCCTTATCTTCACGAAATACTGCTTGATGTCACAAATGTCTCTATTCTGTTCAATGAGATCCCGCCAAACACAAGACTAAATTACCTTACATTCGCGGAAGTAGTGCACTCTATCTGCTACCGCTTACATCGATTTCAACCCCTGCACGAAACATCGTCGCTTTCCAATCTAGAGAAAGTGTATCATATAGGATTGACGCTTTTTATGATAACATTATTCATGCAGTTTGACCAGCATAGATTATTGAAGTGCGACGCGGTTTTTTCACGGCTCCGAAGCATTTTATATCGCGACCTAGATGAGATTGACAATAATTTGGCACTTTGGATATTATTTATTGGTGGTATCTGGATTACCGATGGCCCTGACGACTCGTGGCTTCATTGGATGATAAAAAAGATGACTATATCGATGGATATTGATACTTGGCCGGAAATCTGCTCTGTGATCAGTGCCTTTCCATGGATTCATAACTTGCATGATAAGCCTGGTATCACCCTTTGGGAGTCTGTTTGTGAAGGTTGTCGGGTTTGGTAAATTGGTAGAAGTCCTTTTAGGGTTCATATATTATCAATAGATACTCTCACAACATCCAGATATCAAAATTTCAAAATATATCATATGCCACGCAAAGGCTTCTTCTGTGGATTACAATGATAATAAAAACAGCGGATTCGTATTGTCAACTATCTACTATTCAAATCTCTGTGAGATACATATCAATTCTTTCGTCGTATCCATGACACAGGAATTAGCAGGCTTCCGCATCTACCTACCAATCGAACTTCTGCTTAACAATCTCCTCAGATAACTTCCACAACTTGTCAGCCTCACTACTCGAAACTGCCAACAGCTGAGCATCACCACATATCTGACAGTTAGACAAGAATGCACCATAGTTCTCTTTGCCATCCTTGGTCTCTCCCGGTCCCAATTTTGGATCCAAGGCCGCAACCATAGTTGTCGATGCTCCTGCACCCAAACTTCTGTAGGCATAGTAGCCTTTCTCTCGCAGAGCATCAACGGCAGCAGTAATCTCAGGTAGAGCACTTCTGCCCAGCTCCGTCTTGATGACACCTGGATGTAATGCCAAGCTCAATATTCCGTACTTTTCGTACAATCTGTTGGTAGCACCGATACCGAACAGGACGTTTGCTATCTTGCTGACGTTGTAGGCTTCTAGCGGTGTGTATGACTTGTTCTCGGGATCTTGGATTCCCCATCCCCGCTGGAGGTCATAGTTTGGCTGCTCTTGTTCGGGTAGGTCCTTGTTCAACTTCTCGAAATTCATATCACTCCAACGCATTCCTTGTGCAACAATCGGTGAACCGGAGCTGACATTGATAATTCTGGTGCTTCCCTTGGGAGTCTTTTCGGCGGCTTTGATGAGTTTTGGCATGAGAAGGTTGGCAAACAAGAAGTGTCCGACGTGGTTGGTGGCAAAGATTATCTCGATTCCATCAACGTTAAGGGTGCGTTCTGGTAGGAGGGCAATACCGGCGCTGTTGACGAGGATGTCGATGGTGGGAACATCGGCCCACGAAAGTAGCCCAGCAGCGGCGGTGCGTACAGATTGCTGGCTGGAAAGATCGATGTGAAGTGCGCGGTAGTCGACGTTGGGGTACTTGGCCTTCATAGAGTCTATACTCTCCTGAAGCTTGGACATTGTGCGGCCCGTAACAATCAGATGGGCAGGGCCTTGGGATGCCTTTTTACAGTCAGACACTGTCATTAGACAGCCAGAAGCCCGGTTAGACATAAACCACTTACAAAGGACTCGGCAGCTGAATATCCAATTCCACCACGGTTGACACCTGTAATAACAACTGTCTTTCCGCGGATGTTGTCGACAAAAGCTTGAGCAACCTCCAATCCTTCAGTAGCGTTGTTGAATTGGGGGTGAGTTGTGGGCATCCTGTTGACGAAGGATACGATACTTGCTAAAAAAAAAATGAAGAAGAGGCTAAATAGTATTGAAGTATGATTTTGAGACTTTAAGTTGGTTAGAAAAAGGCATATTTTGGACAGTGGAAAGTCGAGCTATTTATGTCTTTTCTCGCCATACCTTGGGTGCCTCTCACCCTGATAGACACTTTCAGACACGTTACTCAGTCTTTGTCTGGAGACTTCATGATGGAAATAACGGACATAATTATAAATTCCGGGCAATTTATACAAATGTTCGTGCAGCTTGATGATGGCATTGGGCCTTCTGGTTCTGGTCTGTGTCAAATCGCCTCATTTACTTCGATCCAGCCAATCAGAGATTGAATTCCTGTTTGGGTTAAGTTCATTCTACAGTTAGCCCTAATTCCTCTCGATGGGCCGCAAGCCTAACCAATGAGAGGTTTACTACCCGTTTGGGTAAAGGGCAACCCTAATTCCATCATAGTTGGTAAATAGTTCTTAGATAACCTTATGATAAGGCATACGGCGCATACGCTTCAAGGAAGTAATTCATTCAATTTCCTAAAAATTCCCTGGCTGATCATGACTTCTCTAATCTTTGCAAATATCCTAGCACTCTCCGGACCAAGTCTCTCCGTGGCTCGGCCTGATCATCATTACTCAATGCATGAGACGCCCCTGGTATGATTCCACTATGTTCCTGATCCCAGACTTGAAACTTGCCGTTATGGTCAGCGGCATTCTTCCATTTCAACAACAATTTCTCCTTATCAACCCATTCAGGCACCGATTGATCCGCTCCTGAATACAGCACCATCAGCTTGTCCTTCAACAATCCCTGCTGTTTAATCATTCCAAATGTCTTTGCGAGCTGTTCCTCGCCAATATCCGAGCTGAATAGATCATCCTCTCGCGGTGATTGAGGGCTCTCGGGACTGGCGAGACTCAGGAATCTTCGAGCGCTAAGCGGAGTGTTGGCCGGATAGATGAGAGACGTCAATGATATAGGTAGCATTGTGTCAAATGGGGATTGTGTTTCTTTATTTTGTTGATCCGCTTCTTTTGCTATCTTTTCTAATTTCCCATAGATTTCCCGCATTTCTCTGGGTGTTTTGCCTCCAAAGCCTTCCGTTAAGACCCAGAGAATCGCCTCGCGATCGGAAACCGGTGCTTGCATAATGGCGCCGTCGAGGACCCGGCGTTTGACATGCTCGAGATCCGAGTCAAATACTGGAGCCGTTGTGTGAGGGTTCGGTCTGTATAAATAATGCATCACGCATTGACTCCCCGTAGAATGTCCCATGAGGATGATCTTGCCGTTATCATGACCGAACTTGTGGGTTTTGTATTCGCTGATATATTGTAGACACTTAGCGATCTCGTCGGTGTCTCTATCGAGGTGTCCCAGACCCCAGGACTGGTAGGACGATGTGAGGGTGAGTGTGAATAAAGACCATTGTGTCGGTTGTAGTGCGCGAACTAGGTCGGATGTGTATGATGTTGTTGCAAGACCGTCTCCGAGACCTCCGACAAAGAGGATACTATGAGGTTGTTGAACAGCGCTGGATGTGTATTCGAATGTGACGAGTGTTTCTGTCTATATGCTCAAGGGTGCGTACGTTAGCCGAATGTTCAAGATGATCGCTGGTAGAATCGCAACAAGACGTACATAATGATGGAGAATGCCCGGCAGTCCGCCCTTGGGCCAGAATTTGGAGTACATGATGAATTTGAAAGTATATGAATATGAGGGAATCCACGACAGGGTCTAGAATAATAGGAGATAATCTTGAGGCCAGAATACTCACTTGACTGAGTTTCGAGCGTTTCCCTCGCAATCTTCCAGAATCGCTATCCGCCATCCGATCCAACCTCGAGGAAACTTCCGAGATCGGCTACAACAAGTAAAGCCAAGGAGCCAAAATACCCCTCTATTTCTAAATCTACACTAATTCTTGACTTTGTTCTCAAAGTGCTTACCGCACTAAGTAAGTACTTGCTTGGATCCAGTTTAAACTCACTGTTAACGCCCGCGCAATTTAAGATGAAAACTGGGCGATACGCGTACCGTACAATACTGGGATTTACGCATACCTGTATTGAAATACACAGTACGCTCCACAGCGGTAAAACCGCGTCATCATAGCCCCTTCTGGGTCACGGATTCACGTTCTCTGATCCATAATGTGGTCAATGATTTGTTTAATTCTATAATGAGGTATTTTTCATTATAGATAATGGAATATCATTCTACCATGACGACGTTCTGGGATGTCTGGTTCATAGGTGGATTGTCGTCGTAATCGTATTTTATCCGACCTGTACGTACAAATACATAGACCCACCGCACTAAATCGCGGATCAGATAAAATTTTCGTTTTCGGATCAGATAACTTTACTCAGAGTCAACCATGTAATGATGTAAGCGAGTTCCATGTGATGGGACGTGGCGCCCGTTCCTGATTCGCTTCCACTTCACGGTCCTGGCATTGCCCACATGACCCGAGTTGTACTTGTGCATTGCGTATGCAATTGCTCGGAATTTTTTCTCGCCAACAATGAGATCCGGAAATGACTAGCTCCCACCACATGTGTTGCCATATGGATTGTCGTCCGAGTGATGTCCCACTACTGCCTGACGACTGGCCGATCTCGCAAGACGTGTGTGTGTGCGATGCGATTTCTATATTGAGTATGGGAAGTGAGTTGGGTTCCTGTGCCTTGGCTGTGGATGCCAGACTCCTTAGGACTTTGTCGTAGCTACGTAATTGAATCTCAACGTATGCTATTAATTCAACATTCAATTGATCCGTAACACTCGAAGAAACTGTGAGATGCATCACAGAGTCCAACAGCAATACCGATTACTGCCACCAAGACAAATTGAAAACTACCACCAGAATGGGGTCCGTACAGGACATCGATACTATTCCGGTGCCAGATGGGCGGAACATGAAACAAGCTCAAGAACCAGTTGTTGAACTGGTAACAAAAACGGTACAAAAGCTATTCAGATCCTTTACGATAGGTAACCTTGTTTCCAAGCAGAAGTCATGTCTAACCGGCATGAGAGATGAGCTTGTGCTACTCTCCTGGTGCATTGTACTCTTACGGAACTCTGAAGAAGGCCAGGCTTCCTTCGAGTGGACGTACAAGGGACAGTCAGAGAATATTCAAAGCCAACCATTAAATACAGCCCAAGTCATTGCGAGCCTACAGGGAAGTGTTGAGCAAACCGGTACTGAGATTCTGCAGCACATCAGCACACAGTCTGTAAATCAAAGCATTCCTATTTCCAGTCCTGCATCCATAGTATTAAGCACCAGTCTTCTATCCCAGAAGACCAGCGAGCTAGGCGATAAGGTAAGTAAATATTTTCAAATTTGAGTTTTGTGTTATACCAACTGACAGGTATTACCACAAGGACGCACTCCATCTGGAATTGCGCTTCAACAACGGTTTCCTCGAAATCTGTCCAATATGGCATACGGGAAATATGCTGCCATTTACCATCACGCATTATATAAATACATTGGTCGATACAATCAAAACATGCATCTCCGAACCGAGCAAACAGGTCCAAGATTGCCTCGTGCCAACCACACATGACCTCAACGAAATATGGCGATGGAACCACCAGTTGCCCCCCTCATACAACTTTTGCATGCAAGACATAATATCGGAACGCGCCGGAGCTACCCCTGAAAAAACGGCAATAGATTCATGGGATGGCACTCTAACATACGATCAAGTTGACAAATATTCAACATTCTTGGCAAAGACGCTGAAAGACATTGGCGTCGAATTAAACGACTTCTTGCCTCTATGCTTCGAGAAATCGAAATGGACAATTGTCGCAGTTCTTGCCGCAATGAAGGTTGGCGCAACTTTTGTGATGATGGACCCATCGATTCCACTCGCCCGTCTTCAAAATATGCGGAAACAAGTTGGTGCAAAGACAATGCTCTCTTCTCGTAAGCAGCATGACTTTTCAGCCTCTATCATATCCGGCGGAAAGCTTCTTATCGTAGAAGAAGACATGTTCGCCAGTGTCAATAGCGCAGAGCTTGTTCCCGAATTGCCAATTGTGCCGTCAGATACCTTGATGTACCTCATCTTCACATCCGGAAGTACAGGAACACCCAAAGGAGTCAAAATATCCCACGGAACTTATACCAGTAGTGCCATTCCACGTGCAAAAGCAGTTGGGTACACAGAAGATTCTAGGGTGTTTGACTTTGCATCTTATGCATTCGACGTCAGTATTGATAGCATGCTTTTGACTTTAGCAAACGGCGGATGCCTTTGTATTCCATCCGATGAAGATAGAATGAACGATATCAACGGCGTGATAAGGAAAATGCGGGTTAACTACGCTGGCATAACCCCATCAGTTGCCCGAATTCTAGAACCAGATGTAATAGCATCACTCAGTGGTCTTGGTTTAGGCGGAGAAGCAGCTTCTGCTAGAGATGTCACCATTTGGGGCCGAGAAACTAGAATCATTATAGGTTATGGACCATGTGAGTGCACGATAGGATGCACAGTGAATAGCAGTGCAGCTACCGGAAGAGATTACATCTCTATCGGTACAGGCAATGGTGCTGCTATTTGGGTTGTTGATCCAAACGACCACGAGAAGCTCATGCCGGTGGGCGCTGTGGGTGAGTTGCTTGTTGAGGGACCAATTGTTGGTCAGGGTTACCTGAATGACCTAGAAAAGACTGCAGCTGCTTTTATCGAAGATCCACAGTGGCTTATCACAGGACACAAAGATTATGCAGGTCGCCGAGGTCGTTTATACAAAACCGGGGACCTTGGAAAGTATGACCCTGATGGTTCCGGAGGCATCATCTTTGCTGGAAGAAAGGATACGCAAGTGAAGCTACGCGGGCAGCGTGTCGAACTTGGGGAGATCGAAAGCCAGCTCAAAGCCAGACTGCCCTCGGATACGAACGTTATTGCCGAAGTTATTGTGCCCCTGAGCTCTGGTAGCCAAGCCACGTTAGTCGCATTTGTTTCTTCTCAATCCACAAATGGCGCTGGAAGTACCACCGATATCGAGTCCATAACACTCCCTGAAGAACTTCAGACAGCACTATCTCAAGCCAACACGGAGATCACTAAAGTGCTACCACGATACATGTTACCAACTGCATATATACCGGTCAACCATATTCCTGTATTAATATCCGGCAAAACGGATCGAAGACGACTGAGGCAATTTGGCGCCACTGTGGACCTGCGACAGCTCGACCAAGAACCAGAAACCATCCCTGGACGCGAGATGAATGAGTTTGAGCAGCGTTTACGACAGGCTTGGGGTCAAACGTTGAAAGCCGATCCTGAGTCAATCCGGCTTGAAGACAATTTCTTTGTGTTAGGAGGAGACTCTTTGGCAGCAATGAGGCTGGTGTCAGTATGTCGTGAGCAGAACCTTGAACTTACAGTCGCCAACACATTCGATCATCCAACCCTCGCTGCAATGGCAAGTGTTCTCCGAATCCACGATTCGAATACTCAAGTGGAAACGCCGGCATTCTCCATGTTGTCTCAGGCTGCTGATAGCGTTTGTCATGAAGCTACCGAAATTTATGGATTTGATCGAGCAGATATCGAGGACATCTACCCATGCACACCTACCCAGGAATCTTTATTCACGTTCTCTCTGAAGTCCATTAAGCCTTATATCGCTCAAAGAGTAGCATGCATACCGGACTCAATCAACATAGAGTCCTGGAAGAAGGCGTGGGAAGATGTGGTCCTACAAAGCCCTATTTTGCGCACGCGCTTAGCCCAGCTTCAAGAACGCGGCCTACAGCAGATTGTGTTGAAAGAAGGCATTAGCTGGAATGAGTCAACTGATCTTGCGCAATATCTTACAGATGACAAACGCGAGAGAATGGACCTTGGACAAAGGCTAGCCCGGTACACTATTATTAATGATCACAACGATGGCAAGAGGTATATGGTATGGACAGTCCATCACGTGCTCTACGATGGCTGGTCAGAGCCAATTATTCTTAAAAAAGTGAGTGATGCTCTACAAGGGCAGGGTATCCAGTTCCAGACGCAAATGAGAGAATTCGTCAAATATGTGCGTGATACCAACGAAGTTGAGATGCAAGAATACTGGCGACGGGAGTTGAAAGATGCAGTTGGTCCTCAATTTCCTAGATTGCCTTCAAGAGACTTCGTGCCAACCCCAAATGCCATGGTGGAACATCATATCTCAATTGAGACACAAAAGGGATCGCAGTTCACCATGGCCACTTTGATTCGTGGTGCATGGGCGCTTGTGGCATCTCAATACACGAGAAGTAGTGATGTTGTATTTGGCGAGACACTCACAGGCCGAGATATTGCACTAGCTGAAGTGGAGAATATTGTAGGACCATTGATTGCAACGGTGCCTGTGCGAATATATGTCCACAGAGCCAGCTCTGTTGAAGTGTATCTACAGTCTATCCAACAAAGCATGATGAGTCGTACATGCTATCAACACCTTGGCATGCAAAACATCAGAAAAGTTAGCCGTGATGCTCAGCACGCATGTGAGGCGAGTACAGGTTTGGTAATTCAACCAGAGCCGGAGTATACGGGTAACGAGCTTGGTTTCTTGCAAGGGGATGTCGTGCGTGAGGCGCTCCATTTCAACCCATATCCTCTCATGATCGCCTGTGGCATACGAAAGGGTGGGTTCCGAGTCTGCGCAAATTTCGATAGCAGCCTTATTGAAGTCAGTCAAATGCAACGAATCCTTCAGCAACTTGAAGTGGCTTGTGTTCAATTAATAAAAAACACATCCCGAAAGTTGGGAGACATATCTTGTCTTCCAGAAGCTGAGTTGAATCAGATTTGGGAATGGAATAAGAATGCTCCTTGTACCTTTGACGTCTCGTCGGGACAATTACGGGCAGACGCAAACATAAAACAAGGTTCTGTCTATCCCCGGGCCGTCGTACCTTGGGTATGCGATCCACGAAATTCATTTCTTCTATCGCCCATAGGTTGCATGGGAGAGCTGTTTTGGGAAGGCGACATTCCTTCTGGAAACGTTATTGAGTCTCCTATCTGGCTGGCGGTTGGAAGCTCTGGAGTCGCTGGCCGAACGGGAAGAGTCCAAGCCACAGGAGACATTGTCCAGTTACAACAAGACGGCAGTTTGATATTTCTTGGCCGAAAGGAAGACATCGTACCCGTTCAAGGACATGCAGTCAATGTTGCGGAGCTTGAATCTCACCTTAGAAAGTATCTTCCGTCGGCAATTCCAGCCACGGCCGTAACATTTGGCGGGTCGACGGAGTCGAATTCTGAGTCAACAGGGCAAGAGCTAGTTGTTTTCATTGAACAAGAAGACTCCGGTGAAGATAGCATTGAGCTCATGTGGATGCAACATAGGGTCAATTGCGAAGTCTCCGACTCTCAAACATTTGAGGTGACGATCTGCAACATGGTTCCCAAGAGTCTGGCTGCCGCGTTGCAAAAGTTCAACAAGTTTGCCCGGGACTCACTTCCATCATACATGGTACCAACTGCATACCTCATTGTAGACAGACTGCCGACTACAACGGGAAGAGTTAGTCACGAGTTACTCAACAAAATTGGACCCCAAATACCCACACATGTACTCAAGCAGGTTCAAGAAGGCTTCCAAAATATGTGGACCAAGAGCTTGTCCCAGACACAACTCACAGCATCCGAGGAGATTTTGCGAGCCGCTTGGGCAAAGATACTGGGTATTGATTCAGAAAAGATTGATGTCGATGACAACTTCTTCCGCCTAGGAGGTGATTCCGTTCTAGCAATGAAGTTGATATCGAACCTTCGAGCACGAGGACACGGCTTGACTGTGGCTGATATTTTCCAACACATGCGCCTTGGTGATGCCGCTAAGGTTTTGAAAGTCAACCAAGAGCCGAAGAGGGAGGATGCACCATCTTACAAACCATTTTCGACTTTAGGCAAGCTAGATACAGAGACATTCTTGTCTGATATCGTTCGTCCGAAACTGGCAAGTTCGCAATGGACAATCCAAGATGTGGCTCCAGTTACAGATTCTCAAGCACTGGATATCCGCGGAACCATTCAAACACCACGAACATCGATACAATACACGATGTTGTATTTCGACAAGGACATAGACCAGGCGAAACTGTTGAATGCTTGCAATACTCTGGTCAAATCCCACGATATCCTGCGCACCGTCTTCATTGAGCACGGCTCGAGCTATTTTCAGGTCGTATTAGATAATCTTGCAACCACTGTTGACGAGCGTAAGACCGACCAAGGCCTTGAGGAATACGCTACCAATTTGTGTACGGACGATATTACGTCACAACTTGAACTTGGATGCCCTTTTATGAAGTTCCTACATATTGAGGGCGCCGAGGGCAAGCATTGCCTCATTCTACGCCTATCCCATGCACAATACGATGGTGTATCACTTCCCAGGCTGCTTCGTGATCTTGAGATGTTCTATAACGGAAACAATGTTACAGATTTTATGTCATTCTCGAGATACGTCGCACACATACGCGATGAGAGTGTCCAATCCAAAGCGATCGACTACTGGAAACCCCTCTTGAGTGGCTCGTCAATATCCGTACTGGAAGGAAAGTCACAGCCGGCCACGACTAAGTCAATCTTTCATACTAAAATCGTCGATGATGTACCCCTGCCGTTGGAAGACATAACCACGGCCAGTTTACTCATCGCTGGGTGGTCTTTGGTCTTAGCTCGCCGTCTCAAAACGACCGATGTAACTTTCGGTGGCGTTACTTCAGGCCGGATTGTTGATCTGGCAGATGTAGAGAATGTCGTCGGTCCATGTTACCAGTTCACTCCGACAAGAGTCCGGTTCCAGAACAACTGGACAGGAATGGATCTCTTGAAATTCGTCCAGAAGCAGAGTGCAGAGTCGGCTGCATACGACTTCCTCGGGTTCGAAAAGATATCAAAGGCTTGCTCGCAGTGGTCATCACCATCTTCCAAAGAGCAGCTATTCTTTGACTCCCTAGTTCATCATCAAGACTTTGAGGATTTCGATACCATGCCATTTGCCGGTGGAAACTGCAGGGTGGAGATATTGAATCCGCATGGAGATTCTGCTGATCCTTTGAAAGTAGTTTCTTTTGTTCGAAAAGGTCAATTGAATGTGGGAATAGTCGGTACTGAAGGGGATGTTGATTTTGTGGATACAGTTCTAGAAGAGTTGGCAGGCGCTGTTCAAGAACTGGTTGTGCGCCGGTCGGAGCCCATATTGCTTGAGTAGTCAGCCTATTATGCGAAGTGTACATAATATTAGAATTTCTTTATCTTCAATGTACTTTTGATTTATGTTTGGTCAAGTTACGAGTAACACCGCCTAGGTAACTATATTGTCGATTGATGTCTGCGGTCTTGGTTCATATCCCCGTGGACCTGATAAAATTGAAACTCGTCACAACCTTGGAATAAACGTCAAACGATATCATTGTATCTAAAATGCTAAATATACCTAAGAATTAGAACAGTAATAAATTTTATAAGCTACATAACCACATCACTCGCCCACCGTTTGATGCATGACATTCAATCTATAGCTCTCCGATCGCTCCAACAGTTCCTCATGCGATCCATGATCCACGCATTTTCCCGCCTCAATCAAGAATATGATATCAGCTTTCCTTATAGTGTGTAATCTATGCGCAATTGCAATGACAGTAATTCCTCTCGCTGCCTTCTCAAGTCCATCTTGCAGCAGTTTCTCGGATTCGGCATCCAAAGCACTCGTTGATTCATCCAGAATCAACAATCTGGGCTTTCGAACCAGTGCTCGGGCGATGGATAATCGCTGCTTTTGGCCTCCAGAGAACTGACTCCCATTCGGTCCGCAGAGAGTTTGGTACCCGTTCGGTAATGCTGCGATGGTATCGTGGATGTTGGCGAGTTTACATGCTTCTATAATCTCATCCAAGGTCGCTTCTTGTCCTGGTTTTGCGCCCAGGCCGATATTGAATTCGATGCTGCCCTCAAATAAAACACTCTCCTGGGGTACTAATGCTATTGTATCTCGGAAAGTAACATCTCGTGTTTTTGATACATCTGCACCGTCGATTAGGATAGAGCCCGATTGTGGAGCATATAGTCGCTCGACTAGCGAGATAATGGTTGATTTCCCGGCGCCGCTTGGGCCGACGAGTGCACAGAATTTTCCTGGCCGGATATCGACGCTCAAGCCGTTTAGGACTTTGATGTCTGTTCTTGCTGGGTATGAGAAGTGAACATCACGGAGCTGGACGCTTGCTGCCTGGCTTCCCGACGGACGAGATGATGTTGTCGTAATTGCTTCAACGTCTTTCTCTTTCAAATCTCCTCCAGAAGACGGCAAGGTGAGAGAATAATCGGACACATGTCCTTGCATCTTGTCAGACCCAAGCTGAATCAAACCCAAAATCCGAGCCATTGCTGCTCTCGCGTTGGAGAGTTCTGGTGCAAGAGCAAACATTTGACTCCAAAGAAGCGCGCTGACAAGAAGGGAGAAAACTACAATCAAGAACTGTGTCTGAGTGTAGTTTCCTGCTATAATCTGTTTTGCTCCCCACCAATATGCGAGTGCGTTCACACAGTTACCGAGGAAGTATGTCATTGCTTGCCAGAGACTTGCTTCTAAGGTCACTCTGAGTGTCTCTTTGCGAGGCCCTTTGAGCGATTTTCGGTATGTGCTCAATGTCTCTTCTTCCAGGGAGAGAGAAGCAATGGTTTTGATGGAGGTGATAGCCTCCACACCGATATCGACAGAAGTTGTGTAGGCATTTTCATGCCGTTCTTCGAATTTTCCGAGTACACGAAGCTCCATGAGTCCAGCTCCGAGAAGGAGTGGCACAAGAGACAAACAAACAAGTGCAATTCTCCAAGCAATAATATGAGTCAAAATAATTGCGGCGATGAGGTTAATTGTTATTGACAGTAACGAGCCAATAACAGAGCCACTCAAGCCGGCTAGGGCATTGCCATCGCTGGTGATATAGGATAGAAGCAGTGCAGGAGTCCGCCCTTTCGACTGGTGCCATTCAAGATCTTGCTCGAAAAGTGATCGGAACGACAACACCCTCGCAGTGTACACCATCTTTTCTGAAACCCAACCGAATCCGGACCAACTAACCATATTTGCGAAGAACTCAATGATTCCAAGTATAAAGAACATAAGGCCGAAGAAGTTGCCACTCGCGTCAATGCTACTGGGACTCTTGCAGGGATTCAGACTTCCAACGGTGTTTCCGAAAATGACGGCTTCTCCAGAGAAGGCTCCGCCGACAATGCTAGATCCAAGGAGTGCCAAGAGAACTATAAGTAGATGTGGCCTGACAGCTGGTGCGTATCCTCGCACTAGTGCCCACAAAGACTTGGATGGAGTTTCTAGTTCCTCTTCCCCATCAGCTGATGGGCTGTCGGTGACTGGATCTTCAGTCGTAGAGATTACGTTTGCCTCGGCTTTCTCAGAGTCGTTGTTTGACACGCTGCTTGCTTCATTATCGGTATATGTCAAGGATGTGAGGTCTGATACTTCGTCGATTTCAGACTTGGCAGACTTTTCATTCTGAGAAGATGACCCAAGCGTTTGTAGTTTGACAAGGTCGGCGTATGCTCCGTTTTTGGCCATCAATTCAGAATGCGATCCCTGCTCTAGAATATGTCCCTTCTGCATAACAACAATGTTGTCGGCGGTAGTGATGGTCGATAGTCGATGAGCAATTGTTATCATTGTCCGGCCGTTTGCAATATTCTTGATCGCTCGTTGAATACGTTGCTCACTTTGAGAGTCCAGGGACGCAGTGGCCTCATCCATAATCAATACCGCGGGATCTTTCACCAGCGCTCTGGCCAGTGAGACACGTTGTTTCTGGCCACCGCTAATCAGGCGTCCACTGGATCCTACAATTGTGCCGTATCCATATTGCAACGCATTGATGAAAGTATCTGCGTCAGCAAGCACGGCGGCGTGTTGTACTAAGCGGACAATCTCAGCAATGTCTGCGCCGCGCTGCTCCGCTGCAGAATTCAGATCCATGCCCTCTCTGACTTCTCTTGCCAGTTCTGCGAGCTCGGAGCTAAGCAAAGTTTCCTTTAAGTGGGAAAATCTGAAGTCACTAGAATTTATTAAGCCATGTGCGATATTCTCTAGAAGCGAGCGATTGAGGAGAGAAGGCTCCTGCTGCACAAGACTTAAAAAACCTCGAAGATCTCGAACATTGATCTCCCGCACATCATTTCCGTCAAAAAGTATCTGACCTTCTGTCGCGTCATAGAGTCTTGTGACTAAACCTGCGATAGTTGACTTGCCGCTTCCCGATAGCCCAACGATAGCAGTATGTTTGTTGGGTGGTATAGACAAATTTATACCGTCGAGAACCGTTACCTCTGGTCTGGCGGGATATTTAAATGAGACATTCTTGAATTCGAAGCCACCTTGTGCTTTCAATAGGCGAAGGCCAGAACTGTTAGTGCCATTAATCAAGGACTGGCGATCCATATCCTCGCGCAACTTTTGGAAGGAAGCGACAGCTGCGACGAACAGGTGCAAAAATGGGGCAACTTGGCTGAGAAGCAAGGTAGCTATTCATTACGTTAGCTTTACCCCAATTATGATATTCAAGAACCATTGACTAACCTTCGATGAGAATGAAAATGACCGTAAAGGTAGAACCCACAGTGGCACCAGGAGAACCATCACGCACCGCGTCAGCAATACGTTTACTTCCCTGCCAGAAAGCCAGACCATTCGCCGAATAAGAAATAAAATATAGAAATCCTGACTGTATACCGACTGCTGCAGCTTTCTTCAGACCCTCGCGTTCCGCTGATTTGAGGGCAATAGCGAATTTGCTCTCCAGTCGCCGATTGGCACCAAACGCCTGCACGACGAGAATATTCGAAAGCGCTTCCGATGCGATTGATGCAGCTGTAGCAGCGTAATCAGACATCAATCCGGAATACTTCTCGATGTAATGACTACCAACGAACGACATCAGAAAGTATGCCGGGATCAAAGAAATTAACTGCGCTGCTAGGATGTAATCCTTGATGAAAGCCACGATATACGCTGTGACAAAGAACGATACACTTGCAAGACATATTCCCACTTTCTCTGAGGTACCGGAGCGAATTGTTTGAATGTCAGCGCTTAGTCGAGAAGCAACCTCTCCCGGAGGTAGATTGTCGAAGTACGACGGTTCTTGTCGAAGCAGGTTTTGGAGATATCTTTCCCGCAGTCGCTGCGCCAGTCGAGCACCATATAGACTCCAACAAGAGAGATGAGCATATATCAGGATGAATTGAGCAATGGCGAGGTATACGATCAGCAATATCCTGCTGTTGATATCGTGTTGGCTTCCAGAATCGGAAGAATTGGAAGAATCGGAAGATTCAGTGCAAGTAACTGCATTAAAATCATTGAGCAGCTGACCAAATATAATTCCAATTAGTGGAAATGGCACGCCGGACGCTATTGCGCATACGATGCCCGTCAAAAGGATGGCTAAATCTCCTCTTGAGGGGTTACCAGCCAGAAGCAGGCGAGGGTAGCCCGCGATATTCTGGACAAACTTCATGGCTGTAAACCTGATCTAGCAACCTTTCGCATGACAATGATGTTGTATGCGAATGTCTTGATAGTTTCAGTATGAAAGCGGTAGCTAAAGACAAGAGCTCACTAGTACAATAAAAGACTTCTATGTTTATTGGAGGAGCTACACAAAGAGGAGCTCAAGAAATTGAAGCTTTGCCGACATCGCTTCTGATCGACAGTTCTAAATTCCGACAAAATTTCAACAGCCCACCTGCCATTTTCCAAGTAACCTTTCCAAACTTGTCACTATCCATGTCTACCTCAATAACATTTCCCTGTCTCACAGAGGAGCGGTAATTTAAACCGTACAATGTGGGCCAAGAATTACACCCATACTAGCTGTATTGTAATATAGGTATAATATCCACAATATATTACACAGTACAATACTCCGTTAAGACTCCACCTTGCTCCTATAGTTCAATTTCAATAAGCCGGATCATACCACCTTGTTCATTTGATATGGGAAATAGAAGGCGTAAATGCCTCAATCGACCCTCATTCCTTGACTCGGATGGCTATCGACGGCATTCAAGAAAAAAAAAATGAGGGAATATCCTGGAAGACGATAGTAATATCGAGCAGCTAGGACTTTTTGGCCGAATGTATGCTCCTAAGCATTTCTAGGCGCATCTGACTGCAAATTCAATTATTCAATTGCTACATATCTTATACCTATACAAACTAGCTATAGCTTCGCATTCCACGCCGCCCTATCCGCCGATTCAAACGGTCTCTCTCTGCCATCCCAAAACAAGGGACATAACTGAAACCACTTCTCTCTGCTCGCAATTGAGTGCACCGACCGTTTGTGGCCGAGATCGACATACTTGTCAATGACAAGGCCTTGGGAGTTCTCGTATGACAGGATGGTTCCACCCGTAGCTTTCGGTTCGCCGACTACATTGGCGGTGCGTGGATCATCTAAGAAGCAATAATGGATGCAGCTAGAGTACCATACGTTGACGCGCTGTGAGCCCCGGAATGACGCGTCGCCGACGAGAGAATGGCGTCCCCGGTCGTAGTCGCCGGCTGCGTAATGGGCGCCGTAGTGGTCCTCCTAAGATGCGATCAAAAAGTTAGTATGATCAATAACAGAAAAGAAGAGCTGGTTTGAACGGGTTGGTCTCACCTTTGCCCAATAAAGCTCAAAGTAAGAAAATCGAGTCTCATTAAACCGCCCAAATAAGCACAGAACGTGAGGATCAAAATGTAATTTCCGCAAATATTCGCGATGCTGCTCCAGGGTTCCGGTTTCATTCCAGCCCTTTGCAACACGGGGGTCATTCTGCCATGTGTTGAATAGTTTCAAGTGTTCATCATCTTGCCAATTAACGACTTCGAGTGAAAAGTATTCATTGAGGTCTGGAACGTAGCGACTGTAGGCAATTGATCCGGGATGTGGTTTGGGACGACGAATCGGGTGACGAGTATATATAGGTTCTTCCGGGAACTTCATGGTGAAATGATGATTTTCAGGCATTATTGGGTATCGAGATAATGGTTGGCGCAAAATACCGTCTGTTCCATCGCCAACTACCCATATCGGACGAGGACCCGTGGGAGAAGCTGCGCCTTGCCAAAAGGCACTTCTGAGGATGAGCATCTCTTCTGTTGCGAATGCAAGGTCGTCCTTGGGTCTCCATGGTTTTGGGTGCTCGATGCCTAGTCCTGTAGAAAGGAGTTCCTGGCGAATGATATCTTTTTGCACACCGACTAATGAAAGTCGGAAATATTCGGTTACCGGATAAGCCAGGTAAATCGCGTGAATCACGTTCCAGATTTGGCCTAACAAAGGCACACTATTTCCTGTCCATTCAAAGGTGGTCTGAGGGCTTCGTCGTGCTCTTGCCCAAGAGCTGTTGTTCGACATAGGCGGTCGCTCATTTTGTGGTAAGAAGGAAAGATCAAGCCATGACAATGAGTTGTGGTGGAGTGGTTGTGACAGAGGTTTTCCAGCCCATGGCTGGTCATCAAGAGACAATTTGAGACTGGCAGGCGACGTTTCACGAACAACTTCCACTCGGTATACGGTGAGAAATGGATGTGGAAGCTTCACCAGAGGGTACTGGTGTGACGATGAGCTAGAGGTCATTGTTTTGAGAGTGATATCTCCTGGTGTACCCAGAAGCTGGGTTTGCAAAGGTACTAACGCCATGTTTTGCTAATGTGTATATAGAGGAAAAAGGAATTCGTCTTCAGAAGACTTTCCAAAAAACCATAAAACATTAGATAAGATAAAGACGCCATTGTACCTTTCCAAATTAGGGGTTTAATTTATGAACGTGTCTTGCATTGGAAATGACCAGAGTTGGGGCTTTGTCCCCTGGAAACCTTGGTAAGAACCATATTCCCCAAAAAGACACCGATATCGCGTCCCGTTTAGAAGATACCGCCCCATAACCATGGGGCAAACGTTGAGTAAAAAAGTAAGTGTTCTATGAGCCGAGGCTGTAATGAAAATATATTGACAACTCATAGAGTAGAATATTAGAAAAGAAGATCTATAGTGAGATTGGAAGCATTCTTGGACGGCCACGAACACTGAACAGCATACTACGCATTCAAAATGGCTCTACGAAGTCTTGACAAATCAAAACCACTACAATATGAGAATTTCCTTGTCTCATTTCCACACGAAAGGATTATGCAGATTACCTTGAATCGACCAAAGAAGCTGAATAGTGTAAATAAGTCCATGAGCCGTGATATCCAGGCGATTTGGGACCTCTTTGACCAGGACGAGAACCTATGGGTTGGCATTATCACAGGCTCCGGGAGAGCATTTTGTACGGGAGCCGATTTACAAGGTAAGCCCTCAACTCAACATCCAGCGTTCGACTCTGCATCAAAAACCTTAATCGTTAATTAAACATGCACAGAATGGAATGAAATGAACAAAGCCGGCGTGGTAAATAACATGGACGCGCCAGGCTTAGCTGGGCTCCCACGTCGCTCTGGCAAAAAGCCGATTATCGCCGCGGTCAACGGCATCTGCATGGGCGGTGGATTCGAAATGATAGCCAACTGTGACATGGTTATAGCGTCCGCCTTAGCCATCTTTTCATTACCGGAAGTGAAACGCGGAATAGTGCCCGTGGCCGGATGCCTGCCACGACTGACGCGGACCCTTGGCCTACAACGGACTATGGATCTAGTCCTGACCGGGAGGAATGTGACGGCACAGACACTCTATGAATGGGGTCTTGTGTCCCGAGTCATCGACTCAAGTGACGATGTGGTTCACGCAGCAGTACAAGTGGCTCAAGAGATGTGCAAGAACAGCCCCGATGCACTGATCGTCGGCCGGCAGGCAATCCGGTTGAGCTGGGAGACTGGGAGCGTGGAGGAAGCTGTGTCGGCTGTAGCCGCTGAGTCATATCCTCGCTTGGTGGCCGGGTCCAATTTTGCCGAGGGTATTCAGGCCTTTGTGGAAAAAAGACTGCCGGTCTGGGCAAATTCAAAGCTTTGAACAATCATGTTTTTTCGTGTGCTGGAAAACCTGTGATCCGAGTCTCCATGGCCAATAGCAGTCTTTTCTGTACCATCAGTCACTTTTGTGTGGGCGCTAATTTGTAAAATAAATATTCCGACTCCAAGAGCCACGCCGAGCGAGACGGGCCCGTTTTTAAAATCATCTACGATAATCAGATAAGATTGATAAACCTAATTTGTTGTCCGAAATTACGCCTAGAGGTATGTATCCACAGACCTGTTGCGTGTTTACCCTCCTTTTCCCGCCTATGGTTACAGTAATTAGAGTCCAGTTCGCTACTACGTATAGTGCTCCAAATCTTACAATTTCCTATCCAGGCATACATACTGGTCTTATCCCGATTTGATTTGCTCAATGCTTCGAATGCTGTGTCGAGCGTTTTCCTTGTATCCATGCTCGTGTATTTTACCGTATATCTGTACTGAGCTAGTATTCAGTTCTAGCGGTATCAACGCATACCGTAAACATACGTACTGTCCTGAACGTTTACCACAAAGTTCGTCAAGCCACCAGGTCAACAAAAAAACTCAAATCAATCTGATAAAATCTCCTTTGACCTCGGAAGAAAAATTTTCATTGGTTGCAAACCTGCTTGGCATTATGATATCAGTCACTTCTGATCAGCTATGGACACCTTTAGACAGGAAGTTAGGTAGCAATTCGACGGTTCATTGGGCCCATGTGGGAGCTATTGATTGATTAGATTATCTGATTAGATTTCTTCCCCTATTCGCCTGGATCATGCTACGTACTCCTGGTGGGGGGGGTTTGTTGGCTTTTGCGAGACTAATGTACACCCTTGTGAGACAATTCCCCTGCAGCGCCAGTTCCCAGCCGACTTCGGGGAGTTGCTGTCATTATCTTAGTCTGGATGAACTAGTGACAAACAAGTAGATTGATTTAAGACGCATCCATCTTCATGCTTGTTCATAGTCTCGTTGATCTCTCATTCCACGACATTCGCAAAAATGGGCAAGCTTCCAAGTCTGAGAAGCATTATCAATCAGGTCGCCATGACTTCTGCCGAGGAAAACAAGACTGACCCTAACAATGTAGAAAGTGGCCCTGCCAGCAAGGAGGCCGCAGAATCGCAACTGCCGAGTGAAAACCTCCAGCGCGGTGTGCATGATGTCGAAGCTGTGACACTGTCCTGGTCAAAGGCCTCGCTCATTGCCGTTTTCATCAAGTGTGTTCTCATTCTAAACTGTTCGTAATATCCTAGGTATTCTATTTTTGCTAACCGTGTTACTGCAGCATCTGGTTCCTTTACTTTGTCAATGCATTCCAATCATCTATTCTCTATAGTTTGATTCCGTTCGTGACCAGTGACTTTGAATCTCATTCTCTCTTAAATGTCATCTACATCGTTGGCAATGCCATGTCAGCCGCAGTCTTCATTCCATTGGCAAAGGTCTTGGATGTCTGGGGTCGTGCTCAAGGTTATATGTTCATGACCGTCTGCTGTACTTTGGGTCTGGTGCTTATGGCTTCTTGCCACAACCTGTCTATGTTCTGCGCTGCCTATGTAAGGATCTACCTCTGACGTGAATCGTGAAAACAAAGACTTTAATTTACTGACCCTTTCAATTGTTCTCCAGGTGTTCTACATAATCGGCTTCTCCGGCATCACATACTGTGTCGACGTACTAACAGCCGATGCATCCAAGCTGAAAAATCGTGGTTTGGCCTATGCTTTCACCTCCTCTCCATACATGATTACAGCGTTTGCGGGTCCCAAGGTATCCAACGATTTCTACTACAACATCAATTGGCGATGGGGTTTCGGCTGCTTTGCAATCATCTTCCCTGTTGTTGCTGCGCCTCTGTACTTTGTCTTGAGGAGAAGCCTGAAAAATGCCGACAGGATGGGTCTCGTGAAGAGAGAGAAGAGCGGCCGCACATTGTTGCAGAGTATTTGGTACTATACTTTGGAGTTTGATGGTGAGTCGAAACGATTCTTTCTAGATTGATGACGCTAATAATATGTCGTAAAGCAATTGGCGTTGTTCTCTTCTCTGTCGGTCTTACAGTGTTCTTCCTTCCCTTCGACTTGGCTAGCTACGCTCCCAATGGCTGGGCATCCGGATATATCATCGCTATGATCGTTGTCGGATTCGTCTTGCTAGTCACCTTCGCGTTCTACGAGTGGCTATTGGCCCCCAAACCCTTGTTTAACTTCTCCTTCCTTTCCGATAGAACTGTCATTGGTGCCTGTCTCTTGGATGCCACATACCAGATCTCCTACTACTGCTGGAACAACTACTTCACATCCTTCCTGCAAGTTGTCAATGATTTGTCGATTGACACTGCGGGATACGTCAACAACACGTTCAACGTTGTTTCCGGGATTCTGTTATTCATTGTCGGTTACTCGATTCGACGAACGGGCAAGTTCAAATGGCTCCTGTACATTGCCGTGCCTCTCTACGTCTTCGCTCAGGGTCTTATGATCTATTTCCGCCGTCCTAATCAGTCTGTCGGATATCTCATCATGTGTCAGATCTTCATCTCCATTGGTGGCAGTATCTTCATCATCCTCCAGCAGGTCTCCATCGAGGCTGCTGTCGACCATCAACACGTCGCTGCCGTTCTCGCGCTACTTAATGTAGTCGGCACTGTTGGAGGTGCTATTGGCGCCACCATTTCCGGCACTATCTGGTCTAACACGTTCCCTGTAGCCCTAGAACGGTACTTGCCAGAGTCTGCTATGGCAGACTTTGACACTATTTATGGAGATATAGGCACGCAGCTCAGTTATGCTGTTGGAAGTGAGACCAGACTTGCGATTCAGGAGGCATATGGCTATGCGCAGACTAGAATGCTTGCTGCTGGCACTGGTATCATGGGACTTGCATTCATCTGGATCTTCTTCTTCAGAAACATTGACGTTTCCAAGAAAAGCCAAGTCAAGGGCATGGTCTTCTAAGGGCACTATGGCCTTGGACTGGAAGGGACCTACTGGACATACACACTCGGGCAGTGTGTGTTAAATCGTTGCTGTATTCTATTAAATTTAACACGATATATGTATCTCGTTATTTTGACATGGTTCTACCATGTACACTTGTCATTTATATATGCCTTATGAGGAGGTGATTAGTAATGAATAATTATACGCCTTTGAGCTCATCAACGGTTGTCTTTTGCAATCTGCTTCATGATAAGAATGAATTGGAGATATATATCTACAACCCATGGTTGACAATTAAAGGAAGCATTTAATAGCACAGCGAAAATGAGAGAGTGTGTTACAATATAACTACGGAGTATATGCCCGGAGATAACGGAGCCGAAGGTTTATCGATAAGAGAACCCACTGGCTTCCCGTCCCGTCAACTCCGCTTTCCCAACTGTCGCCTTCAACCCCAGACTGTCTCCCATTCTTTCTTCTTTACTTATACCTAGGTACAATTGCTGACTGTTCAGCAGCTGATTGATTATTTGATCCTATGATACTCCCCATAAATACCCTGTCTTTCTCCAAAAACTCCTCTGTTCTGCGATTGTGACTGGATGGCCGACCAGGGCTCCCCGCCCGGTAATCGTTCCGGCTCCGATGACTTATCAGATCAATTCCATCCAGCTTACGAATTCCTCAACAACGCCGACGAAGATGATGACGACGATATGGACTTTGACCCGGAGACAGGTGCATCGAATCCACTGATCTATTTCGACGTAGATGCAGGGGATGCCGACGATGATGATGTTGATTACGAGGTAGAGGAGGATGAAGGACCATATGTAATTGGAGGAGGGGCCGATGACGATGAAAGAATCTTGACCATGGGTGCTATACTTGCACAGCAGACAGCGGCGGAAGAAGAAGAAGAAGAAGAAGATCCTCAACCATCGCAAAGTATGCCCCCCTTGGTGTATCGTTTCGTTCTCAAACTGATTAGTAATCGCCGAGCAGCAAGAGCAAGATTGTTCCAACTGCTCGGCCCCGCAGGACTTCAAGCACTACTTCAGTCGCACGGTTTAATCACTGGCAGCACCCATTTTGTCAGTGGAGCGCTCGATGATGACGATGGTTTCAGTTACGGATCCTCGCGATTTAATCGGCGACGACGTGCGGAGCGTCATCCTCCTCCAAAGGTGCCTAGTGAGAATGGAATAGCATTGATGAACTCTGGGTTTTATGGCAACAATACCAGCTATGTGGATGAAGCGAAGAGGCGGAAGAAGAAATTGGCGACGCGGATTATGTGGCGTGAACTTGGTATTGGGGCACCTGGAGAACGAAGCCGGGATACACGATTAGTATTTCAGGTACGAAAACACTCTTCTGTTTTGGTGTAGACGCTAACAAATGATTGCTCAGGACTTGATACCCTCAAGTAAACCAGAAAAGATCTTACGCTTTGACGAACCATGCTATTCTGGCCAGTTTTCAGACGACGGAAACTTTTTCTTTAGTTGTAATCAAGACTTCAAAGTGCGCATGTACGATACATCTAATCCTCACGATTGGAGATACTACAAGACAGTCCCGTTCATGGGAGGCCAATGGACAATCACAGACGCCACGCTCAGCCCAGATAACAAATGGCTTGCCGTTAGTTCAATCCAGAGACAAGTTACTCTTGCATCAACAGATCCTAATGACACGTCCGACCCTTTGATACTCGACTTTGCACCAAATCGGAGACATTATAACGGCCGGTTTGGAGTATGTGTTTCCTTGTATTCGTAAATTACTTGTCGCTGATCCGTTTTTATAGATATGGTCTCTTCGCTTTTCCGGTGACGGTCGAGAAATCGTTGCTGGTACGGCCAATAGCAGTGTCATTGTATATGATATTGAAACGCAGAGGCCCATCCTTGAGCTAGAGAAACATCAAGACGATGTCAATGCGGTCTGTTTTGGCGATTCCTCATCACCCCATATTCTCTATTCTGGTTCGGACGATACCACAATCCGAGTGTGGGATCGACGATCTATGAACGACAGTCGCGAAGCCGGAGCCTTTGTAGGCCACACCGAAGGCTTAACCTACGTTGACAGCAAGGGAGACGGTCGTTACGTTCTATCAAATGGCAAAGACCAAACCATGAAACTATGGGACCTGCGTAAAATGATCACCACCGAGAAATTCGACAAGATCAACATCGATAAGTATACCACTGGTTTTGACTATCGATACACGCCTGTTAGTATGGACTATAAGCCACATCCGCATGACTGCTCCGTTGTGACTTATCGGGGCCATAAAGTGTTGAGAACGTTGATCAGATGTCATTTTTCGCCGCCGTCTAGCACGAATTCTCGATATGTCTATACGGGTAGCTATGACGGCAAAGTGTATGTATACAACATTGACGCAACGTTAGCCGGGGTCATCGACGTCGATAGTGCTGTATCAGCGGGTAGGGATCCGCATGAAATGGATGAATTTTCGCAGTATAGCATGGGCATATTCGACAATCATGGCACGATCGTGAGGGATGTAAGCTGGCATCCGTCAGTGCCTATATTAGCCGGTACGTCACTCTACCCCTATCAAATATAACCTTTAAACTAACTTGTTCGTACTGCAGCATCGTGCTGGAATAGCAATGGAGAATCCAGGGGATCATGCTCTATCCATTCCTGGAATGATTCAAACTCCGAGGATGAGGGAGATCCTGTCATGGGGACGGAGTATGACGAGAAGCTGCGTCCCTGGAGAGTACGTAGGTCTTCGCGCAGATATCAACGCTTTCGAATGTAATCTTCCCGATTGCTGATGCCTCCGAGACCATATGAGAGCATGAGTCATGTTGCTAGGAAAGACGAAAATCCTTCTCACCTGATTCGTGATACACCTGTAGCATAACGCATACAGCTGCCGACCACAAGTAACGTAACCAACGAATTTGTCCATACCCACCATGAATTTCTGTATAACTCGACTAGAGAATGCATTGAACTATTTTGTTTCAGTTTCTTCAATTGTTATACATACATACATCCTCTCTATTCTGCGTGAATTGATGAATTGAATTATACAGGTTCCCCTTTCAAGGTGACTCGCATTATAAAGAATTCAACTGGTTTTGGTATATAAAAGTAACTGTGTTTGCCCGCCATCCATTAAGATAAACTCCTGAAGTGTGTGTGTGTGTAGTGTGGCGTGTATTGAGATATCGCATGAGGCCACGATGATTGGATCGTTGCTCTCTTGTCCCCAATTCCCTTTCCTTCGTCCGTTCAATTCTACTTCCTATTGCTGATATCGTATTATTGTGCGTCTATCCGACCAAGACATTGTTGACGGGGATATGGACTACACAAGACAAGATTAGTCGCACACAACAACAGACCAAAAAAAGGGGGGCGACTGACTCAATTTGACAAAGTATCCAATAGCGCCCTGAACGGTGATATGTTAGTATATATCCGAGACTCGAAGTGTCGTAATCACGCTGTGCGGGACGTACCATGATAACGAAGCCGACGCCTATTTCGAACATGTTCATTAGCAACCAGGTCTCGTCTCAGAAAGGGTAATAGCATGGTGAGTGCAAAATACGTACCAACAGCCTGAGAAATCTTCAAGAATTCCCTCTTGTCTGCTGCGGAGGTTGTTAGACCATCAATCCCCAAAAAAACAATATCCAGGGGCGAGTTTCGAATCTCAGCCGCGAGGTATTTAGGTAGGGAAGTAAACAGGGTGAGACTGACGCTTGGTGCAGCGGTTGATGAATTGCATGCCATCGCGGACGAAGTCCTGTAAAGCGTGGAAGTTAGCAAAGTTCGAGATGTTCACGGAGTGACGGGGTGGGCAATGGAGCATGCGAGCAAGATGGAAGATGTACCTTGGGGATATCGGCGAGTTCTTGGAATGTGTCAGACATTGTGATTATTTCTTCGAAGCCGAGAATCTGTATTTATCAAGATATACAAAAGGAGTGACACGGAAAAGTAAGTGAATTGAAAAGAGAAGAGAATGGAATGACTGAATGATAATGGAGATGTAGCATAATTGAACCTCCACGATGAATCCAGCTGGCCTCATGGCAGCTGGCACACTATACTATAAGTGGCTAGTGCAGCTTGGCGGCAGCGGAGAAACATTGTGCAGCGCCGAGGCACTCGTGGTTATTGGCCAGACCCATTCCTTGCCGAAGCTTGACGAGCCTACCTTCACCTTCACCTCAGCGTCCGTGTCTCATCTTCACTCTATCGCTCGACTTCATTGTTCGTCTGTTCTGTTTATTTCGACCGCGTTGGATTTCGAGGATCTCAGTCATTCGAGTCCACCATCAACGAAATTATCAAGATCCCGCGTCCTTGTGAGCTAGAGTCGGTCGGTGCAGCTACACGCCGCATCATACTCTGGCCTCACCCGACATCATACGTCAACATCCTAGTCCTTCCAGGCACCTTACAATTCTGTTCTCGTTTCTTGGCTTCTTGAACAAGACTTCGTCTCGAGCACACACTGTGCTTCTACTAATTTACTCTTGCTATCCTGCTGGTCTGTGGCAGTTTGCTACATCGTGTGGAAAGGTTCAGCTCTTGGTCAGATCAACTCCTGTCAAAAACAACCCTGCACTTGTCATCAAGGACAGTCAGGTCAGAGTCAGATAATATTCTCGAGCTTACTCTAGTGGCTGTCTTATTTGTTTCAAAAGAATACTAGCATCCAGCTTGTACGTACCTTTCTTTCATGTCAGTCTCTGTTATTGGACCCTGTCTGCATTTTCCTCGATAGAGTTGTTTTCCGATAACTCGACCGCTTTTCCTGCTTACCACTATCAGGTCATGTTGTTCCCTATTTCCATGCTAATGTGTTGTCGCCATGAACAGACATGTATTCATATTGATATCATCGAGAGAAAGAGATTACACACAGGGATCTACTACCCCAGACTTGTGCATAACAAAAGAGAAAAATCAAGATTGAAAGTTGTTCTCACTTGTCGGTCGAACCACACAAACAAATCAAACCAAATAAACCGTCGCAATGGCTGAAGAGGATAACTTTGATTTGGATATTTATGGAGATGGCGGTTACAACGGACAAGAAGGACCGGAACTGATTCTGGATGCCCCCGAGACCAATGGGCATGAAGGCGGGGAAGGCCAGTATGGTAACAATAATAATACACAGACAGCAAACGGTCAAGGTGAACAACATCAGATTCAGAGCACTGCAGGTCAGGCCCCTCCGCCGCCGCAGCAGCAGCAGCCAGTGCAGCAAGGCCAGAAACGCAAGACTTCCTCGTCCGAAGATCGACCCACAGACCCAGATGCGACTACTGCACTCTTTATTTCTGAATTATTCTGGTGGACTACTGACGACGATATCCGCGGCTGGATCAATGAGGCTCATGCTGAGGATGAGTTGAAAGATGTCACTTTTAGCGAACACAAAGTCAATGGAAAAAGCAAGAGGTTTGTTAATATCTAAGGGTATACCCATTTCACCTCAGGAAAGAGGGCTAATATCCATTCAGTCAAGCATACGTCGAATTCACCACCTTACAAGCTGCAACCGCAGTCAAACACCTCATCGAACATTACGCCAGTACCGGCCAACCCGGACGCAAACACAGCGCCAACTACACCAATCCACACCAAAACCCATTCCGCACCCTTCCCAAGGACGCACCCGCTCGCAAAGATGACCGCAACAACAGACCCTTCAACCAACCTGGAACCCAAAACATGGGCTATGGCATGAACAACATGGCCGGCGGCGGCACAGGCGGTGGTTTCCGTGGCGGACGTGGAGGATTCAACCGTGGAGGCATGGGCTACAACAATCGCAATTTCTCCGGAGGCATGAACACCGGTTTCCAAGGCGCCGGCGGCCCCATGGGCGGTGGAGGCTTCAATAACCCTATGGGAGGCGGCATGGGCAACTATGGAGGAGGCTTCAACAACCGCGGCGGAAACATGATGGGTGGGGGCATGCGAGGTGGTCCAAACATGCGTGGTCGTGGTGGTGGACCCAACATGGGCGGTGCCCCTAATATGATGGGTATGGGCATGAACCCGATGGGTGGAATGGGTATGAATCCTGCCATGGCTGGCGGTATGAACCCTATGATGGGTAATATGGGTATGGGTTAGTTCCCCTCTTCACCTTGTCCTCCTCTCTCCACCTTACCCTGATTACAGCTCTAACGATAATGTGTTCTATAGGCTTCCAAGCAGGAAACTTCAACCCCAATTTTGGCGGCGGCTTCCAGGGTAACCCTCAAATGGGCAATGACCAAGGATCATGGAATCCGCATGGCGCAAAGAGGACGAGACAGGAGTAACCAGTTTCACAGCCATAACAGAAGCATAACTTCCAACAACCAATCGCGCTACTTTGAATTATTTTACTTCTCTTTTTATCAAGGAAACCGGCGCATCCTTGTTCGGACGTCAGCATAATCATGACTATTTGGCGTTTTCTCCCATTTTTTCGCGTTTTTTATTCTATTTTTATTTTCGTTTATTTTACTTTCAAATGGTGTTTAAAAAAAAATCTTCATCTTTTTTTTTTTTTTTTTGCCGGCTTCGTTTGCGTTGAATAAAATGGAATTGATAAATGCCTTTATCATTCTTTGTTTCTCTGTATATTTTTGACATAGGTAGCATTACTTTCACCGTTCTGAATGGGTTTATGACGACTGATAAAACCCGCTAAGAAGCACAATTCGAGTTGGTTTGTTTATCTTTTCGAAGGGTTGGTTGGGAATCCGATTTTGATTTAATGGGTACTATACAGGGGTTATTGACACTGAAACGAAGCTTGGTTTTTCTTTTCATTTCTTCATTTCTGACGCAGGGAATCAAGCTAAAAACAAACAAGAATCAAAATCAATTCACAAAGGAAATGCAATCACAAAGCTTGTCCTCGCTCTATAAAAAGTCCAAATGTCAACCCTATTCTATCCTGGAATAAGCAGCCCAGTTCCTACTCCCAAAACATTTCCAATCCAGAGTCCCATTCGTAACATCGTGAATTTATCTATAGCGAGTGTAGGCCCTTCCCCCCCCCACCATCCATGACTCCAAGATCGATTAACCATAAGCCATCCAATTCGTAATGACATGAAAAAAGGTATAAAGAACATATAGGCCCGCTTCTAAGTGAGTGTGAGGGAATGCATGAGGTAAATTATAAGCAACATTTTAGATATATAAAGACAGATCAACAGCAACAAAGGGAATGGAAAGAATACCGAGATATACCAAGACAAAAGTCATCAGCATAGTTGAATCATGGGTAAGCAATGTCGATTGGGTATTTTCCTTGGAGTTTCGTGTTTATATTTCATAAACCGTTGAAGAATTGTAGAAAACGGCTGGGTCGCTGGGCTGTCGTTATTTGTGATGCTTCAGTCGTTTGGTCAGGTTTAGAAAGATGTCGTGGATATATTCGTTATCGAGCGATGCAATAAACCATACAAATCAGTCATATCGTACGACTCCATCAAAGACGGTTGAGGGTTGGATATGACAGCCGTCAAACTTTGTAGAAAACTAAATATACCAAGCGGACTGTTGACGCTCGGCGACCTTGAATAATATGACTTGAGGTTGTCCTTCTTGGGATCATCGTAAGTGTCGTCACCAAAGTCGATGGAAAGATGTTTCTGCGCTAGGTTATACAGAGAACCTAACGCTTCAGACGTGAAAGAAGACGTCGTGGATCCTGGACGGCCAGGTTTAGATGAAGCGAGTTGCTTTTTGATGTTGGAAGGATGAGGTGATGATGACACATGATTGTCATTCACTGCTACCTCCTTCTGAAGCGAAAGGACGAAGCTGACTGCCCTCAATCGGGCCCAAAGAGATGAGAGTCGCTTACGACGGCGGACTTGCTGCCCTGTTGTCGTAGCAGCCGCAGGAACCATTGATGGTGATGATAATTCCCACTGTATTGCATTCAACGAGTTATGGCATCGCCTCAAGTGGCGTGCTAATATCTGATGCGAGATAGAGTGATCATAGTGAATGCGATATAGCGTTTTCTCACCCAGAATCAAAGGATCAATGGTCACTCTGGTATTGTCCTCGGATTTTGTGCCTTGTAGCTTTTCATTCAGACGAAGAGATATCCTGTTGATTGAAAAGACGAGTGTCACTACATCAAGTTCTTGAATAATATTCGATATAAACATAATATCTTTTGGAGCCCATTGTTGTGTAACTTCGATGGATTCGATACGACTTGATGAAGGTTTTGATCTTGATGGATGATCATTCGACGATAATTCACACAACTCTTTCGAGATATCACTCAAATCGAAACTGTTTTTGTTCGACCATGTCTTCGCAGCACTTGGTTTGCGGATTTTTTTCTCGTCATCTTCCGCTTGCTGTGTCAGCGAGTTGACCCTCCATCCCGTGAACACCGAATCGGAAGCCAACGGCCCTTGGAAAAGAGATGCACTTCCAGCACTTGACCCAGGAGTAAATGTCAGATTCGGAAACAGAAATCCAGAATTGCCTCCTGCATCTCCGTCTCCCTGGTCTGTAGGAGTATCGGGTTCTTTTTTCGGTTCATCCTCCGGGTTTTCATCAATTCGGCAATGATCCGCGATTCCTGCAAACCATATATCCCATGATGGAAACGGGGGTATATGATTCATCCACGTATCAGTTTCACACAAAACACATTTGCTGGGCTCGGCCATGACAAGTTCCCTTTCGGTAAGATCTTGCTCACGATCGTATTCCCTATAGTGTCTGGCCTTTAGATGATCTCGAAGTTTATCCTTGCGTGTACTTGTCCATTCACAATGCATACAGAGGAACATAGACTTTGCCTCATGCTTCTCATTGACATGTCTTTTGAAAGCGCCGCGGGAAGTTATACGTACAGCGGATGGACATAATTTACACAGGTAGGCGTCACGCTGTGAGGTGCTATTACCACGATGAATAGGTGAAATAGCCGACGGCGTCGAAGGCGGCAACGGTGATCTCGGGAGTACTACCCTTGGTGCGATGAGTCTCCGGATTGCATCGGTCCCTAAATGAGTTTGGGCCAAACTCAGTGCATAAGTTGTCTGGTTTGGATGTGTGGCAAACTCCTGTCGCAGTCTGTCGATGATGAGCTCGAGCAACGCGCTAGGGTCAGGGATGTTGGCTTCGATATTAAGTAATGGATCGTTGACGTCGGGCGTTGGCTGTGGTAATGGAGCCTCTAGAGGTAGCAGGCGATGATCAACCGAAGTAAAAGTACTATGATCTTCCACCGCTATATGAGGCCTGCTCCAATAAAAAGCTTCGGACTCGTTTTGTATATATGAAAGGTTCGGAGGAGGAAAGGAAGTAATCGAGGTACCGATGTTTGAGTGTATGCTGCTGGGGGTTTGTGATGACTCAGTTACATGTGATGACTGAGAGAGCTCCCGCTGCATAGCATTACTCATCGTATCGGTAAACGACGCCGAAGAACTGCGGGTTCTGGGTGGGCGACTTCGGTGTGAGTATCCCGGACTCAGATATGAGTTGCTAAGACGGTTCCAGGACATGGCTACTCCCAGTGATGAAATATAGCAACAATAAAGAACGCGTATATACGCTGAGCAGCTTGCTCACTCCACAAACGGAAATGCTTTTCTGGGGGCGTATATAAAATCCACCGACTTGTTCCCAAGCATGATCTGGCTGTTTGTGTCAGGCTCGACGAGGGTGACACGATACTCGGAAAGGCAGGTTGATTCGCAGCAACAAAACGAAGGATCCAATATACTTATATATACATGTTATAATGATTGGATGTGAGCGAAATGCCACACATCCCGTGTTAAGAAAGAATAGATCCAGAACGAGTAAAATCAAAAGGGAAGATGGAGGACGAAGACCGAGTTTTTATGGTGGAGGGCAGTGCAGGCGGAGGCTCTTTTGGGAAAGAGTCAGTAAGTCTAGTGGGGAAGGAGCGAGCCACGTCCGACATCATAGCTGCAGCTTTGCCCGGGCAAATTGCAGGCCAAGCGGGAAAGTGAATTGGGTTCTATCAGCACAAGCCTAACGAATAATGGTTGCTAATGAGTGAAAATGTTGTTTTGTTCAGGTTCGTCGTTGCTCCATAATTAAGGGCAAATCGATGTGGAGCGCGGAGATAACCCTAACCCTAGAGCCATCGAAATCGGTGACCTAGCACTAGTCCATTGTTGGTTTAGCGCAGCATATTGACCCAAGACCCAAGTTGGCCCAACGACTAAGTTGGCTCCTTAGCTTCCTCTACTTGACTGTTGCAACGTTGGACGACTGATTAATTGGATGACTCAAAGAATGACAATGATCTCTGATGTCTAGCCGACACTATGAATCGGATTATGCAAGAAGACACCGGCACAGTTTTCGACGACTCTCCTGTGCCAACTAAACGCCAAAGAGTCACAGTTCGCGTGTGACAATTGTAGAGCACGCAAGATTGGATGCGCCGGCGTGCACCCCTTGCAAAAAGCGAAAGGAAGCACCATCGCTGTGTGACTACACGCTACTTGCTGGTACTGCGAGGCGTATAAATGAGCCGGAGGAAGCGTATTCCTGTTGCAACAGTCGATAATTGTTGTGTCTAACCGCTTGATATGCAGACAGATGATAAATCCGGTCGAGGATTTCACCGAGTATTTGCGCGAGCTTTATGTTTTGACCTATGAATGCTATGATAGGAAAGACGCCATCAGGCTGGTCCATTGGGTCCCGATTTGGCTTTATGTACTCATCGTCGATAGGACTCAGTAGAGGTACATCACTACATGTTCTCATGAAGGCCGGGCGACCGAGAGTCATACTTACGGTCCTAGAGGAAATTCAGTAAAAGGTAGCGTAATTTAATATTCAGAAAACTACTCACATGTCCAATTGATAGCATCCGTACCATACCCTCCGTCTGATTTCCGCTTCTAAGGTACAGGACTGGACAGGGAACTTGCTTGAAGTCCCAGTCCGACAGCCATTCGACAGGCGGTACCCACGATATTCCAGCAACGAGATGGGTATTGGGTGCACAATAGGTAGTGCCCTGCTAGTAATAGAGCTTGGACGTGGGAGATACTACCGCCGTCAAGTGCATCGTTAAGAAGATCTTTCATTCTTCCAAAGAACACAGAAGCCAGATTTTCCTTCTCATTGAGAGAAAAGTCTGTAAACTGATATCCTATAGCAAACTCTGCATTGAGGGTGCAGAAGAAGATATGTTTTGTGTAATTGGTTCCGCCTAACCCAATGTCTAAATTTTGGAAAGGTGTTTGCGTTTCCCCATTTGATACAGTCCAGAGGCGGTCACATTCCTCCCAAAAGGCCACGGAGTGTACCCAAGGGTAGAATATATGAACACTTGAGAAGTACGAGTCCAGAAGTTTATCTGCAATCTCACGTGGAGGAAGCGCAAAATGGGCTTGAACCATCGTATTGGTCCGGCCACGGTTCGAGGGTCTAGGCCTAGTCACCATATGGTTTGTCTCTCGTCGGGCCTGGGACGAGGCTTTGTCTCGATGTGGAAGAGGCATTACCGAGTGCGTTACCTCTTGTGCCAAAGACAAGCTAGAAGATCGCCTATTGAATTCATCTTGATGCAGAACAGACTGTTGACCGTCTATGGGGATGGCAGCACCCATGGCGCTGATGGGACTGGGCCCCTGATAGTCATCTACTACACCATCTTCAAACTGATTGACAGAGTGCTCCAAGTCCGCAGATGCCGATGCAGCGGATTGCTGTGTTGCAGGACTTCTGGCGGTAGCCTCTAGGCGAGCTAGTAGGGTCCACGCTTTCAAGACCTGGCGATCGACCAGCCAGTCTCCTAGATTGAGGGGCAATATGGCCGAGGGATTCCGTGCTTAGACTGGCCTTTCTAGTCTGCGCTTCGCTCTGATCAACACGTTGCTGGAGCTCCTCAATCTTGAAGGCTTGCTATGCAGCGCAAAGACATCAGATGTTACCAGAGGAGAGCACCGCTGCTCTAGAAGCACCGGATTACCTTCATACAGTTGGCTTGATTGACGCTTCAATGCAAAAATTCATGTTCTCACTACCTGACAAACTTAATTGTAATCATATTGGGACTATATTAGAGTCGTCTGAACGAGTCTTTAGGCGCCAAGCTAATGTACTCCATGCAAGGTACACCTTACGCCCAGCGCTCGCTGTATACTGGCTAATTGTCCGTCAAATTGGGTTTTATGCATTGAAGGATTCTTCGCCTTCGCCCGAGCCTCACAAAGATCTGTCGTTCGCCAAGTCACGGACACGCATGCAGACGCATCTCGACAACACTACGTTGAATAATTGTCGATCCACTCAAAGGGAACTTATACTTTCTCTATATACTACGTGTGTCGTTTCATGCGTCAGAACAGCTTGTGAATTAATAGAATATATTCAACGAGCAACGACCGAGGACGCCACTGGTGCATGGTTGTATAGCATGTTCTGTACATTTTCTTGATTTATTCCTGTTGGTGGGAGTTCCAGTCATGAGCTGACACCAAGAACAGATTTGGTAACCTGCGCCATCATCATTGTTTCAGTCGAATTATCCCCTTCTTTGAGTCAACAACTGGTGCTCTCGGCGTCAAGCTAGCTCTTGATGGCAAGGCAAAAGCTGAGGGGAACAAGAAAAAGAAGATGGCCGTGGTCCTTGGCTACTAGCCGACGGTCACAGTAACTACTGGACTGCACCTGAAATTGAACAGAATGTTCAATGTTATCTGGTGGACGTGATATCTATTGAAAACAATCTCATGGGGTAAAATTATATCAAATTCCCTATCACGTCTTGTCGGGACCGTGATTTCAGTTATCCCTGCCTCTGTCTATCAAACTCGAATGTTCTACTCATCACCATGTTGTTAACTTGGAGATAAAGAGTAAGCTTTCATGATTTTGATAGTTGGATGCTGCTCATGACAGATAAATTCCCTAGTTAGTTACTTCCGTCAACTTATTTAGGTTAGCATGTATACAAGACAAGGAGCTACCCTGGACTTCAAGAATCCGTTGGACTTGTACCTGTCGCCATTGAAGAATGGCGTCTGATTTCACCACACTACGACCCGGTACTACATCCATGGATTTCCGCACTAATTAGCTAGTTCGAATCCAAGGATTTTATGGACAAAATCAACAATTTTTTTTTTTTTTTTTTTTTTTTTTTTTTAAATTATAATTTCACCCGGGTAACAGCAATCGGTCAATTGATGGCCCGACGTGTTTGATTTAGCTGAGCCCGACGGTCACCGTTAGTGGATGGTTTCATCCAATATCGTTCGATTGTAGCCTGTATCGAGTATTGGTAATTGGGTTGATATGCTAGCCCAATTAATTCTAGCACCTTCGATTACACCCGCGATTGAGTTGATTTCAGTGGTTGGAGATCAATACTTCATACCTAATCGGTCGGAGTGTGGCTTAGGTTTGGTCCAAACTTGAAAAAAAAAAATTTCATAATATTTTCCCTCGTATACGCTGCCTAAGCCTTCAGGGAGGTAAGAATTTCATAGCAAAAGGCAGTGAGTGTAGTGTGTTATTGGGTTGAAGAAAAGCTACGTAACGCAAATGCCCACACTCATCACCGGCAAACATTTTAGGTAACTTATCATAAGTTAGAGATATCTTTGAGGCAGTGCAAAGGAGCAATTCACATCAACCACACCCAAACTAAGGGTTAGAGCACCAGATCCAATAGAGATCCAATAGAGGCGCATTCCCGAGCTAAGGGTGATGCTGGATTCCGTCCTTACTCGTTGTACTCGATAAGTCCGTAGGCGAAAACCGGTCTTGTTTATCATTGGACGGGGAAAGTGAGGCAACAGAAGATTAAGGAGGCACCTGGGCATCGAGAGAAATAGCTAATGGGCTTCATACCTATTTCGAAACTCATATCGCGAAGGTCGGAAACGTTTCAAATGCGATAGTTATTGTTCATTCCACTTCGCAACTCGACATTCAATGGATAGGAGCCGTTTACAAAGGCATCACTTGTGGGGACGATCGATCGATAAGCCTTCGGGGCTAACAACGCCATCCGTCCTTGTGGATCTAGATGCCCACCAACTGTACCGTATTTACTCTTCACTCTATTTACTTCAACTCGTACCTCGTATACTGGTAGACCAATAATTGACAAGATCGGAAGCCACCTGATGGCTTGACGCGCGACCATGCCTTAGTCCACGAGATTGGCTTTGGAAAGCATCTTAATCATTTTATTCACCAGGGGTTCTAACGGGCGCAAACATTCCTTATTCGTTCGAAATAGCACGTGATTTCTGCCTAATGAAAGAGGCTCGGATTCTCTTGTTTCTAAGACTGAGATGGAACGGGAAAGTTTCCCTCTTGACCCGATTTGTTAAACACGAAACGACGGAAAAATTCCCTACAATACCCCATTCTATTATGCAGAATTGCAAACAATGAATTGATTGTCAAGGCTAGTTCTAAGTTTGCTATTTCCTTTACAAGACTTTCACTGATTCTCCACCAGAATGCAACAGAATGGACTCAGAAAAATCCAGCTCTAGCAGCGTGTGCTGTCGCAGCCGCCAGTGGACTAGCTATGATCGCTGCTCCAGGAGCCTTTTCGGCTACCATCTTAAATATTGCCGGGTTTACAGGCGTTGGTGTTCAGAGTGGTAGGTTTTGGAGTCCACACATATCATTTAATAATCACAATAAAGGGAAGAAGAACTCTTGAGCTTACCGAGTTGGCTGAAACCGGGATCTCTCGCCGCCACCGCTCAATCTGCTCTTGGGAATGTAGCTGCCGGTAGCACATTTGCTGCGCTTCAAAGCGCCGGTGCCGGAGGTGCGGCTGCTCTGGGAACCATCAATGGGGTGGTTCAGGGCGTTGGTGCAGCTATATTGGGATCAGCAGCTTATCTGAAACGGCCCTTTTTCAAACCCAGAAACTAACCTAGAAGCAGTCAGCTTGGGCAGACTACAGATCATGCACTTATGAAATGATGTTATTGATTTACGTGAAAGGAAGTGCCAATGTTCTGTAAAATCTAGATTTAAGTGTTTACTAGTGAAGGCCATATAACATTTATCATGGCCAACCAAACTTGGTCATATCAAAAATCAGAATGATTTAAGACCCCCTACTTTAACTTGTTGCCATGTATTATTCGCCAAACTCTACCTATATTATATGGAGTTAAACGTCCACACATGATGCTGCCTGGTAGACTTGTATATAAGACTTAGGGGCAATTTCTTTGCGGAGGTCAGCAATAAAGTTACTATATTTCTGTTGGTGACGATTTAGCTCCACCATATCAGCCGAGTCTCACTCACCACCACTCGCTCATTCCACAGAACCTTCCATGTCACAAAACCTACGTTAACTCCGCATCGACAAATATCCGATTCCGCTACTACTTGCTAATAGAGTTCTTCTTCAGAAGCTCCAAATGTCCGAGAATAGAGTTGACGTGTTAGCGAGACTAGCTGTAATCTCTTCACAATTATTGGCTATCGGGGAGTTCCGCATGGCGCAAGGCAACAACAAACATAAACTTTGATAAATAACACACTTACTTTGGAGATTTTTTTAATCTCAGGAAGAGACCCGACTGGTACACAAAAAGTAGGGCAAACAAAGCTAAATCATGAGCTAAGGAGGAGGGCTCGAGCATTTTCTGTCATTCGGGTTGAGGAGGCTCAACGTGTGTTTTGTTCATGTGATTATCCATGAGTGGAAGATGGATTGATAAATAGATAAAGTAGGTATTTCGTATATTCCCAGAGAATATTGGAATTCTCCAAATTGTTAAGATCAGAGCATACCGGTAAACCAATATCGTACGTTGTTAGTCTATTAGTGTCTTGGAAGTAACTTCTTCAGAAAAGCAACTGCTCGTCCTTCCCCTGTTTTTGCGTATTCATTGGATAAGGCCAATTAGCAGACGCCAAGTATGGCTTCATCATCCAGACCCGAAGAAGATCTATTGGGGTTATCATTACGAAAGCACAGATTTGCAGACCTCGATGAAGTAACTATACATGAATGGAGGTACTACTACTTATCAACGTAATCTTCCCATGGTTCTCAATTTTACTCACCCAGAAGTACAGGGATATCTGCCGTTTAGACCAAGCTCCTCTTAGAACCGTTCCTGCTCGGCGCTCCGTCTCTTCCTCAAACTGGGGACAGGAACTTACCGTCGAGGACGTAACTGCCATGCGTGTAATGCAGAAGAAGGGGGATGGGAGTTTATCCGTTCGGACAACTTCTCAATCCGAACGCTAGCCCAGGCCTGCAATACAACAAATTTACTTTACATGGCATCTACATATGGAAGATCATTGCAACACTGATGCGATGATGCGAACGAGCATATAATCAACCCGGGGCTCCCATGGATGTGCATGCGCCTTTGACCGGATCCTTGACTAAGGAGGAGGACGGACGCAAATCACTTTTTGAGATGACCACTACCGTGACGAATCAAGAATTCGCGATGAACGAAACAATGAGCATTTTGAGATACATTTCAAGGGTCACAACCATAACGCAGCTAGCTACCCTATCATACGAATACCATGGTCGGATATCCTGCTTCAGCCTAATAGTACTGTGGAGGTTGAAAGCTGCTATGGTGTTTAGGATTGATGGTTGATCGATATATGGGAATGGTCACGACTAAGTTTCAATGGAGGAGGATATGGACTAGCAGGCGAGGGTTTTATGATTACATGGGGTGATAAATCATTTATCGTACATTATCGCAATTCTGCCTACTTTTATTATGAATTTTTATATCGGATATGGGTGTTATGGAGATGAATTTAGTCCAAATTCAAATGAGACAAGCTTCTACTGATAATCTCTCTACCGATGCATAGAGGATCAAGAATGACATGACCAATTACCACTTTAGGTCCATAATGGTTGTACCAGGCACTGAATGCAAGAGTTGAAACCGATCATCTGGCTTGGTCCAGTTTGGTCGACAGAATTCGTTGCATGTATGCTTGCTGAAAAAGGTGCCCATGCCCTCAAGGCCAAGATCGGTGATGCCATACCGACGGTTTTGGGATAGGATGACAGGGTCGGAGAGGATAACCTCATGTTGATGGATGCCACCTTGGAGATCACAGAGAACATAGTATCCACTAGAGGTGTGGTAGCTGAAATGACTAATGGCTTGCATAACTTTCCCCCACTCCGTAGAATCGTCATGCCATCCATTGTTGCTGTTCCACTTTTGGTAATTGTGTATGTACGGTTCACATAGAGCCATTTGCCCAGCCCAGTCTTCCTCGCAGTCGTCGTCAAAGCGCCAAACGGCGGGCATGTTGATTTTGATGACTTTGTTGATTATATGTAGCTGGTTGAATCGATCAACTATCTCCAAAACCTTGTCAACAGCCTTGATATCAAGACAGAAAAAGTCATCGGAGAATACCGCGCCATTCTTGAACCATTTTGCGACGCAGCGTTGACCCTTGCGAGGCCCTGAAAGATATTTCCCCTTGGCCACCCATCGGAAAGTGCCTTGTGCAAAAGGTTTATTTAGGTCGCTGTTTTTAAAGATAGAAAGCTCGGAGTGGTTATACCTACCACTGCTTGATTCAACTACCGACACGGTATAAGAATGGTGACGTTGGGCGCATTCTATACAGCGCGAGCTGCCACGACCCTTGGAGTATTCGTTCTCTTTGAACGATGACCGAGGGAGGTTGCAGCCGCAGCCACAACACACACGGCCCATTATGTCCTGTAAACGATTGAATTTGCAAGTGAAAAGTGAATGTGTGCTGCAAGGAAGCAAACTGTAGATATTAAGAGAGAGAATTTGAGGGTCAAGGATTTGAAGTTTGCTTGCTTACAAGATAATTGAGCTTCTCGCTGACGCCTGAAGCTTTTCAAGCCTAGCCACGAGAATCGTCCCATGGGCTTCATCTCTAGTTCCCAGTCGATAACAAGAATACAACAAACTACTAGAGCAAGTTTCCTGCAAATGACATAAAAGTCAAATTCAACCAATTTGCATCCGCCCGGAGGCGACAAATGTGATGCCCGTTACTGAATCTCAACGGTTGATTCCTAATTAGGGCTTTGTGTATGGGGTTTGGCCGGCGTAGTATTGAAAACCCGTTCTTGAACACAACGAACACGTTTTATCGGTAATTTCATATTTTGAAGCGATACTCGACCGACTGTTGTATGGTGTCACCTACTTCCTTAGGCTACGTGGATCGTGCGCCCAATGACATTTCTTGTCGAGCAAATATGAATTATTACCATGCTCTATTATTCCAAGTAATGGCTTTGCATGCAACGACAGGCCTTGTAAATATATGAACTTCACGACAATTCCTAACGCTATATACAAAAAGCAAGGCAAATGTAATACCAGATCTAAAATGCAAATCTATGACTCATTCGGCACGATCTTCGACAGCTTTCGTAACCTTGGTCCATATTTCATGAACAAAAACGGCACGGGAAGCAAACCCGCCGCCACACCACCGATAATTGAGGTTGCTGGTCCAACGCCTAATGCTTTCACCATCGGCATCGCAGCCAATGGAAGACCAGCAGCCATCAGACTGCGCAGAAAAGTGACCGCCGCCGTGGAACTGGCCGCATAAATTCTATACACATCAATCAGGAAATTGAGGCACTGCTGGAAGATGCAGTTGAACCCAATTCCAATGAAAACTGCCGCTAAGCAAGGAAGGACCCAGTGATGGGGAGGTTCAGCTGTCCAGCCAAACCAAAAGAGTCCCACGACCATGAAAACCGCGCCGAATGCCATGGGTGGAAGTCGTGCCTCTGGAACGGTGGCCCCGTTTGCTGCACGCGATATTCGGTTGTAGCGATACTGGTTCCAGATATTTACGCCCACGGAGGATATAACACCAATCAAAAGGCCGAGGAATGGTAGAGAGGCAACTACAGGGCTCCATCCACGTTGTTTTTGGAACACGATAGGAAACAGCTCGAGGGTCAAATACATGACTCCGTAGACAAATGAGGCGTAGAATGCAATACAGGTGACTATAGGCTCGGTGAACAACATTCTCAGCGGACGAGACAGTTGTTTGGTGAGAATTGAGTGGAAGTCGAGTTGCATATGCTCATGAGGGTGATAGTATCTCTGGTCATTTGTCTCCATTCGTATCTGTTGCGCCTTGCGTTTGAGTAGGACTAAAGGGAACACCTCCGGCAGACAGAAGAATGTGAGCGTGAAGACGACAAAGCCCCAAATAGCTTGTATATACGAGGCCCATCGCCAGCCTAGATCGTTATTCAACACAAGCGCAGCACCGATTAGAGGACCCAGGGCCGGACCACCGTTGACTGCTACAGCGTACAGACTCACCGCAGTCCCTCGGGTTTCCTTGCTCCACATATCGCCCAGAGCAGCAGTAACATTACTGATTGGCGCAGAGCCAAAGAATCCGGCAAAGAAACGCGTGACAAAAACCGAAACTGCATTCCTGCTGACTCCAGTCGCAATACAGAAAATAGCCTGGAAGAAGACGGCGGGCAAGATACTGATTCTGCGACCCCAAATCTCGGAAATAGGGGCCCAGACGATGGGACCAAGCACAAATCCAATGCTGACACAGAATTAGCAAATAGTTGCATATATGTCCCTATCATTTGATAATACTCACACATAAAGAGAGAGATTAAGAACGGAAACCTCATTACTGACCCCAACATACACCGCAATCGTCTCATCGGCTGGCGTGAGAATGCTTGAGCCGAGGCTGCCGACCAACGCCAACAGCCCAAGTTGGAAAGTTACCCACCATCTATATCGATCAGACCAGTTTTGAGGGTTTAGAGGGTCATTGGGTGCCCATTTGACAATATATTCCGGATCAAGAGCAGGAGGAGAACTGTTTTCTTTTTCTATGTCTCTTTGCCCAATATTCAGTTTCGACCTCCAAGATTTTGTTTCCATGATTGGTTTTGGTGGAGTGTGCCGATTATCCGGCCTTATGTATAATGTATACCGGTACAGTTTTTTTTCTCAACAATGTGTGAAGCCCGAATTCATATTTTGGAAGTCTAGAAGTCTGCAACACCTCAATCAACAGCAAAGTAGGGTCTGATGATATTTTCTTTCTTTTGTTTTTTGAATTCGCAATTCTCGGAGGAACAGAAAATACCTCGGTCTTGGGTGTCTTGCTGGGTTGGGAACCAAAAAACAAGTGCGGAGTCCATACCCACTTGGTCTACTCGAGGACTTGTGATTATAACTAGTTACTATGGAGTAGTGTGCTTAGTCAAATCAGTTGTTTGGTATTTACCAGTAGAATCTATAGTTTTCTCTTATCTATCAAATAAGTTCAGACTATGCAATTATCGTATTCGGCAATGATTCATAGGGCTACCTATGTAGATATCTATCTATTCAATATTGTAGATTTAGACGAATATACGTAACTGCAAAAAGTCCATATTCCCCACATAAAGCGTACGGACGAAGCAAAACCGCCAATATTTGGACCGCAAATGAAGTTTATCCCTTATACAGCTCTGAACGAGGTGCCGCTAGTATTGTTTGGGCGGTGGTTTCCAAGGGTTTGGAGAGAGTTATATCTTGAGGATGCTCAGATCGCAAAGCCCCAAAGTGCTGTTCACGGAGATTGCGCAAGGGGCACGGACCTCACGCTTATCACCCCGAGAAAGAACAAAAGCTAACTTACGGGCGTTATCCTTTGATGAGTAATCAGTGTGAGAGAATTGAAAAGCTACTGCAGATATAAAAGTATGCTACTACATTCAAGAAAATAGTCCATCAATATGGCATCTACCGTCATTCACCGCCTGATACCGGTACCTAACTAACCCCACCTGATAACCGGGTTAGGCGAGTTACTGTATGAGGTATTTTGAAGCTTTACAACACCATATACTAACTAAAGATGATAAAGTTTTGGTGTATCAGTAAATGAGACTATGGGGCGAGAAAAGGTGCCTAGGAATAACTTGATTGACAGCTAACTAAGACAATAGCTGATTTATAGAGCTAACTATAGCGGTGAGCAGGCCCTACTTATAGGCATGAACGGTGCAGCCTTCCATCTACCCCTTTCGCACACATAGTTCCGGAAGAATATCTCACAACATGTTTACCCCGAGAAGCTAAGGAGATGAAGACATGAAATTAACATAAGTAAATTGCAAGAAAAAGTGCATGCGGAGCTTGCGTTTGTTCATTAGGTGTCTTACCCCAGGGAACTTTAAGTGGAAAGGAAATCCCAATATTACCTGTATACTACCGCAAAGTCGAACATGTGCCCGGGCCTGCCATTGAGTTTCTGAAAATTTACATCAGCTGTGGCGAACTTGAAGACAGATAACCCCGTACTATCTTATTTTACTTTAAGCCTGAAACAAGAACCCATTGCTCCTGTGAGGCTGCCTTAGAAATTAAATCATCAGAAGCCGGCTATTTGCTGGATTTTCTTTACCACTTGCTGTAAGACAAGCATCCCTCGCAACTATCTGAAGTATAACACTTGGCTTCACCTAATACTTAGATTATATGAGAGTGACAACGCCCAGCTCTCGATCAGCATACCTTGTACTACCACACCTTGCATGCCACGACCGTCATGACGTGTAAGTAAACCGTCTGTGCACCTCTATGTGCATGAACAAGTTACTGAACGTACTCCGTACTGGTGACATAAAAACAAATTAAGGCAGTGGGGGAAAGGCGTCCTTTGATTTCTATTGTGTTGATGACTTGATTAACTCGTCTAGTACGAATATGTGTGGGCAGCGTAACATCTTGATGACTTGACTCTAATCCTTTTTGGCAAGGCTCGCGTTAGGGCTAGAAAGTCGCCAAAAGTGTCTAAGAAAGAGCCCCTCCCCTGTATCCACAGCGTCGATCCTTACTGTAGCCTCTTAACTGGCTGCAGATATCGTCTTGCTAAATGTTTCTAGATATACCACAGTGGAATTGATTTGATGCAAGTGTGCTGAATTTTGCTACCAGATCGACCCTCCAATTGAACCGGTACCTTTTGTCCCTGTTAACGCCGTGTATTTAGTAGTGAAATTGTTTTAATAGTTAATTATTACTAGAAAGACGCCACCCGGTATATCAAACACGCCTAAAGCCTTTTACCGTTGGTGGTTGCAATCAAAAAACGCCACAAAACGAGCTGCTGGGCCGGAAGATTCGGCCCACCCCACCGGCAAGGCTTTCAGGTGATTCGCCTGGAAGGCCAGTAGTAGTTTCGAAGGGTACAAAATATGCATGACAGAGTATCAAGTGATATTGAATCCCCACTAATAATGAATTGAGTTGACAATGTCTATGCATTCCTTTGACGCCCATTTTTAGAGAATCTCATAGCCGCTTTTCGAATGTCACGTTCTTTTAACGGTTAATAGATCGCCACTGCCCTCCCTTCTCTACTTGTAGCTTTGCACATAGACGTTAATTCAGTTGTTCACCGCCACTGTAAGGATTGAGGTAACCTTAAGCAACAATTAGGCCAAGTGGATAATTGTTGAAGCGAAAGATGTGGAGCATGCAGATGCACGCTTGGCTCAAGCTTCTTTCGAGGACTGTTTCGAGTCGTTAGCTACCTAGGCTATCCTGTAATACTCAGTAGCATACTCTTGGGGTAAGAATCAGCGTAACAGCAGACAACTGTATATTTTAATTGTTCACAAATCCTATTGGATATATTGTGGAGATCAACAAACTTGGAGGTTATCACATGGGGCGCTTTCTTCTAAATTTTTTGCTATATAAATGAGACCACTTCCTTTCCGAGGTTTGATTCGTTTGTATCAAGCGCGGCGTTCTCAACGATAATGGTCACAAATTCACAGGTTTATGCCATAGTATAAAACGATATTTACCCAGACCATACTATATACACCATGAGTCGCAGAGTACTTCCCTACGCCTCGATTCTCGCTCTTGTGGGCGGGACTATCGCTGAACCATTTTTGGTTCTCAACAGCGACTTTCCCGATCCAAGTCTGATAGAAACTTCGAGCGGATACTATGCATTTGGCACCACCGGTAACGGAGTAAATGCACAGGTTGCTACTTCACCAGACTTTAATACGTGGACTTTGCTTTCCAGCACAGATGCTTTGCCCGGGCCCTTCCCATCCTGGGTAGCTTCTTCTCCAGAAATTTGGGCGCCGGATGTTTTGGTCTTGGTATATCCAACTCATACTTAATCTTCGAAGAGACGATCTACTAGGATACTAACGATAACAAAACAGGCCGATGGCACCTATGTTATGTACTATTCGGCGGCCGCCGCGAGCGATTCGAGCAAGCATTGCGTTGGTGCCGCAACCTCAACCTCACCAGAGGGACCTTACACCCCGGTCAACAGTTATGTTGCATGCCCCTTGGATCAGGGAGGCGCTATTGATGCCAACGGATTTATTGACAGCGACGGTACGATATATGTTGTATACAAGATTGATGGAAACAGTCTAGACGGCGATGGAACCACCCACGCGACCCCCATCATGCTCCAGCAGATGGAGGCAGGCGGAACAACCCCAACCGGCAGCCCGATCCAACTAATTGACCGATCTGATCTCGACGGACCTTTGATTGAGGCCCCTAGTCTGCTTCTTTCCAGTGGAATATATTACCTCAGCTTTTCTTCCAACTACTACAACACTAAGTACTACGACACTTCATACGCCTATGCTACATCAATCAGGGGTCCTTGGACCAAGCAATCTGCACCTTATGCGCCCTTGTTAGTTACTGGAAGAGAAACCAGCAATGATGGTGCTTTGAGCGCCCCTGGTGGTGCTGATTTCTCCGTTGATGGCACAAAGATTTTGTTCCACGCGAACCTCAATGGACAAAATATCTCGGGCGGACGTGCATTGTTCGCCGCTTCGATTACCGAGGCCAGCGATGTAGTTACGTTGCAGTAGGGGAAAAAGTTGGTTTTGACATTTCGTCCATTTCGTCCATTTCGGTTGATTATGTATTGGGCATTTTGGATATATTAGAGTTGACGTCATTGCATGTGAATGTTCGGTTTTGCCATATTGGGTAATTTTGCAGGCAGTTAGGGCTTCCGCCTAGAAGACCTAACATCATGCATCTCTCTAGATGGAATGAGATCAAGCTGTGAAACCAACTCTGAATGTGACTTTCAATCAATCGTTTTCATATAAAATCATCTATTAGTCTTTTAATGCACAAGTAAGCAGTGCTTTCAAAACGGACTGAAGAAGTGATGTGGTAGGTAGTTCTGCAGTGGTCACAGCGTCTAAGATTTGAAATTCCTCATGCCCGACAAATTCAAAAGATTGTTTCGATGGGTCCTAGATCGGGACTAGTCCTGAAGAGCGGAGTACGATATGAAACACAAAATGTGTTACCACTTTCGGAATATTACTGCATGTCAAGAACTCAGCTTCAAGGAAAAGCGAAGACTTCGTTGAAACGTTGCAGAATAACGACGCCTTGACTTCGCCGAGATTTTATCTTAGTAAGAACTTTCTCAGGGATAGAAAGTATTCAAAAGCCCTTAATAGTTCTTTTGCATCGGTCATGTTGGCCCGAACCTCATTTTTTGAGTCGGCGATGAGTCATATCGTAATGTTTTCAAGAATGGAAAGGCTCGTTTTTCTAATCAACCGTTACGATTTTAGTTTATAGTCTATAATATTTACACATTTGTAGGTACGTTTAATGCAATCCAGTGATGTTTTGCTGCATCTACCAGGGTAAACACCCTCACGTGCCCGTGGCATGCCGTCCATTGGATGTCTTTTAGGTCCAAGATACGCGAGTAAGAATAGGCAAGATCTTACGTAAGGATGTAGTCATATAACTATGCACTCTATTATAGTTCTTTATAATGCTGTAAATTCAAGGGTTTTGGTTGTCTGGAAAGGGTATCCTTGTTGTTACTATGACTTTCGCCAGCATACCATTCGTTCAATCAAATCCTAGATCGGCCGCCGTTGAAAGACGTGCTAAGACATTTCAAGAATATATCCCCGAATGTATTTTTGACACTCTGTTTAGCATGTCGTATTTCGGAATACGACTGTAATCAAATGTATCGAAAACGTTATACGTACCAGAGACAATGTGTAACTTCAACATTACCTCGCTTACAACCAAGAAAACATCAGTGAAAGGATATCAAAAAAGTTAAAAGTGTTGCCTAATGTAAGACAATATGAGACGAGGGCGAATTCTAGCCCATTCGAATATTAGAAATTGGTTGGCCCCAACGTTTGTTCAATTGCAATACCAACCAAACCGGTGGGGAGATGATGGAACATTCCTAGGTAGATAGTCGAGTATACGACCTAACTATGTTACTATGAGTGAGCTTTGTCTACTTACCTTAGAGATAGAGTTTTCAACGGTCAAAATTGCAGTTACGCCACATCTTGTCCGGTTATTCCCTCCTGCTGCGTCTCTGTACGTACCTGTCCTATGCATGTCCCATGCCATTCCAGTCCCCATCTTTCAGCTACCATCTGGCTTTTTCTTCACAATCAAGTGACCAAACCCCTGCAGCTGCATATAAAGTAAATGCATTAGTTTCTCTGTTTGACTGGATTTTTTACCCCTCGTGTTTCAAATATGCGTCCACAATTCCAAATCGAAGGCTAGCCTCAGTGGCCTATCACAACTTCCCGTAACGGCAGACTTTCTGTTCTTAACAAACGGAACTGCTCCTCCGATTGGTCTTGATAGGCTGTTTTAGCGGAAGATGAGGCGGTTTGCTGCTCAGCCTTATGGCACCGTTGACAAGTCAGCGTAAGCGGGTCTCTACAAGGAATAGCTCTGGTGACGTGGCAAGGGGGAAAAACAAAAAACTCCAGAGGTCCGTGCCTGTGATATCAAGCCTCTTGATGTATATTCACTTTGATAAGTTTCATGCTAGTTTTATTTTGCCTAAATATTGATCCAAAATAATGAAACAACCTCGGCCTCAATTTGACTGCCCTTCCCGGCTTGACCCGAGTTTCTTAATGATTCAAATTATTTAAAAATTTGCTTCCTTGTAGTCAAACAACCACCCATTTCATAATACATAGTAGACAGCAACACAAATGTAGAAAGAGAATGACAAAACTATTCCATCAATAACCACAAACAATACAAAGAAGAGAAATTTTTGACAGATGTCTTCAGTCTCAAAAGAAAGTGCTTTTGTTTTCTCCCTATATGTAGATAAAAGATCATTACTAGGTCATGAGTTCAACGCGAGTTTGAGTGACTTACTCGCCAAGTTCGGAAGAATCTCTCAATCCTCACAAGTATCGAAAATTTTACTAGCGATTTTGCCCTGGCTTCCAAGGCTCTTCTGAACACTGTTGGTCCAAATAAGCTTCCAGCATGCCGCCAGTGTCCGCCTGACTGTGGTCTTGTGGAACCTCATCTTCCATCGGCTGAGGAATGTGCTCTTCTTGTGCATTGGCGTCGTTCGTGTCGATAGCAAGGATCCCGCCTTCGTGTATCTCGAGATCAGACTCGCTCCAACCGCCCATGTAGGTAAAGTCGCCGGGTTGGGTTTCGATTGACTGGGCTTGACCGTCTCCATTCGCCTCGTTATCATGCCTATCATGATTTCAGCGTTAGCATCTCAGCCACGAACTCATAAAAAATGTAAAAAAGAAATCTTTGTTGATGCTCCGAGAGTATTGGAGAAGTACAAACGATAGACCGAGTAGTTCAAAGGAAAGACTGACTGGTCCCATTTGTAAGGATCGGCGTCACTCTGGTCCGTTTCCGACATTATGAGAGAATGTATGCGGTAAAGTATCTGGACTGTATGACTAGAACACGGAGTTTGACAGTTCTAAGAATTCTCGATGTAGAGATAGCGAGTGAGAGCTCGAAGATATAAGATTATTTAACAACACGCCGTAACGCCAATAATGGATGACAAACGACAATAATAGACGGCGTCACAGAGAATTGAATCAAATGCGAAAGGCTGTTACAATTTATCAGGAACATGTTCCAGTGAATTTTTGCTTCAGTCCGTGCTCAGGTCCTGATTCTTATCTTGCCTAGGAATACATGATTACTGAAATGGGTAAACGGGCCGAAAGCTCCTCCAGTACACCCGACAACAAAAGGTGGTGGGGAAATGCGACGAAGAAACCGGTGGGTCCTGGAGTGGGTTTAGGGCATCGATCATGTATAAATTATGTCGAGAAGAGTAGTATTTCAAACTTCGTGACTATGACATATAGTAACTGTTAATTGGTTGCATTGCAGAAGAGGGTTGGGTGCGTTCACCCTCTGCTATCCAGACTAACAAATTTTCTATTGATACGACCATGGTCTAATATGTAGAGATGGTGCCATGATCTAACAGGTCAATTCGTCTACTAAAGTGTTCAATACAACTGTTACACGTGTAAGTAATTGACAGAACCAGGCAGCAGGTGACCCGTTTAGTTCACAGAGCTCAAACTGCTGCATGTTTGAAGCAACCCGAGCTTCAATTTTGAATTTGCTGTTGATCTCAACATGCGTCTGTAGTGTTCTCTCTTGGCAGTCGGGAATTTGGGAACTCCGGGCTGAGGTCTCAGGTGATCTTTGCTCAGAATTACCCAAAAAACACCCCCATCTCCTCGAAGCGTTGTTCTTCATACAGTAGGATTTTTGGGTTGCCTTTCAAGGTTTACAGATACAAATCACAGTAGTGTCAAAGTTAGTATGTCGGATGCGTAATAATCTGAATTTCGCTGATGGGTCAGGGACCGGTTGCACATCCCCGAATTATGTTGCGTACACATAGATACTCCTCAGATTCCGTAAATTTTCATTAGTTTTTGTGTGTAATACGTACCTACGATTGTCACGAGCTTATCTTTAGGTACGATCTCGTATCGTAACTTTAACCACCGATGACGGCTTGCATTATGTGTGACTGACAGTGATAGCCTTATGCACAAACAACTCCAACGGGAAACTTTTCATCCACTCGGAGGAGCCTGCGAGTATTGATTAGTTTGGACGGAAGTAGACCCAAAAACGGTGCCGAAAGCCGAAATAATACCGAGATTACTGCCTTAACCTTTCTAACATTCATTCTGGGAGCGTATGTTTTATCTTGCGATATGGTAGAACACGGCTGCCGCAAAAATTCTAGTCCCTGTGAACCACATCATTGAGTGAAAGTTATCGGAGCGATATGAATTACTCGCTCCCAAGGTATTGCCATGACAGCCACGGCGAAGTGCTCCAGCAATCGGACTCCAAGACTGCCAAACGAGGACATCCGACACAGTATCGCAATATAAGGGCCCATGAACCTGATCGTTGGGCCTGGGGCCAAGGGTGCAATCGCTATACTTTGTAGTGAGATGCTTTCTCTACTAAACCAACCGTTCCAGTAGAAAACCACACAGACAATGATGCCTGCGACAGACGAGAGGGCTTGCCATGAAAAGGCAATCGCCGCGCTGGCCACTACGGCGATAAATAAGTTTTGACATGGCCAAGTTTGTCGGGCGATACTCCAATAACAAAAGCGACTATTGATTCCCTCCTTTCAATATATAACGGTCTTAGACTGCTGATTGTAAGGGTCGCTCGGAAGTTGAAATGCACAGGGTGTCCCATAGTAATTACCGAGAGATTGAACTCAGTTTTCATCTTATTCTCGCGGGGAAGCTATCAAATGGCAAACCAAGCGGCTAGCATTTGTAGATCTGAGATCGAAGCTTTGTGGCCTGGTATGGTTTCCCCATGTCCTATGTGGGGAAGCGGGATATACGGGTACCTAGCATTGTCTCCATATTCCTGTTCAGGAAAGATTTACAATAGTAATTCCGCCCGAGAAAAGAGCCGCCAAACCTAATTTTGGCACATTGCGGAGCCTCATATCAATGTAATTATTGATATGGCTTTAGGCGTTTGAACTTTGTTGTCACCCTTGTACCTTAGTACGATTTGTGGCTCGCAGCCTCCAAGGTCATTGAATGGTTACCTAGGGATAAATTGGCGGTTTTGAAGATCAATAGCCATATGCGCTAGATGTCATTAGAACGGCAGGTCTGGGAAAGGACTTTGGTGCAATTCGCAATGGTATAAATTCTCTTGTCAAGACTTATAATTCAGTCTTCAAAATATCACAGAACAGACCTCAATCTTCCTGCTCAGAGAATTCCATCCTCGGTGGTTAGTAGAGAACTTGCCCATGAAGCATAACCAAGGCCATATGCAAGCTGCACGGTTGATTCGCCAAGCGTGTCAAGACACCATTGCAGAAAAACGCGTCTCATTTGCAAAAGGGGTCTTGGATGGCGCCGACATCCTGCCAACCACCATTCAACATGGACATATCTCTGACAATGAACTTCGTCGGTCAGGCTATAACCTTTTTGTTGGCCGGGCATGAGACTACCGAGTCGTTTATAATCTGGGCTGTTTTAAATCCTACCCTGCCGCGCCGGCATTCAGCAGATATCACGAGCAAATAGATCAAAATCTACCTTCAATTAGCTTGGGAGCTTCAATCCCCAACGATGATATCAACCGCTTGCCTTTTCTTCAAGCCTTCTGTAACAAAACGCTAAGGATATTCCCACCCGTGCGTCTTAACAATGCGTGAAGCATTTCAAGACACATTTCTGCAAAACGTACCCATCCCACGAGGCAGGCGCGCCGGAGTTGTATTGGGCAAAGCTTTTCTCGAGCTGGTTTTGCTTTTCTACCTGCTACCTGGATTTCCCAATTTGAATTTTGGCACCAGAATCTAGAGCTGATAGCCATTGATAAGGAGATGGCATTACCGCAAAGCCAGCAACCAGCATACGGCTCTTTGTCAGGTCTGGCTTCAGGTCTTCCGGAGAAAATAAAACCAATCTTAGTTATAACTGCCGAAATAATACCGCTCGCCCTTACACTCTTCGTACAGGGTCCAAGATGCATGACAGCCGAGATTGCAGTAGTCTTCTGCATATCGCCTTGTTCAGCAAGACCCAGCATAATGTTTACCGTCTACTATAATCTACGTTTTTTTGTATAAATATAATATCAAGTAGTAACAAGTGAAAGTGTAATTCCATAACTATTATTGGCCAACGGCTTGAAGATGCAGGGTTATTATTCGATCTGCGAGGTCAACGCATGCCATTCATAGTGTGTGCATCGGAACGGACCAGTGCACGCGCATTACTGCTGGATTTGGGTGGGAAATCCTTCGATCCCTGCATATGACAGACTCTAAGAGCAAACCTTAGTTCAATAATAAACGTTTTTTATAAGTACGTACAGACTTATCTATGCGCTAATTTAGATTATATACATATTATCTACTGGTCACTTGAGTGTATTACCGGCTACTATAATGTTTATGGCTTGTTCCAAAGAGCGGTGTACCATTTGAAATGACGATCGACCACCGATGGCTTGATAGTAAAGATACGAGGCCGAATTTCTGTCAGTGTTCGAACCATCTTTCGATTTGGGCTGATGTGCCAACGATTCTAAATAGCGGTCTGCGCAAGTAAGAAATAATGACATTGTCTACTGTTCCATGTGGAGGTAACAAAACGCTATTGTTTCTACGAATATGTATTCTATTCTGACTCGCATGAAGAAATGGAGAATTGACTAACAGATAAAAAGCCTATGCCAGTCATTGAACCCCAGTATGTTATTTAGAGCATGCCGAACTCTTCAAATAACGCCTAGATCGCGCATGGTGCGGTGTATCATGAAAATTACGAAGAACTTGTGGCTGGTCATTGGTGGATGGATGTATACAAACGTGTGTAGACTAATTTAAAGTCTAATGAGTCCCTGCATTGCCATATAGCTTGCGTAAACGTGGTAGAAGGCAATATACCCATGGATATTGAAGAGCCTCTGGTCATCTAGGATGTCGTTACTCTACGGGAGTCGGCACAGGGAGGAGAAAAGAATCAAAATAGAACGACCAAAAAGTTTTAATGTATGTATATTCTTTTTTATCAAGATAACTCCTCTTGGCCACTCAAGTAGGAAACATCAAACATCAATGAAAAGTCGGTAAAGACAGCATGACCCCTTAGAACTAGACATCACATCCTGTCTAATAGGTGTCCAACCATAACTCGAGCTAGACGGTGAAGTTAGTGCCTATTTAGTCAAGCTGCATGGAAGGATATTATAAGCCGTACCCAAATTCGACCATAGACATGAAATTAGGGCAAATTTGTACAGCCACCTTGCTCAAGACTGCTTGTGCTGGACATGCACCGAGTTCCATGGCTCATCCCGAACGCTTTGCTTGAGGTAATGGTCCAATGGGACATAATCCTCAGTTTTATATTGGCTTGGTGGCGATGTTTGAGACTCGTGAGGCTGAGGGGGACGGCTCTGAACGATGTGATGGGTCTCAGGGCACCCCGAAGTGATGTCGGTACTCCGTTGGTCATGGCCAGTCCAACCTCCTATGTGTTGCCGATCGGAAGGGGAAGTTTGAAGTCCCTCGTTAGGGTAATCCGCTCCGGGCCTACATAAGGTGCTCGTCAGCAACCTATCCAGGTTGACACAAGTGTTGAACTTGAGGACAGTGTGCTCTATGAGATTGAAGAAACCATCTATCAAGTGGTGTCGCTAGACCGAATAGAGCCAAAATTTATTACATGTAATAATATTTGGCCCGATCCGGTACAGAGAGGCAAGGCTAGAAGACATGGAGAGAATAACATGAAGAGATATGGTAGACTAACTGGCCCCATGTATGACATTCAGTCGGGGTGTCATGCTTCTTCGAATGGTTCATTGTGTCGACACATGCAAACTTCGAGGAGATGTTTGAGTCTTCAGGTAGGTACAGATAAAGTGGCTCTCTGTTCTAGCATATAAACAATTGACAATGGAATATGTAAATTCAAATCCCTTATGGCAAGAACTAAGGCAATCCGGTAATAAAGAATAATCCAATGCTGGGGAACGAAAGGAGGGACATGCCTCTTTTATACTTGTGAGAACATATACGAAATGGCGCATATTGCAGACTCATGTTATCAATGACTGATTTAGTGAGGAGAGAAAGGGGCTCAACACCCACATATTGACATGCGAGCGAACAAGCAATCCAATCTCCTCCTACCACCAGACATTCGCCGAGATCATGCATAAGCCATGAGAATATTACAGTATACACTTTTTCTCAGTACACATCGCCCGGCACCACGGTTGCCATTTTTCCTTAGCTGTTGCCTTTAGTTCCTGAGCGGCTGCCTTGTGGTTCGCATTTCCCATCCTAACAAGAATACGGTGGACCAAATCTACATCGGCGACATAAACCCATTGGAAATACATTTTGCCACGCATTCTCACTTAGTTCCACGAGTATCAGGCATTGATTCGCTTATAGCCAATCAGAGTGCATACTTTGAACTATGTCTCTATAAGCTGGTGTAGATCCTGCTTGGGTTAGTTATAGCTGAGCCGGGTCTGATATACCCGGGCGATTTCACTGCGGAGCTCCAAGCATTTCAGTATAGCCAATTAGAAAGCTCCGTGTTTGGGTGTGGGAGAATGTAAAATTGGTAATGGCGATAACGTGGGTTTAGTCCACCGTACATAAGTAACATAGGTGGTGATCTAGATTCCCAGCCTTGTACGTGTCAACTGAACAGGCTTAGCTTGTTGACTGTCGTGAAACCATACCTTTGGTCATGCCGAACTATTCTCCCCACCATCCAGTCTAGATATTTTCCACGGAGAACATTGAAAAAAATGACCTCTGGGACTGATCCAGAACGTAGCATTCACGGGGGATGCTAACTGAACCAATGATACACTAGGAAATTCTGTGGGCGTAAATACAATATGTACAACTACCCCGTATAGATGCTTCAAAAGTTATTCGATGTATAGACCAGAAGCGAGCATAAGCCTTTGCGAGTCCGTGACTAGGAAGGCCGTTGCCGCTTGACTTCGCCCTCAACATGGTACATGCATAGCTAGTGGATATATGGGGGTCACATTGAGGAAAGTGAAAAAGGTTCCTCCAGAGATATGTGCGGATTCAAACTACGTAGGTCGGAACTCGCGTGCTACTTCAATCATAATTGACACATCTATCTCACGTGAGCCGGAGAATATAGTGTCTGTGAGTCTCGGTTGTATCCAGTCTAGTCAACGCAGCTATCAGTTCACGTAGCAGTTGTTCTCACACATGGTTAGAGATTGTTTCTTGTTTGATATTTCGTGAATCAGCGGTTGAATTCTGCAAAGATGTTGAACAGAGTAAGATGGTTGAAGATGAAGAAGTTGGAGACGAGAAATTGGAGGTAAACAGAGTATTTATACATGTCAAGTTAGGAATTCTTTCTGGCAAGCCCCGTCAAAAATTGTGATTCGAACCATTTCGCCACGTATTTGCTCTACCTTTGTACATCTCTCTCACTACCTGTGCGTGACTACAAATAGAACTTAAAATTTCGGGTTCGAAGTGTACCTAATGTATTGCACCTATTACGATACCAGTCGTATAACTCACTCTCTGTGGTTCAATGAGCATTCATGTAAGATGCGCAGCGGATGGGAAGTGGACTATGACGAAAACGATGGTGTACTACTGGTGAGAGAACATCTCTAGTAAAGTGAGGGCAAGCCCTGCATCAGCATACGGTTTCTAATAATCAACTAGAAAACTAGAGGTATCTCTATGATACGGATGTAAATTGAAGAACCAGCTTGCGCCCCTTGGGAGGAGCAATATAACTGTCCTCCTGTTCAATCCCCTCATCATCTACAATAGAAGTGGTAAAATTGGTGTAAATTGCGCCAACAACAAGTTTGAGCACTGTTACGTCTTGACTTAGTGCATGCTGCTTCACTCTCATAGTAGGGGCTAAATTGACGTACCTTGCAGAGCCAAGTTGCTCCCTATACACATTCTTCCACCACTACCAAAAGTCCAAAACAAGCGATTCATTGCCTCGGAATTGCCACTATCGGGATTGAGCCAGCGCTCGGGGAGCCATTCATCCGGGTTGGGATAGACATCCACCACACGGTGCAAAGAAAATGCGGAACTGCTGACGATTGTTCCGCCTGGAATATCTGTGTACCCTTCAATGGTTACCGGCTGAGATGAGGAGGAGGGAACAACCCGAGGTTGTGGGCCCGGCACTGGTGTATGTAGGCGTAAGGTTTCTCGGATTATGGAGTCTAGCAACGGCAGATTATCCAAGGACCGTGCAGATGGCAGTGCACTATCTTTCTCATTCTCTGATGATGCGATTCTCAAAGTCGGTGAAAGACCTAAGAGTTCCGCTCGAAGACGTGCTTGAAGGTCAGGGCGTTGCGATAACTCCCACAACGTGTAAGTGAATGAGATTCCCAGCGTTTCATGTCCAGCAATGAGATGATCAAGCATCTCCGAAGCTAGCGTGAGCCTTTTTCTCTCCCAATCCTCGGGGTCCTTCTCTAGACAGCGATAAAATTGCGCATACACTACTGGTTGAGTGCCTTGATTGCTTCCTGTTTTCCCCTCTTTCAGGTCATCACTAACCTTATCGCATAACGCAAGACACCCTTGCTCAAACTCGCCGAGATAGCGTTCCTTGGGATGCAAAACTTTGAACTTTTCGTACAAGTCAAGCCATTGTTCTCGCTTGGCGACGTCACGGATAAAGTCTGTCCCATACTCCGAGCCAAACAGGTACGCCGAAGTAAAATCCTGACCAATTCCTTGTAGTAAAGGAAGTACATTGATTGCCTCCTGGGTTTGGGCCAGTTTGTCCAGAAGGGGTAGAATTCTTCCTACCACGATAATAGACGAGACTCTCTGTAGGTCTGGCGAGTTTTGCAGAAATGACTTGGAGTAGACATGGCTAAGCATACGCTTTTGGATAGAATGCGGTTTATATCCCCGGGTGCTGACCAGATTATCGGTACCAAAGTTGAGGAAATTATCACTGTACCATGAGGTTTTCTCAAAGCCGCCGGTGTAGATGGTTCGTAGGCCATCGATGGAATTGACGCTGATCTCATTGGGACCTAGGCGTACCACAGGGCCGTGTTGCCGATGAAGACAGTAGATGGTCTTGATCTCGTTCCCCGTCTTTCGCTTATGCAATATCCACAGGGATGTGATGGGGGATGTAAAGTGTGCATTGGGGATTTTAGCGAGTGGTGACAGGATATATGGGAAAATAAAATATTGATAGATTAGCCCGATGATTAGGGCGATTATAACAATTGTGCTTAACGATGATAACATCTTGCCGGTGTGTGTTCTGTATGTTCCTATGTAGTACGGACGAATTCAGGCGGAGGGGTGGTATTGTATCGTGCGACGGCGTCCTTAGTTTCTCCGACTGGGCAACTTCAGCAGACCTGGTGCGTGCTAACATAGAACCAGGAACTTTGAAGTGCCCTAATCTTCACTTATTTTTAGGCCCTGCTAAGGAATTTCCCAAAGCCCTTCCCTGCAGCCTCGGCTTACCGAATACGGAATAATGGATACAATGATGCAGATTCGCAGCTTTCCCACAGGCTACGTAGTACGTACGGGCTTTACATTGGCCAAATCTAGACTCTCGAACGAGTTGTGCTAGCGCCACATGTCATATTCAATTGTTTTTCAGGGATTATACTAAAACGGTATATCTATGTATTTCACATTCTATATAAGGCATACAGGTACTCTGTCCTGTCGAGCTCTTACCCGACGATGAGAGTTGAATATTGAGCACGCCGTAGTATCAATATTCTCTCTTCACCAAGGCAACCGGAGCCACGAATTTGTGTCTGCCTCCTAGCCAGTAATAAGCAGTGGCAAAGAAGATGACGCCCAAATACATGACAACACTCCAGTTCATGGTGGAAACAGTGACCGTGCTCGTAAGTGGGAAGAACGCAAATACGAACACCGGGCACAAGTACGCAAGAGCAGCGATGTTGATAGCCATACCCCATTTACCTAATGACCAACGATGTTCGGGCAGTGGTTCGCCACGGATGCGCTTCAGAAGAAGGCAGCTAATAGAGATGATATAGGAAGACATCAAAGATGTAATAGTCAACGACACGATGGCGGTCAATGCAGCCGTTGAGCCAATATTGATTAGAGAGAGTAGGGCAGTGATTGCGAGGGAGACGAGGACCGAGTTCAAGGGAATGTTCCACCCTGGATTGACCTGTTTGACTGGTTATCAGTGTACGCCTTGGCTCATCTTGCAGGTTTCAGCTTACATGGCTGAAAAATTCACCGAATGGTACACCGTTATCACGAGCAAAGGACCATAGCTGGCGAGAGGCAGTGGCTACTTCGGTAATTGTACTAGCGGTTAATGTCAGAATCAATATCGCAGTCATGACATTGGTTCCAGCGTAGCTGCCCGTGCTGTTGAAAAACACCTGAATAAATGGGTATCCAGTAGGAGAGGCTAAGATACTGTCAACGTCGCCCAGTGTGAAACATATTGTAACCAGCATCACAAAACCAAGCACGGCATTAACCACAACTGCGCTCATCATGGCCTTGGGAAGGGTTTCGCCGGCATTCCTGATTTCTTCGGCTGTTCAGTTACCGTTAGCCAATCTCCTTCCTTTGATTCATGCATTTTGTGGGATGGATATATACACATATGCGCAGCGCAATCATAACCAATCATGGAGGTGATTGTTCCGGAAAATCCGACCAAGGTCGAGGTACCAAGACTGCTCCAACCTCCATTGTTGTCGAACTGCGTAAAGACGGACTTGGCCGATGCCCGCGGAGCCATGACCCAGAGAGGGATGATGATGGCAAAGAGGCCGACGATATGCAGGATCAAAATCAGGGCCTCCACCATCGGTAGCCTTTTGGCCAAGAATGTGTTAAAGAAGATGGAGAACGCAGTGATAGCAATGACTAGAAGAGTACCGTGCCAGCGCTGGAATACGTAGGTTTCGTCGTTAAGGACAATCAAGCCTTGGATAATGGTGCCCGCTAGAAATGCAATTGAGACAATGGCACATTGCCAGCCGGTTGCACAAAGCCATCCTATTTATCCATTTGTGAGACCCGTTCTCGCCAGAGACTGAGAGTAGACGAACCCGTGACATAACTAAGGAATTTTTGACAGCTCTTTGGTGCGAATTCAGATACCCAATGGTACTGTCCTCCTGAAGTTGGAGCCCTAGACGTAGCTTTATCGTTAGAAACAGCCATTGTTGGATATATAGTCATGAGCCAGTAACTGAGGTCTTCAACGTACATTGACGCCATCTCCGCCAAACTTGCAAAAACAAGTAAGAAACCAACACATACAATGACATAACCCCAAATTAACCCAGCAGTGCCTCCATCAGTAAGACCATATGTGAGAAGACTGTAATCCGTATTAGCAAACATACCATTTTGGGAAGAGAGAACAACTTCAAAGATAGAACCTACGTAAGAACAACCTCCCATGTCGCAATAAGAGTGCAACCAAATCCCAAAATAGAGATGAATCCGAAGTTTCTCTAAAAAAAAAACCTCTCTTATCAGCTCTTGCCTGAATCAATTGCTTCTTTTTTTTTACTCTTCGTGTGAAGATGTCTTTACCCGTAGCACCTGATCTCTTCCTAGAGCACTCATATCACGCTTATCGGCGCCATTACCCAGATATCTGGCTGGGACATGGTACTGATTCAGCCCATCATCGGTCTGCACACAGGCACCGTTCTTCGAAGTCTCTCTCATGTCCTTGTTGGATGTAGAGCTATTTCGTTCGGTATGCTACTGAGGAGACCCGGTGGGTGTACCAGAGAAATCGTAAATGGCAGAGCGGGTTACACGAAAGAAAAGAAAAAAAAATAGAAGGAGAGAAAGAGGGGAATATCGAGCGATGGCCAGACTGCCGAAGGAAGCAGGGATCAATAGGTAGTCTCACGCTAGTCTGGCAGGAACAAGGAGAAAATGCCACACCGCAGGTAGTGTAATTAATTTTAATATCTATGTTCTCGGCTTTACCTTTTCAAGCACGAGGGATAATTTGGGTCGTTTGAATGTGAGATAACACGGGCTCATCCGATTTACTACATAGTATTCCGTAGTCCTAACTCAACGTATTCCAGTGCCGAAAGTCCAGAGTACCATGGAAGGAAACCTGGAACAGTGTTGACTCGTACTATTGATCGCTCTCTAGATCTAAAACGCCTAACCCTGGCTTCGCCCTAATAAATGTGCGCGTGGAAGCTAGAAACATACTAGAGTATGTGCATACGGCTGAAGCACTGTTGAGCTCATAATCGAAGGAGGCAGTACGGATTTTCCAAAATCTACCACTCGGTCTAATTTTCCTAAATTACAGCCAGCCTTGTCAAATACTGGGCAGTCTGAAATGAACCTGCGTACCCTAGATAGCAAAGGGACGCCTAGTAAGCGCTCTCTTAGCTCAGCGTCAGAGACAATTCAATGTTTCTTGCAAAAGCTTCCACAATTTGACGAAGTATTACTTCACATCCTTATACCATGTCTTATGTTGTTGTCCCCCCGGGACAATCGCCTCCTTTCGAGGTGGTTGATGACCAACATCATGGCGCATGGATTATTATTGCTACCGCACTTGGGGTGGCCATCAACTTGGTGTGCTGGTTGATTCGACTATATGTGCGATTCGTCTTGACTTCGACCTTTGGAATCGCTGACTGGATATTGGCAGCGTCCTCGGTATGTTCAGATATTTCTCCATTCCCCTCTGCAGGAGAGAGCGGTTCAGTATATGTTCTAATTGAGACTTTCCTGCAGGTGATTGCTTTGATACAATCAATCATAATCCTGGTGGCAGCCCATTATGGATTTGGCACATCGATAGACTTATTGAAACCTGGCATTGTTGTGCATATTCAGAATGTACGTCAATCTTCTTCCACATTTCCAACAAAAAACCAAGACCGATTGCTAAACAAAATTGAAGATGCTCGTCACCAGTGATGTCTTCTACATCATCAGCCAGTACCTTTCCAAGATATCCGTCATGGCTATTTTACTTCAATTGACGCCGCAGAGAAAACACAACCTTGCGACATGGGTTGTAGGTGGTGTTTGCACGGCATGGCTCGTTGTATCGGTTTTACTCATTACCGTTGACTGTGAGGCCAACAAGCCTTGGAAACCTGCTGCTGAGCATTGTACGAACCTCGTATGTGGACCCGATGTTTTTCAAATTTAGTGCTCAAAAAAAGAAAAGAAAACGGGCTACTGACCCAAGGCGCTCTAGCTTCCTCGATGGCGGTTTATCACTGCTGTGGACATCATCACGGAAATCGCATGGCCGACACTCGCGCTTGCCGTAGTATACGGCGTTAGAACCTCTCTAGATCGGAAGATCCTCATCATGTCTGCATTTGGCTCGCGTTTACTGTGAGGACTTCCGCTGAAGAAAAAAAAATAAACCTGTTAAGCTGACCGGAACTCTGCATAGGATTATCATCTTCACTGTGTTACACTTGCAATACGAAGGACCCGCGTCCAAATCGCTCGATCCAACACTCGCATTTATCGAACCGTATCTGTGGATCGAGAGTGCGATGCATTATTCTTTGATCGCGTGCACTGCATTCTGCCTGCGGCCCTTCATGATCGCCGTGAGTACAAACTATGGCGCTGCAGGAGACGAGTTTTTGAGTAGCAGTGGTGGGGGTGTTGGCTCTGCAAGTGGAAGTCGCGCAGGCAATATCCGTGACAGCTACGCCATGAAAGCCATGTCACGCTCCTCGCGGAAGAAAACTGGTGGTGGCAGCACGGCTGGGAACAGTGTCCTCCAGTCAACTTCATCGGCCGTCGTCGGAGAAAGATATGAAGGATATCTCGGTACTGGAGTGGAGCATGGTCCCCCTGTCGAGGCTATGAGGCGGGAAACGAGCGGCCATGACGCGAGCAGCGTTGGGAGTAACGAAAGCACAAAGATGATTATTCGTAAGGATATGAATTATACAGTGGAATACGAGCAGCTGTCGCCCTAAATTAGGGCATGCTTAGCTAGCGGCACGGGTACATCAGCTTAGCCATCCGTATATAGGTCCGTTCCGTGCACTAAAGCAAGCCCCGAACGAAGACCCCTATTTTGCGTTCAATCGAACATCCCGATTTGCTGCCGGAAGCATCTTATCATTCATTCTAAAACGAACTACCCGTGTGGCTAGCGCGCGGCCTCACCGCTAGGATGGCCAGCCTGGAACTTGACCTTACTACCTACTCCAGAGTAGACCCGAGGATTGGGTGGAAAAGACATATCTGGGGGAACCGACAGGCTTAGGTTTGGATTTGAAGCCCGATATGTATCAGCATGGAAAGAAGTTGAAGGAGCTTTCGTCTCATGAAGATGACTTACATGTTTACTTCAATTATTCGCTCTATCCCCGAATTCCAAGCATGAGCATCCATATTACGACATGACAAATAGAAGTCTCGTACCTAATTTATTTGCTACTTTGTGTATCGCAACCAAGGTCTGACTGACATATGGGGTATCATTTGAAGAACGTTAGCAATGAGCAATCGGCATAGAATTGGAACTGATCCATCGATATGCCCGCGGGTGTTGACAGTTGTAGAACCAACTGTCAACTGTACACACGTCCACTGAAGGTTGTGCCCCACGCCAATGTCCGACTATCTGCTGAAACTGCATGTTAGGTACATATACCGAGGTAATATGTCAGTATATCATTCTTCTTCCATTGTATACTGATCACTATGAGGTGATAGATAGGATTCCCAGCTTCCCAACAGCCAATCAAAACCAAAAACCTCACTACAGCGCGGAAGGTGCAGAGTTTCCGGGATTTACCTTCCACAAATTTCCTTTTTTGGCGCATACAAAGAAATCGCTTCAACTTTATTTGTATTGATACTTATCTACCCTTCCTCCTCTTCCTTTCCTCTACATCTCTCTTCAACCACTGAGACTTTGCTCATCCTCTACATCTCACATTTCACCCAACAATTCATCAAACAGATCTTCTACTAAGAACCACCCAACATGCCTGACAACTACTCGTACAAGAGCTCCGGCACCAACAGCCAGGTAAGCACACACGCCCTACCCCGCACGAAGCTCTATGTTATCAGTCTCAGCGAGTAGTCGACACAGCTAGCTAACAACATCAACAGGGCAACCACTACTGCTCCCGCGACTATGGTAGCGGAGCAGCAAACTCCAACTCTTACCACTACTCCAACTCGTGCGTGGCACCCTTGATCATTTTGTATCTCCTAGCTGGAAGGAGAGGAGAGAAAAGACTGACGTGTGAACTGGTGTATGTAGGAACGGCTCGTACTACTACAGCAACCCCAACGGTAGCACCTACTACAACAGCGGCACCGGCTACTCCAACTACACTCCTCCTAGCGGTGGGAATGGTGGTAGCGGTGGACAGAAGTAGGTCGATCTTCGAGATGAAACCATAAACATGGGGTATTGAAGGACTTGAGAGTTCAAGTATGAGGTTTCCTGGTGGAATATGATTATTACTGAAATGGTGTTTGCCGTTGCTTCATGCAGAATATTACACTGTAATAGATGATACCGGCGGTGGTGGCAGTGTCTTAGTCTTTAATGGACTCTCAATTGATATTAACAGGCCTTATCCATATCATGCCTATCAGCTAGTATACATTACTTCACATTGTACAGTAGATAGGTCCAGCGAGGGCAAATACATTCGAATCCCCTCTACCTGACCTCTCGGGAGTTATCAAATCTCACCGCACGGGTACCATACGTCAGAATTCTATAGAGATAGATGGATTTAGCCAAAGCTGAGTTTCATACATACATACATACATAGATACAATAGTCCCGCAAACCCAAATCTAATCATCCCGTAGCAAACCAAAGTAAACCAACACCCATCTAACCGTAGTTAGTTCATATCTTACAAAAAAGGACAACCGCCCCAATCAACAGATGTATTCTCTCCAATAGCGCCGGCGATGATGCGAGTTTTCTAATAGAAAGTGGGAAAGAGACCACAAGTCGATCAATCGGGGGAGTCCCACCTTTCGAAATTGACCAGGGAGGGAAAAAAATATAGAATTAATATAATACAAGCTGAAGAAGTATCGAAAATCAAGTCAATGTTATAGAAATTGACTTTCTAAGAAGTGGTTCCGAAAAGACGAAGGATGACCTCGTACCTATAAAAGCCACATTAGCTGGTGAATCGGTAGAACGATGGGATATATAGAAAGAAAGAAAACTTACATTCCAAACATGATGGCTGCCGACGGCACCACACGTAACAAGTGCGGTGTCAAGCCACCATAAAGACCAGCCAATCCCTCCTCCTTGGCGACAACCTTGAAACACTGAATTAGACCAGTGTATTTGACCTGCATCTTACCCCCTGCCACCGGCACAACAGGAGCTTGTCGCAACCGCGTCCGCACAACCTCATGAGGGTATGTAACAACCGCTGCGAACAATTTCGCTGCACCCGCAGCTACGAGACGACCACCCCAGGTCTCAACGTCGTCCCAGGTGGAAGGAACATGGTTCGGGTCAGCGGCTTTGGCGGCCTCACGACGAGCCAGGAACATCTTCATTTGTTCATAAAGAACCCACTGCGTCGCGCTCTCGGTAACACCAAGATATGACGCAGACAGTCCCTTATATAAACCGCGAATCCCCTCATGTCTGACTGTCTGCTTGATGCAGTCCCAACTGTTCTTATATTGCCTTCCACCTTTGCCGCTTTCCGCATTCGACTTGTCTAATTGTAATCGAGTCTTGATGAGCCAGATGGGGTTTGTTGCGGTTCCAGTGGCTATTCCAGCAATAGCAGCAGCTGCGAGATGAATGTTCCATGGAGTAGTCATTGAGTCGTGATAACCAAAGTAATTACTGAGAATCCGTTTTCCGTTTCCATAGACGTAGAAGTTGATAGCGCGTGCAGGTACGACACCGATGAGGTTTGGTCCGAGACCTTTGAACAAAGCGCGAGGTCCTTCATGCGAATATATAGAATGGAGAATCTGGAATGTTTCTTTAAAATGAACAAGTGCGCTGCGTGGGAGGGAAATGAAGAACGGAGCTGGGCGGACGGGATGCGAAGCGCGCAGAGCTTGAAGTTGAGTCTGATAAAAATCGGATTGTAATCTGGTCTTGAGGACGTCGAGGGGACTCGTCAGGGTGGCAGCGGTCATTCCACCGATTCTGAAAGAACGAAACTATTAGCAAAAAACTTCGGACTTCGAATACGGGCTAGGCTTCCGACATACCCTCCTGCGATGAAATGTGCGAGAGGTTTCGCTCTTGGTGCATCCTTCTGTGGTGCGACGGTCCCGGTCTCTCTGGACTCTGTTGCTGCTTCTCCACGATGAACGTTTTTAGGCAGATGCGCCTGCGCAGGGCTGCCATGGGAGGCGGTTAAAGAGGCCATACCCAACGGGCAGACCTGTTGCAGGTATGGTAGGTGTGTTTATTAGAGGCTTGGGTCCGTCAGACAATATTATCAGCAGGTGGTCATTGAATAAAATTAAAAGCTGGCATGAAAATGAATGAAAAGCAACAGAGTGGAAGAGTAAACAGGTAAGATCCAGGGACCAAACTTCCGAGAACTTTTTTGACGGAGAGATCGGCCCCGGAAACAAACCGGCCAATAATATCGAGGATCGCCTCCTGAGTGGTTTTCTAGAACAGGGCCGTATAACAATGTTACCAGAGTAGAGCAATCCCCGGGTTTTGACGAGATTCCATTACAATCTATGAGTTAACTATTATACGTAGTTCTTTACGCTTTTTGACCTAGAACAGCCTCTGCTCAACTTCGAGTTGTGCCGCTCCCAGATACCGGCTCCAATATCCGCTTTGCGCACAAGTCCATGAAAAGATATGACTGCGCTTCAATCTATGACGAACCTCGATGAAAACTCCATCGAGTAAACGAGTGGACATGTCCAGCGCAGATACATCTTCTACAACCATCGCAAGGAGACGAATGAACTTGAAATTTTGGTATTATTCTTTTTTCTCATTGAGGAATTCTATGCACAGACAATCGCAGTGCAACAAGGTTTCCCGAACCATTTTGCTCATCATGCAATTCCACCATTCTGGCGGGACAAAACATCAAAGAAAAAGAACAAAACACCCCGTATTTTCCCCCAGAATCCAACACTAAATCCGCATGCATAAAATTTAAATGTGGGTGTCGTAAGGGATAGGAGTGATTGTCTCGGGGAAGTTGTCGGAAGACTCGACGACGTGGGCGTCACGGGGCTGGACAGCTTGTCTCTTCAAGTGCAAGTGAACGCCCTGCTCCTTGGCCTGGCGCTTCTTGATAGCGTTCTCCTTGACACGGTTGATGAACTCCTCACGGGAGCGGGAGTGGGCGACGTGCTCGACACGGACGTTGAGGCGCTTCTCGAGGTAGCGGTTACCGACACGCTTGTAGATGATGACGCCGACGGCGGACTTGGTCACGTTGTAGACGACACCGGTCTTGCCGTGGTAGTACTTGTAGGGCAAACTGCAGCCAATTTCAGTATTTGTTTCTCCTCGTGTTCAATTTTTTTGCTTTCGCTTGTTTTCACAATTTGTAGGCGAAGATAGGATATCACTAACCCCTTCTGAACGGCACCGTTGCACTTAACGTCGACGATGTCACCGACCCTATATATCCGTCATCAGATGTCTGTTCGTAAATCCGTTCTTTTTTTTCGAATTCAAGTCGTTCATACCGGTATTCCTTCAGGTAGGTTCCAAGAGCGATAGCTCCTCTCTTTTTGAAATCGCGAGAAAAGGCATACTATTCGTAGAACACATCGTCAGTCCATAGTCCGTAACACAACCTCCAACCTCGCAATTCGATCTTGCTGTTCCTTTTTTCCATTTCTGATTGATTTCATAGATAACATACCCGAGTACCGGCGCGCAAACCTCCTGAGTGACCCATCTCGGCGGTGTTGTCGTGTGTGCTGGGGTGGTGGTTGAAGCTGTCGACTTGAACACAGTGAAGTGCCTCCGCTATGCAAACTTTCGATGATGAGACATCGCTTCCCGCTTAGTGTGCGCACTAGGCGGTTTTGGGCAGCATAATAGGGCTTGCCCTACCACACCCAATCAGGGCCGCCTCGCTTCGCTTAGTGGGTCCTTTCCAAGCCCTCCACTTCTGATCTAAAAGAATCGCAACTCCAATTCATCGAACTTTCTAAGACTTCGACTTCATCGCGACAACCGGGAGAGCACCACCGCAGCCATGGCCCCAGCCCCGTGAGTACAGATTATAGTCATTGATTGCGAAAGAATCAATTCTGATCGTGTGTGTTTATTGTACAGGCGTTCTTACTCCAAGACCTACAAGGTCCCTCGTCGACGTAAGTCCCCTTGCAATCAACCTTGAGAAAAATTGTGTTGTAGAAAAAAGCATCGTATACTGACTTTCTTCTAGCATATGAGTCGGCTCGTCTGTCAGTACCTCCCGGCCACTGAGTGGAAGCGTGCTTCCGCTTATGTCGTGTTGTCCATTCCTAACATATCCTCGATAGTGACTCCGAATTGAAGACTGTCGGCGAGTACGGTCTCCGCAACAAGCGTGAGGTCTGGCGTGTCCAGCTCACTCTTTCCAAGATTCGTCGTGCCGCTCGGTATGTCTATTATTTTTTTTATCAGCCAATATAATACTTGTGCTAATTGCAATAGTGAGCTTCTTACTCTTGACGAGAAGGACCCCAAGCGTCTCTTCGAAGGAAATGCCCTCATTCGCCGTCTCGTTCGTGTCGGTGTGCTCGACGAGTCCCGCATGAAGCTCGATTACGTCTTGGCCTTGAAGATTGAGGATTTCTTGGAGCGTCGTCTCCAGACCTGTGTCTACAAGCTCGGTCTCGCCAAGTCCATCCACCACGCCCGTGTCCTGATCCGCCAGCGTCACATCCGGTACGTGAAACCACTCCTTGGAACTACGCAAGCTATATACTAACAAGACTACAGTGTTGGAAAGCAGATCGTCAACGTCCCCTCCTACATGGTCCGCCTTGACTCCCAGAAGCACATCGACTTCGCTCTCACCTCTCCCTTCGGTGGCGGTCGCCCTGGTCGTGTTCGCCGCAAGAAGGCTAAGGCCGCCGAGGGTGGTGAGGAGGAAGAGGAGGAGGAAGAGTAAAGGATTAGCAAAGAACAATAAAAAGTCTTTTTATGATATCTCTGAGGGTTTTCTGTTGCATCATAGGATAGCATGCTGTATGATCACGATTCAATATGAACTTGCTACGCACGTAGCTCCACTTTCAGAGATTCAATACGTTTTTAGTAGATACTAGATATCACAAGCATAATAGATAAAACCCGCCGTCCTCATCTTTGTTTCTTTTCAGAACTCCGTACCCTCCGCGCCTGTCATCAAATCATAATACATAATAATTATCCTCGACCAAGAATCGATCAATTCTCAACATCAATGAGCTTCTTCAACGTAGCCTCTGCACCCCGATACCATCTCCCCATTTCTTCCAGTCCATCACTCTCACCCTCAAGTTTCTTCCTCTCGGCTTCTCGCGCCTGGCCTATCGCGTCGGACTTTCTCCGTTCCAGGACACCCAATTCTCTCTCCATCGCTTCCGCCTCACGGGTCTTTCGTGGTAGCGTATTTTGTAAGGAAGCTATTTGTCGATCTATCGCAGCCAATTCTGCTTCACGCTCAGCGAGCAGTTTCAATGTCGCCGGTAACGACAGGTTTGGGGACGAGGAAGTATTGTGAGGGTCTGAGGCGGCTGCGTATGCTGCTTGGGATTGTTTCAGGGAAGCAATTGTCTGCTCTAATTGGGCGATTTCTTCCGGGAGTTCTGATAATTTTGTCGTTTCGATTTGGATATTTTGATATCCTTATCTCGGACATCAGCTTTCCCTTTTTTTTTTTTTTTTTTTTTTTTTTTTTTTGGTCATGGGGGCATGGGGGCATTACTCACTTCGAGCCAAATCTCGCCCAGTCTTCTCCATTTCTTCCACCATAACCCTCACCTCATCCTTACGCTGTTGTAATTGCTGTTTTGCCTCCGCCAACGTCGCCTCCAATTCGACATTCTCATTATGGCCAACGATGAGTGGGGGGTCACCGACAATCCCACGCAGAAATTTCTCTTTTGTGACTTGTTCCAGATATGAGAAGCGGAGTTTGGAGAATAGTTCCTATAACAAATAACAAATAACAAAAAAAAAGTTAGCTTTTTCTGTCAGAACGTAACGTTGCAACAGAGAATATATCCTCACCTTATAATGCGTCAAATCAGCCTCCAAAGATGCAGGCGTCGGATTCTCGTCGGAGACTATGGATGCATCTGAGGCGCGTTTTGAGGGTAATCGCGGGATCCCGTCGACATCTAGCGAAGACGTTATAGGCTCGCTTATGCGCAGGATTGCGAGTGTGCTCGATTCGACATCTTGCCCTCTTTGGAGTTCTTGGATTTTTTCGAAAGCTTCGGCGGGGGAGAGAGAGGGCGCCATGGGAGGCTGTCAATTATTCCTGTTCACGGACGGGTTTGAAACTGGAGGAAATAACGTCGAGTAGGATGTGCTTCTATTGATTGTAATCGCTCAATTCGTGAAACAAGATTGCTATCAGTCAAGATTATCGCGAATTGTCCCGCGGCAAAAGTAAACAATACCGATTGCCTATCGCGGACAGTTTGCACCGTTTGTTTCGTTCCGAAGGCAAATTACCGTAATCTAATCAACGGCCTCATTTGACCCTCACTTTAACAACATCTACATACCATCTCAAATGTACTAATGTTTAAATACGAGAGCTGCTTCATTGCAGTCCATATTTTTGTTTCTTATCGGGGCATCTAGTACTCAACCCCATGTATATTCTCAATCGTATTTACCACGATGCCACTCGGAGACATGATCGATGACCCCACGAACAATGACGAATATGTCGCGCAGCTACTTGCTTCAGAGGCAAAGGACAAGTCGCTAAAATACTCCGCGCTTGGGCTCCAAGCGTATCTTCCTCGTCGGTAGGTTCCTATCTCCATTGTCCGGGAAGTAGGGGCTTCCCATGCTAATGCTCTTCCAGACCGACGGATCGAGCTCCGAAGCCTAATACACGCTTTCTCAAGAATATTCTTCGAGATACAGATACCCATAACGCGGCATTGAGACGCAAGGAGGAAGGAGATGCGCGAGAACGAATGTGCAAATTGCGTGGAGAGCGATCTCCTCCGCGCCGAGAGCGACGTCACCAGGATCGGTCGCCTTCCCGTCGTGACAAGGAGCGGTCGTCGAGAAGAGAGCATATAGACGATTCTTCTAGGGAACACCACAAGTCCAGGTCCGAGCGACACCGCCGACGGCATGAAGGCGATGGAAGTGAATCAGACCGGGATCGTGAAACATCCTCGAGGTCTCACCGACGACATCGCGATGAAGAGCGACGCTCGAGAAGGTCGCGGCGGGAATCCTCTAGATCGCGACATAGATCGTCCAGATATTCAAGAGACAAAAGAAGTGCGTCGCCTCGCCGATCACGATCAGAATCACTAGGTAGTTCGAGACGGCATCGACATAACGACAAGGACTACGAACGGCGAAAACGAGATGATCGTCCTGCTGAGGACGACACCGCGCAATTAGAATCGCGCAAAGATGCGTACAGTTCGGATAATGAATCCGATCCTCTAGAAGACCTCGTCGGTCCATTACCACGTGAAAAAGCATCCGGTATCCCTATACGAGGACGAGGCTCCTATCGCCAAAACACAAGCACAATCGACGCCCACTTTGAGCGAGACTACAATCCCAAACTCGACGTCGATTTATCCGACAACGACGAAACCTCAAAGCGATCGAGTCGACGTCCCGTTGCAGGTCTCATGACCAAAGACGAAGACGAGGATTGGAACATGGCATTGGAAGCCCTCCGCGACCGAGCGAATTGGCGCCAGAAAGGCGAAGAGCGCCTCCGCACCGCGGGGTTTGATGAGAGCACCGTCCGACGGTGGAAAGAGGACCCGGCTTTTGCGAATGGCAGTTCCAATAATGATGCCGCAGGACGGGTTGAGGATGTGAAATGGGCCAAGAAGGGGGAAGGGAGGGAGTGGGATCGAGGCAAAGTTTTGAATGAGCATGGGCATTATGATGTCAAGGGGCAGTGGTAGTTGATATTTTTTGGCTGCTCTATACACACGAATTTTGATCGGTCTTACGTTCAAGTCGTTGACAAAGAGACCAAACAGTAAACACAAGTTACCTACATAGGCACATGTAGATGAAAAATGATCTTCAAGCACAATTACATCCGCCGCATGCAAGCATCGGAGTGACACAAACGGCGTCGAGTCACACACCGACCACGTTGAATCTTAAAATAACACACTATTATTTTGTCATATCTTGGTATGCATTTATAAATATATCACAAAAATCAAGCAAAGTTCAACGTCAAATAATCCATTCGTTAGTCTTCGAGATATGTCGATGCGTGGATACCAAGATGCCGAAAATATATAACTACCTAGGTATACCATGGATGTTTATGTAGCATCACGCTCTCTCAGTCCTATCAGACACTTCCACGGTGATAAACCCCACATGATCCTTAGATATAAAGCCAGCAATCAATTCTTTCCCATAAAACTAAAACATGCATGTAGTAGATCTATACGATCAAGACAAGAAGGCCGGTGATGCTCTGGAGTTACGACGTAATACTACATACGTTAGCCAGCCCTAACCCGTCACGGTCTTCAGACAAAAATAATGATTGGACCAGTACCTATGTATCCCCTCAAATGCTGTATGTCTTCAAATGTTACCAAAGACATCACCGTTGAAGACTGACCAAACCTTACCCTGATCGTATTAGTATATGCTACTATGTAGCTTATGTAGCTTATGTGTGTATAGATATATACTAAAGAAGTAGAGTAGCACTCATGCAAGGTGAGAAACCACGGAAACATCGGGTCCTGATCAAGCAGAATTATACCATCATAAAATCTTCATATACTACCATCCATAGCTAGTAAAGATGGTATATGTATATACATTCCAGGCATACCTATGCATTGATACCACTTGTGCACCACACACATATCGATAATCGATGTGACATGACCATGATCCCGGCCGATCGTCCATCATCCAAAATGCAACCTGAACCGTTTTCCTTTAGCGCATCACCTCGTTCTTGTATTCGCGACGATAATTCGTGCGTTTGTATTTTTTGTTTCTGTTCCCTTGATCGACACCGTCAAAGCTTTGTTATTGGATAATTACTAGATCGAGGGCGAGTCCGATGTTACTTTTTTCGCGTGATTATTAAGGTACATCTGTGGATGATGGTCGGTTGGAAATATCAATCAGTTGATTGATGTAGATGTATATAAAGACAGTGCAGACATGCTGGGCTGGGCTCTGTTTTCACATTCCTTAATGTTGGATCGGCCTGGTACCCCTTTCGTTAGTACGGATTAGTTTTTTGCCTCCATATATAAACACATATAGCTATTAGAGAGCTATATTTTAAAAAGGAAAATGAAGTCGGTCCTGGCACTTGTCTTGGGTGCAGGCACAGGTTATGCCCTGGCCCAGTCTCTGCCTGACTATGTCCTGAAATACGGCACGTCCAAACCGTCAATGTTCCCTCAGGAACATGATGTAAGTCCCTTTTGTCTTTGGGCACATGCTAATTATATAGTCGGTGTGACAGCCCCCCTAGTCTGGCTCGACGTCAACGAAACTTACTTCCCAGGCGATATCTACGGCCAAGTGCAAAACACCTATCCAGCCCTAAACTACACCAAAATCACCGGTTACACCACCCCACTCACCCTCGACAATCTCGATCAACTCAATGCCTTTGGAAACACCAATGTTTATCTCACTTCAAACGAAGGGATAGAAGCCTTTCCAGCTTGGTTTCATGGCACCCAGCCCAATAGCCATGGTGTTACCGAGGGCGCCACGAGTTGTGCGATTGTGACGGTTGACCATGGAGATGGAACGCTGGATGCGTTTTATTTCTATTTCTATTCGTGAGTTATCTAGATTTGGTTGGATTCTGATGTGGGTTGGTTTTTGAACTGAGTGCTTGCACAAAGGTTTAATAAGGGTGATATTGTGCTTGGTGCGGTCTGGGGTGATCATGTCGGTGACTGGTGAGTTGATGTCCAGTTGGTGGTCTGGAAAAGACAGGGCATCTGATTCAGACAGGGAGCACAACATGGTCCGTTTCACAAATGGAGAACCGCAGGCCCTGTGGTACAGCCAACACTCCGGCGGCGAGGCTTTCACCTATGATGCCGTCTTGAAAATCAATAGTAGACCAGTGTCCTATTCTGGCCAGGGAACCCACGCCAACTATGCTATTCAGGGGTGCGTATATTGATATCGTTGAACTTGCAAGCTTACGTTACCATTTCAAGCGAGCACTTCAAGCGAGCACTTTCTGATTTCCTATAACTTAGGGTTCACGATCACACGATTCCCGGGGTCAACCTTCCGTTCGGCCCAGTAAACGACTACACCAGCAACGGGACGCTGTGGGATCCAACTGGAAACTACTACGCATACAGCTACGACAACGTCACCGCTGTCTTCACGGCCTACGATTCCAGCTACCCTGTCAACTGGCTGTACTTCAACGGCCAATGGGGCGATATCCAAGTTGCCAAGCAGCGCGGAATCTTTGGGCAATACGAATACACCAGCGGTCCCAATGGCCCGAAATTCAAGAGCCTTGTTCGAACAAATGTGTGTCCTGATAGAGACGATTGCGACGTGCTCAACCATCTGTGGTATTAGCATGCGGGATAATGTCGAAGGAAGTTTGTATATAACTATTCGATGGCGACTTGAATCTTTGGTAGCATGATCGGAGAATTGTGTCGTACGTTCATCATATGTACCGTTAAAGGCCAACGGTTTTCTTTGCTTCTTCGACAGCCACGCTCGATAACTGTAAAATCAAGATGTACGACCGTAGTGTATTGTACTACAGTCTAAGTCACGTAGTACATACATAAGTTACTATGTAGAGCCTAGAAGCCCCTGAATCGAGTGTCCGGCACGTGATCAGTCAGCTACGGCGGCTGCGGCGTTCCTATTGGCCGGCGTGTCCGGTCTGTGCTGAGCAGTGAGAGAGAACGTGCGATGTGGGGACCGATAAGTAAATTAGTTGTCTTTATTGAATTACATATTGCCCCGAGCGACTCCTGCAGTGTGCTTTGTCGCGAGGCATCGCTCAGTTTTTACGTCGGTATATACTCCGTAACAAGACTATTGTCGTCTCTTTTAGTGCTACGTAGTAGGCCTCGTAGTGAACTCAAAATCCTCAGCCAACTCGTATCTTAGGCTCAGGAGGTGGTTTACAGCAGCGGGCGGATTCGACTACTCTAGTGGCTGGCGTCCCAACCAACGACGGCTTGGCTTTGGACTGGTGGGGAGCACACGCTGGCTGAAACGGGAGCCCCTGAATGCTGGCGTGCTGTGCTCTGGAGTCCGACTCTCCAAGTTCGCACTGGCTTGACTTTTCTGCTGTTGATTGGGGAAAGCGCCAGGCACAGAGGATCCGAAATGGCCGAACTAGGCTCAGTTTGCATCTAGTGAGTGGAGACACAATATTCGTAGACGGTAGGACAAGCACGCCTAGCACACACCTCGTAGGAATTGTCGCTGTACGTGGTCGAGAATCACACATCTTCTCTTTGAAGTCGTCTCCTCCGTTGTCTTGCTTTCCATCCGCTTGTCGTTCGTTTCTTCTATCGCGGAACCACTCCCATATTGTGTGAGACGTGGTGACTGTGTTGCCTGTGAGAGCCGGTCCGTCTCTTGATTGCCTTCTTTTATTTCCATACGTCAGCCCCTGGCCAAGGTCTGAGTATTAGACACTCGCTTGCTGGACTCGTGATTGTCGTCTAGTCGATTGATACACAACAGCGGCATTTATTGTCGACTTGCAACCCGAAGATAAACGTCTGTGATCAAGCACTCGGCCGTTGCGTCGTTTAGGAGGAATCGCTGGTTCATAGTAATTAGCAAACCAGTCTGCGACGCCGCCTAACCTCCACCCGGCCGACCCCAAGCTATCCGCGAACCCCAGCCAGCCGTGTATACAATCCATTGTGACTCGTGAGTGACCACTGGCTGCCCTGATTCATAATTATCGTCTGTCTGTTGTACAAGCGCTCAGGCAGTAGCCCGCTGAGTGTTCGTCTGTTGTAACGCGAAACGAAGGAGGAGATAAATAGAGAGTGGTGGTGGTGTTGTTGTTGTTGTTGTTGTTGTTGTTGTTGTTGTCTTGTTTCAAGTGAGGTTATCTGATTGTTTCCCCCGCCTCAACCAGACAAACTCGCTCTTCCCCCATCTGAGACAACCATGGCAACCGTCCAATCTCGCACGCCCGGCAATAGCCATCCTCCTCTTCCTTCTATTCCTCCTCCACCGCCTCCTGATGCTCTTCCCTCCTCTTCTGCCAACGACAGCACCACTCGTTTGAGCGCAAACAACTCGGACACTGCTTCGCGTCGATCCTCGCTCGGATTCTTGCGTCGTTCTAAATCAACCGAACCGCTCTCCGAGCGCAAGAGCTCCAACGGCAAAATCAGCAGGAAAATGAAAGAACAGATGAGAGAAGAGGAGCTGCGTCGTCAGCGCGAATCGATTCCTAAACAAGCCCCTCGTCTCCCTGATCTCGCACCCGCTCCGAGAATGCAGACCTTTGGTGGAGAGGAACAAGTCGCTAATATGCCTGCACCAGCCACTGAGAGTCGAGCAAGCTCCGCCCATCTCAGCATGCCGCCGCCGGCAATCGATCCTTACGCACGAACTGAGAGCATGACTCATCGTGGTCGTTATAGCTATGCCAGCAGTGCGGTCAGCACCATCAATAGCCCCCGCAGACTGCGACGACGCAAGGACCCTACCCCTTACAAGTAAGTTTGCAGCATTCCGCACGGGCTGAATACACAATGACACAATGACTAATGTATTATGGTAAAGTCTCCTGGTTGTTGGCGCTAAGAACAGCGGAAAGACATCGTTTCTCAACTTCTTGCGCAAGTCGCTTGCGCTCCCTCCAAACAAACTTCCCATCCGCTCTTCCGAAGATATCTTAGAGGAAATCAACTCGTCATCCAACCCCAACTTTATATCGCACTATCTGGAAACCGAAATCGAGGGCGAGCGGGTTGGCCTTACACTATGGGATTCCGAAGGCTTGGACAAAAATGTCGTCGATCTGCAGTTGCGTGACATCACCGCTTTCTTGGAGAGCAAATTCGAGGACACTTTGATGGAGGAGATGAAAGTCGTGCGCTCTCCCGGTGCTCGCGACACTCACATTCACTGCGTTTTTTGGATTCTCGATCCTGTCCGCTTGGACTCCAACCTTGCCGCAGCTCAGAAAGCTGCCGGACAAGCTGACGGCAAATACACCAACGCATCGCGCGTCGTTGGTATCCTTGACGAGGATATTGATCTCCAATTTCTTCGCGTGATGCAGGGCAAGACAGCCGTTGTACCTGTCATCAGCAAAGCTGACACCATCACCACTGCGCACATGGCGTACTTGAAGAAGGCGGTTTGGGATAGCTTAAAGCAGGCCAGAATCGACCCATTGGAAGTTCTCATATTGGAAGAGGCAGAGGAGGAGGAGGAGGGGGAGGAGGAGGAAGATTCAGAAGCTGCTACTGACGAAGATGAAAACTCGGATGTCACGCCAGTTGCAGAAGATGAAACATCCGAGGACAAAGCCGAAGCTGAGACAGATGAAGACGCCGAGGTACAAGAGAAAGCCCCCAAAGCGTCGCCCACACGAAGCCACAAGTCAAATAACTCGATCTCAATTACTTCCACCACTGATACGCCCTTCATCCCTCTCTCTATCCTGTCACCAGACCCTCATTCTTTGGATACGCCAAACCTGCCCGTCGGTCGACACTTCCCATGGGGTTACGCCGACCCTTATAACCCGGAGCATTGCGATTTCGTGAAACTCAAGGAGTCGGTCTTTAGGGACTGGCGTGCCGAGCTGCGCGAAGCCAGCCGCGAGGTTTGCTACGAACGTTGGCGCACAAGTCGGTTGAATATAAAACAGGATGCTCCGAGAAAGCCTAACCATGGCGGACGTTATGGACCTCCGCCATCGAAAAGCGGTCGCACAACTCGATAGTTGCGCGCTTGGGAGGCTTTCTACTCTTATTTTTGCCATGAAGCGGGTTCTTGCCAACTTCGATCATTCGTTTGATACAACAATTTCCTTATTCTTCATTTCCTTTCTACTTCTAGGCCGGGTGCCGGTCAATGATCGATTGATCCCCTTCACTGCACCATATTTTTCTTTCCAATTCGTTTCCCAACTCATGAGACTGCATTCGATGTGACATATGAGCCATAAAGTCTTCTCAGTGGCCATGCCTGAGTGATGCAGGGGAATATATGCGATCGCGTTGTCAGGTTTGTTTTTTTCCAGACTGGCGAGCTGAGACGCGGTGCTTGTATTATTAGCATATTATATTCCCTGCCAAGGTTTTCTTTTTTTTTTTTTTTTTTGATGTTTTGATTCCCACCATGTTACTTTTGTCCTGTTATGGTACATTTGAATTGAAAAGCACTTTAACATATCGGGTTGTATTTGTAGCAATATCTAGTGGATATATGGTAGCGGCTACAAGACAACATTAACCTGCTCTACTGGCGTCACAGAAACAACAGTCTCCGTCTTCGTTACTGGAGTTGTCAGCGCCCCAACCGGTGTAGCAACTCCCATCGCGGCCTCCCCATCATCATACACAGTCGACCTCCTCACATCCCTAGCCCCCATCTTCTCATCGTACGCACTTGCGCGATGCATCGACTGTCGATTATCCCACCACATCAAATCCCCCGCCGACTTCCACTCTGCAACAAACGTATACTAACAACAGTCAGCTAGAGCCAGTTTCCCAAGGGGCCATCAAAGGGTCAAGGCCCATGAAAATAAGTATGAATATATATATATATATATAGGTATAGGACTCACCTTATCCTGCGTACAATGCGCAATCAAATCCCAAATCTTCTTCTGACTATCCTCCAACTCTTCCCCATCCTTGCTAAACAGTCGTTTCGCATGCGCCGCGAGGAAGAACGTCTCTTCTTCCCCGTTGGGCGTCCTTTGGACTAGACGGTGGTATGCAGGTGGTTTCTTGCCACGTTCTTCCGGCGTGAGTTCGCTGTATTCTTCCGGTGCGGCGAGACGGCGGGAATGCCACAATCTGCGTAACATTCGAATTCAGCAAGACGTACCTAATTTTTATGTGCCACTTAGGTATGGAGTGAGAGGGGGGGGTGGGGGACATACTCATGCTCAACAACAACATCCTTCAACTCCCCCTTCCGCTCCTCATCCAACTCCCTCCACGCCCTCCTCGTATCAGCGAACGTTGTCTTCCCCTTCCCTTCTCCGGGCACACTATGCGCCAGTAAGAGCGAATACTTGGCTCGATGTTGATTAAACGCCGAATCTGTATGCCACAGCGCATTCCCTAGAGAATGCGCCCATCGTCTACTACCCCTTTTCGCGACACTGCCGTCTGCTTCGAGGTTGCTGACATCAAACAGGTATTGGTTGTTGACGCGCGTGGTGTTTCCCCAGACGGGGTTTAATTCGAGGGCGCCGAGTTGTTGGGAGAAGGCGACGTGGCGGTCGTTGTCGAGGTTGGTGTTGCGGAATATGATGATTGCGTATTTGTTTTGTAGGGTTATTAGCTGTTTGTTTCGTGCGGTGACGTTAGAGAATAGCTAGCTCTGGGCGCAATTAATTATAGACTTACGGTTTTGATGGTTGCGTCTGGTAGAGGCACCTGATCCCAATTAATGCCCGAGACCTCTGCTCCAAAGGAGTTGTTCAGAATGGGTGCGACGGTCAATCCGTCCACTGTAAAGGAAGTCATGATTATGAAGTTGATAGATAGATATTGGACAGAGCACACGATTTGCGACCAGAGTCCATTCGACGTTTTTAGATAAGTTGATAAGTATTTGGCGTTATCTACATCTCTATGTATCGGCCTTGTATTAATTAAAATGGTTTCGCATACATGATGAGTTCGTCGGCTCGCAAGCCGATGAAGCAGTGTTGATAATGATATGAGCCGTGGCCATGGTAACTTACCGGTATCAAACTATATCAATTCCTATCGGAGGGATCCCGATAACCCTATCCTATCATTACATGACCATTTCAAAGTATAGACACATACATAGTTACATACTACCTCATACGACAATCAAATATACCTAACTAATCATTAGTCTAATATCTAAGCAATAAGCGGGTTCGGATCGGCCTACGTCCGACCAGCCCGATACCCAAATACAGGATTATTAACCATCGACTCAAAAAACTCGTCTAGATACACCTCAATCCCCTGCGCTTGCAACTCTATACCCTGAAATTCTTTCCCATTACCATCGTCTAGTAGCGGCGAAAACACCGCGTCTAGAAGCGTTTGATACCCCGTCGCGGGATGCTCTAGCGGGTATCTTGTGCAGATGATGTTGAATATCTCTGCTGCGAGAGCAATCAAGCGTGAAAGAAGACTTTCGGGTCGAGGGCGGGTTGGGTAGCGCGATGATGTGAGTGTGGATGAGGATCCCGCGAGCGCGAGAATGTTCAGGTCGTCGTCTATGGCGCCGCGGGCGAAGCAGAGGACTAGGAAGATGGCGGCGAAGCTGTGGCTTACCCACGACGAGTCGACGGAGAAGCTTATACGCTCAACTGCGGTACGATTGGCGGCTAGTGGTCCGGGTGGGATCGATGAGATGGAAGAATGTGTGCTCCATGTCTCCCAGGTGACCTGCTCGGATAAGGCTAGGATTGTTTGACAGGCCGCCGTAAGAGACACGTCAAGCGCCTCAATCGAGTGTAGCGGAATACCGCCGGGATTTATCGATGACTCAGGCGCGGGTCGAGCCAACAATGTCGATAGACACGAACTGTTGACAGTCAGCCGATAGGCGCGTAGTGCCGTGAATGGCATCTGGTTATGCATAAGCCCAGGCCCCAGAGCTTGGTTCCAATGTACCTCCCAAGCATCGAATTCCAGATTCGCGCGCCGTAGGCTAAAAGCATCTAATGCGCGGACGTTGGGACTACCACTACTGCGCGCGGCATGTTTGAGAATAACTACAAGTTCACACAACGCCGCAACACGCATGTCCTCGGGCTGAGAAGCGTCGCGATGCGATGCAAAAGTCTGTGAGACCGAAGCTACGGGTTCCGGGTTCAGGCTCGCAGGTAATCCGCTTGACAGCATCAGATTCGCATCGTTCGTGAGTAGATTGATCCATACACGTAATCGTGCCAGGTCTTCAACGGTCGCTGATGCCTGTCGTTCCGGTAAAAATGCCGACGGCGAATCTTGTAACCCTAGGAAAAGCGCGTAGCGAATGGCTAGACCAAGCATGCTCCAGGCCGAGACATCGTTATATCGTGTTCTCGGATGATCCTGTAGTCCGCCGTTTTGCATGTCAACCGGCATCCATTGCACATACAATAAAATTGCCTGAATATGGCCTAGATGCACATCCGACAAATCTGGTTTCAGTAAAAGCCGTCCCAACGACACATCTAGGATCTTGACAATTTCGCGATGCTGGAGCCCCGCGGATGGGAAAGGATCCATGAATCGAAAGGCGACTGCACATATCGAAGTGAAAAGAGTCGGACATGCCAGACGCACGCTAGCCGCTGATTTTTGTGTTTGTGGACATAGCACGGGAGCCCAATTGTGGCAGGAGGCGAAGAAGAGATCAAAGGCTTCTTGGGCCTCGGACATGGTGATCAGCCCGCATGATACGGGGTCATCTACGGTCTTGGTTTGGTCGGGAGTGTAGTCGTATTGTTGTAAATGTCGGAGGGTAGACATTGGTGTGTCCAGATGGACGGCGTCGAGGGCTCCATGATGGCCTTGAATTGGATGATGATGATGATGATGATGATGATTGTACGCTGTGCGAGTTGTTGCGCGGGGAGAGTAGACATCGTATCCTGGATTAGACACAATACTCTGCACTTCTGGCGAATTGGACGATTTCGCATTAGGCCCAGTGACTTGGTGGTCCGGAAGCTTATACGCCGACTCTCGTCTCGAACCCTCAAATACCGGCCCTTCGAGGCCCGCTCTATGACGACGCTCGTTCGCAGGCGTGCCAACTACACTTGCTGCACCATCCAAATGACTCGTAATCCTCTCTAGTCTTCTCAACCGATCCTCCTGCTCCGCAACCCGCTTCTGCAATCTGTCCAGCACATGCGCCGTCTTCGCGACTTTGGTGGCCTGCGCATCGTTATCATTACGACTCCCGATAGGCGAAGTAGTGAACGAGCATTCAACGCCCAGATGTATACATCGACTACAAGAAGCGGTCGGGGTCTCGGGCGATAGGCCGCCGCACCGCTGTTTTCGGACGCGACATTGAATACAAGCCTTGTTTGTTCTGCGTAGCTTTGTGGGTGGTTCTCCGTGGTAATCGTCGTAGTTGTTGCTGGTGGTGTTGTTGGCCGCTCCGCTTTCGCCCGTGCCTTCTCGGCCGTTATCTTGCTTGGCGGATTCGAAATCCGATGGCGCCGCGGTTCTCATGTTTGACCTTTGCAGGCTCAACGATTGATAGTTGATACGGCGGCTGTCGGGCTGTGGACCGTAACGGATGAGGACCGACAGGACCGACAGCAGGTTGAGGCAAGTAATTTAATAAACGAGGCGATTGTGCTCTACGAGGGCGTTCAGGAGTGGCCTATCTCCTTATCTTGATCTCGCATCTTATCAGACTTTCTCTTATCAGACTGACTTTTCTGGAAATGCCCACTTGGCACATTGTTTTATGGAGATGAAATTGGATCTTGAGGTCTTCCATTGGCTCCCACCCAGAGACGCGTGGTCGAATAAGGCTGCGTGTCAGACCGTCGGTGCGTGATAAGACGAGATAACATCGGCTCATTGCCGATTTGTCTCCTATGACAATTTTCTATACGCAAGTAGACGCCAGAGTCCAGACAGCTCTGCAAGATGTACCGGCATACTTATAGACGATCGGCAGCCATGGCCCAGACTCAGGGCAAGCAGCGCGTTTTAATTTACTCTCTATTTCCATTGACGCCGTCGTCGCCAACATGGACAGCACTTCCGACATCAGCGTCAAGGAGAAGGCCTCGGCCGAGCCACAAACGACTCCCCTCGATGTCGAAAAGCAAACCGGCACCTCACACCTGATCGCAGCTCAAGACACCGTCCAGCTAGAGCCAGCCCACGCCATCGAATATGCAGAATACCAACGTCTTCATGCCCATTTCACATCCGACCCGAAGAACCATGGCCGTCTGATCCGATTATTGGATTGGCGAATCCTCCCCATGCTGTTCATCTTCTATCTGCTCAACTCTCTCGACAAGTCCAATGCGGGTAACATCAAGATCTACTCGTTTTTGGCCGATACGAATATGACCGGTACTCAATTCAATCTTGCTCTTACATGGTACTTTTTTACATATGCTGGATTGGAAGCTCCTTCCAAGTAAGTCAAAATTCATGATAACCTTGTTGCCCCACAAAAGAAAAAGCTGACGTTTTATGTTAGCATGTTGATGCGTAAATATGGAGCTCGCCTCTGGCTATCCGGCCTAGTCACCTGCTGGGGCGCCGTTACTCTCGGATCTGCCTGGGTCAAAAGCTACGGCGACTACTGCGCCGCTCGTATCATGCTCGGCGCCTTTGAGGCTGGTCTATTCCAAGGCTGCTTCTACACCCTCAGTTGCTGGTACCTGCCCACCGAACTCCAATCCCGCTGCGCATGGTGGTACAGCGCAACCATGCTTTCCGGAGCCTTTGGTGGTCTCCTGGCCTACGCCGTTGGTCCTCTGCAGGGCCACCTCGGTAACAAGCAATGGCAATACCTTTTCTTTATCGAAGGCGCCGTCACCATCTTCTTTGGTCTGCTCGGATTCTGGCTCTGCCCCGATTTCCCCGAAAAATGGGGCTCCAAATGGTTCAAGAAGGATGAGATGCGTTACCTACAGCTTCGCGTCAAGTACAAGGATGGTCCCGTCCCACCTGATGACACTTTCCATTGGGGTGCGCTCTTGGAAGCTATCAAGGACTGGAAGACGTATTTCATTGCCTCCTTGTTGGCCTTCGGTGGCAGTGTGCCTACATACAGTGTCAACTACACGCTTGCGACCATGGTCAAATCATTGGGTTACACTTCCATCAGGGCTCAGGCTCTGACTGCTCCTCCCTATGTCTTTGCCTTTGTCTGCGTTATCCTGATTGCGTGGTACTCGGATAAATACCAATGCCGTTGCCGCTCTCTCCTTATCAGCTACACAATCGGCACAATCGGCATTATCATTTTGTGGCCGTCCCTGTACCACAAGAACCTCTCCGGTCTCTCATACTTTGCTCTCTTCCTGGTCGTGGCAGGATACAACATGCAAGCACCAGCCGTCGGATCCTGGCTCGGCACAAACGTGCGCAACCCATCCAAACGTGCCGCCGCCATGGGTTGGCAATCAACATGGGGACAGCTCTTTGGCGGATGCATTGGCGCAAACATCTTCGTTAGCTCCGAGGCTCCTACTTACCATTCGGGATTCATTACTTTGTTGGTGTTGGTCATTGTTGGTGGATTTGGAGCTTGCATTGCCAACTGGTACTGTCTCCGGGCTTCGAACTTGAAGAAGGATAAGATTCCTCTGGAGGAGCTCGAGGGCAAGTATACCGATGAGCAGTTGGCGAAGATGGGAGAGTATAGTCCTTATTTCAGATATATTCTCTAGACCTTCATCAACGAGGCAGGGGGTTTGTTAGTTAGATGTATTATGTACGGTTGACATGTGAGCCGATTATTCTTTTTTTTTAGATATAAGTTACGACAATTCAATTTTTAATGAGGCATTGGTAATCGAAATTTTGTGGTCGGTTTAGACTCCAGTTATTTTCAGCTTCAAGCTTTAGGTTAGGGCTCACACGGGTCTGTATCGAAGCTTCAAAGGATCCGGACGAAACGTAATCGACAATTGACAGAAAGTGAGAATAGTGAACAGAGCCATAAGTTCCAAGTGTGAAAATAGGAACGACGTTCAAAATGATATAAAGTACCAACAATCAATCCTCATTTCCATAACCCAATGATATTCTGAGTTCCCATCATACATACATAAACAAATCCTTTTCATCCAAATCCAACAAGCAAAGAAAGGTATATATCGGGGAAGACCCAGAATAGAAAAAAAAAAAAAAAAAAGCAATCATCGAAACATGAGATATATCGTTTGAAAGAATCAACTATGCCACCATCTTGGACGAACTCCTGGCTAACTCAATGCAGAATTCTCCCCACTCGCTGCCTCCGCTTGACGTGATAATTTCCTGCGCAATACCTTCTTCGACACGCTCTTTGTATCGGTATCGGTATTCCTCCTTTACCAACTCCAGATGTTTTGGTTCCCAGTGCAGACGCACAAGACGGGAGATGAGGAGCTCGGAGCGCTCTTTGCTGCTGTGAGATTCGCGGATGGCTTGGTGCAAAAGCAGAGCATCGCGCATTGGTCTATTGACCGCGCCGTTGAGGACATGGACGAGTGTTTCTCCCTGTGAGGAGTTAGTCTGGCTTGAATATTTGATAAGAAAGGAAGCATGGAAGATACATACAACAAGGTTCTGCGACTTCTTAATCACGTCCTTGGCAAAGTTCGACTTGTACGCATGATCATACAACCTCATAACCTCCCTCAAATGTGCATCATTCCGTAACAAAACAATATCAATCATTGCTGTTTCACCACCTTCGCGCGAGGCCACGGCTCGACGCAATGCAACCACATCCTCTTGAACTTCACGCGAACTAACCTGCTCCTTATCAGACTGTCGTTGTTCGCTGAGTGCCAACAAAATCGCATATCGGAACTTATCAGCTTTCAACTCCGCCTTCATGCATTTTTCGAGACTGTCGGCGTATCGCGCATCACGGAAACAACTCTTGATCTCACGAATCTCGGCATTACTGCGACCGATGAGGGATTCGATGAGCAGTTCGCGTCGTGACGTGCCAGCCTGATAATAGCAATTCGCCCAATAGGCTTCCGATTCCCATCTACCGAGCGCAGTCGCGTAACACACTTTTCCGAAAGCAGTATTTCCCAACTTCAGCTTGATATGTTTCGCAATGTTGATTCCTTTGTTGTGAACTTTGGCATGTTTCTTATACTCTGCGCGCAAAGTCAATATTTGATCACTAGAAAGATTTGGTAGGATCTCCATCAGTGGCCTGGTGTCGAGACTTGTGTGACGAGATAGCGCGTCTTTCAATGCAACTGCGTCATCCTCTGGATCGTAGAACGCGACCTTCTTCCGGCCCGATCCTGGAGCAATCGTGATGATTTCTTCGCCCACATGACTCGAGTGTCTTGAATGACGCCTACGTTCTTTTTCCTTTTCAATCTCACGTTCCTTTTCCCGCTCTCTCTCTTTGCGTTCGTCTATGGATCGGCTGGATTTGTGCTTTCGGCGTAGGTCAGATCCTGAAGATCCTCCTCCTCCGAGCTCTTCCAGATCAGAAATATCCGAATCATGGGCTAGTCCAACGGGACGCGCCATGGGCGATGGCATTGGGGAGATTGATTGGTATGTTCCTTTGTATGCCTCAAGTAGGGGACTAGCCGGTGGCCGACCGCCAGCTACGGGACCCATTCCACCACCCACAGAAAGATTACTGGATACAGATAGACTATGTGGACGATTCTGGCGACCGACGCTTTCAGCGCGAGACCGACCCGGTGCGATTTCGAGAAATTGCGGTTCGGTGCTTGCGGTATAAGAGGGTTTCTGAGTTGCAAATTGATTTTGTGTACTTGCAGTATATGCTTGTCGTTCATTGCCCTTGGAAGCGTACCTAATATTCGGGTCTGGATTTGCGTATTGAAATTGACCCGGTGCTGCGTATGACTGCGTCGCTGTGTATCCTTGGCTCTGGGGATAATGGGTAGTAGGAGGTGCAGCACTAGTCGCAGGATAACCTCCTGGAAAAGCCCCTGGGATGGACTGCGAGCTTGGTGGATGGGCACCTGGTGGTACATAGCCCGGCATTTCACTAGGAGGGATAGGAGCCCAGTCTGGAGGTAGGACCGGCGGAATTTGACCAGCATTGATCTGTGCCTGGATTCTGGGGTCCACGTATTGCCCTGGCTGAGCATGTACAGGTGCGCGGGGTTGTTGATATGTGAATTGATCCGGCTTAGCATAGCTAGGATGACTGCCAGGACGATCATGGGCAGAGTCATCTAGGCGATAAGAAGCCCCGGTTAACTTTGAAGCCAACTTGGACGAAACGGACTCGCGCGATGACCGTGGGTCCTGTGAGGGTTGATGCTGCTTCAGGTGACTAGGAGTATCTCCGTATGCTAGAGCGCTAAGATCAGAGTCGCTCTCGGTTTCGGAGTCACTATACTGTGAGTGACCATGAGCGGCCGAGCGACGATAAGCGCGGTCCTTTTCTACTTCATCCTTATCGAGCGATGAAGGTTTGCTGCTGGTATACTCGGAAACCTTGTTTTGAAGTGTTCTCTTTATATTGCTGCTTTTGCCGTGGTCATCTTCCGAATCGGAATGATAGTAACGCTCTTTCGCGCGTTCCTTGGCTCTGTACTCCTCGTCGGAGTCTGACAGATCATCATATTTGGAGCTTCGCTTATCACTACGGCCACTACTACGACTTGAATATTCACTCCGTTTGCGTCGCTCCTCGGCGGAATCGGAATCGTAGTATTTCTTGGTCGACGATACCGTTCGGGAGGTCGGCGCTGGCGATCGCGAAGGGGCACGATTATCACGTGAAGTAGACCGTTCACGAATCCGGCCGCTGGGAGACTTTGAGCGACCACGCGAACGTGGATCGTTCACTTGTAGAGACGACATGGACTCTTTTCTCTTTTCTAGTGTTCTTGTCGGCTTCGGTTTTTGTGTGTTCTCTGTGCGATGCGGGGTATACAGACAAAGTAAACAACAGCCGAACAACAAACAAACAATGGCGCTGATCAGCCTGGAGGTTGGAAAAAGAGAAGAAAAAACTCGCAATGAAAAAAAAAAAAAAAAAAAAAAAAAACAAGAGTAAGAAGAGTGACGCGTCCTCAGCAAGAAAGCCGCCACTAAATCAACAGTGCATGAGGCTGAATTGAAGCTTGACCATTGGAATCAAGCGACCTTTGCTGGCCTGTTGTAATCAAATGAAAACAGTCGCCAATAGCATTGGTTGACCCGCCGCCAGACTTCGACATTCCCTAGGCCCTAGGGACTCTAACCCGTGTTAGTGTGCAGTAGAGGGGTTTTAGCTTGAAGCTTCAGCTGAAGTTGAAACTCGGGCGATTTCAGGTGAGTGAGGCCGATCTTGTGACCTGCGAACTTGCCTGATGAACCTCAACTCAACCACCGTCTCCTTCTGTCTTCCTCCTATCCTCTCCCAACATGCTTGTTTCCTTCATGGTTGACACTTTGATTCACCGTGTGTGCGTCGCCGTTCTCACATCTTACCTCTCACCCGTGTTATTTTCCAGACCAATACGAGGGACGACTCCATCAAGAATGGGTCCAGCCATCCCCGAGTCCCGCTAACACTTTACCAGTTTCTTAGTGGCGCCGCCTCCCTGCCAATAAGATATCTCGAGCACGGCTGACTATTATCATTCGGGCTGGTGATTGTTGATCGCCTTGGAATATGCAGTCAGTGCATAGGGAGTACTCCGTACAGAGTATGTACAAATGCGTACTACGTACAATGCTGAACGCCATGATATACAGACACGTCTATAGTGACAGTTGCTGGCAGGTAGCATAATTTACTTTACTTGATCAAAGGGAGACCTTCAGACTACTGGTTTTTGCTAGTACGATCCTTCTTCCCTTAAATATCGACCTTGATCAAAGGCATCTCCAAATTGAAAGATGTGGTCTTGTGTCAGACCGACGATGTCGAATCGAGGGTTGAACGCTATAGGTGTAACCCCTGGTCAAGGATTGCAATATCAGCTTGCTAAAATCGACGCGCAGTCAGATGTCACGTATCACCGGTCATTGTCTAAATGATTCTATCCTGCTCGGATTGGAGAGAACAAAGTATATTCTACCAGTTGCAATATACAGGGATACAAGGATGATCACTGGTAAACCTTCCGCTCTTTCATAAGCCCATCTACGAGCACACCTCTCCCCGGCCTCCCTACAGCGCAAACATAAGAGCCATCAACCCAGCCATCAACCCAAAACCGATTTGCACGTTAACAGCCGCCGCCGCACCAGTAGGTACACTCGTTCTCGAAGAAGTCGGCGATGGAACAACCACAGTAGAAGAAGAAGATGAAGGGAAGGAAGAAGAAGAATATGATGATGATGCTGTAGTAGTTGTAGCGGCGGCAGAGGTAACAGCAGCAGTCGTAGGAACTAGGCTATCTGAAGCCGAGGGTGAGGGTGATTCTGAGGATGCAGTAGTGGCGGTTGCTAGAATAGTGATGCTATCTGAGGCGACGAATGTGGCCGGAACTGTGGCGGCGCCCGAGTATGCACTGATGATACTATGAATAGTAGCATCGGATCCTGAGACATAGACCTCGAAGGCGTGCGCGCCACCACCTGATAAATCGAATTGTCAGCGCAGTCCAAGAAAAGAAATATCCTATAATGTTGATTCAACGGCGCAAAGCATTCCGTCAGATGTAAAGACATATTGAAGCACAGCAGAAAAGGGGGGGGGGCGGGGCCAAAGAACATACAGTTCTGCTTCACGTAGCCAGCACAAGAAATATCACAGTTGCTATGATCAACCATATCACTGATGGGCGGAATAGCATCACCACACCAGCAATCGGTACCTTTCAGAGCATAATAGCTATGTCCCATACTGTCGCATGCTTGCTGGCAATATCCCATTGACTGGAAAACGTAAAACCCATTATTAACAAAATTAGAGAGGGTTTCGCTACGGTCAGTGAAGCAGCCGAGTTCGAGGGCCGAGACGCTGGTGGCAGCGATGAGGAATAAAGTAGATCGAAGCATTTTTCTTGAGTACCGAGAGGTACCGATGTACTGAGAATATGTGAACGAGCGACTGGATAAAGAATGACACTACCGTATACCTAGGTATACCGGTAAAAGAAGTAACGAGTGGCGAGGATATGTATCAGAATGATCAACCAATATGACGGGATGTGAAATGAGATGACAGAAAACGAGATCTAGAAATACGTAGTCTCCCACCACAAAAACCAAGGTACGTAATGGCTCTAGAAGGGTTCAGCCTCAATCTCCACAAATTGCTCGACCTTGTCTACATCAGGTCTGAGTCTATAACACTTAGAGAAGCTGGTTGGGCGGTTTACTTCGCCAAGTGCTGGCTCTCCACTTGGCGGCCTGGACAGTAAGCGGCCCCATCTTGTTTTCCATCGCTCCAGATTCAGAAAGGAGCTTGAATGGAGGTTAACCTAAAGACTCATGAGAATGCTTCTTTTCACTCCAAGGTAGGCGCGTAGATACAGCATAGTCTTCAAGATGGTCATAGGTATAGTCTTCACATGAAACATCAAATTATCGGCTTTCAAGAAAGCCATCACTTGCTACTGACGCGCCTCCTCCAGATTATTCGACTTGACAGAATATTTTATCCTCTCCAATTGTTGCTTTGAAAGTTTTACTCTTCCTTCTTGTCCCACTATCATACCAGGCTTCTTACAAGTGAAAGCTAAATGTAGACAAATTATGCGTTCAAATATTCGTAAATTCATGCTGCCTTGATAATAGGCTTCATCATATTAGATTAGAACCCCTCGCTATCTAAGTAGCCCTATCAAAGTCATGGACTTTCAAAACTTCATATCTGTCCTCTTGAGCAACTCCTCAATAAGAGTGCGATGTTCTACCGGAGGATCATCCTTTACAACATCCCACAATCCATCGATGTGCTTGACCGTCTCAGCCGATAATGGACCTCGTTTCAAGGCATCTAGTACTTCCGTCAACTGCGAACCAAACCGAGCACCGATGATGATTTTGTCCCCAAGCTCGCCTTTCAGTTCAGAATGATATGCAATCCATCTATAGGCCGTCTCTGCCTGCGAGCATTGGGCTTTGGCGCTGGCAATTTGGCCAAACTTCCCTAAAAACTCCAAAACGTTGGGTTTGTTGTACATGGCATGATACAACTTTCCGAAGAACGTGTTAGGGTCCCAACGTCCTTCTCCACCTTGCTTAATGTATCCCGGTGTCTTGGACAGAAAGCCACCGGCAATGGGCGAGTATGCGTAGAAGGCCATGTTGTATTTGCGAATTGTCGGGAAAATCTTCTTCTCAATCAATCTATCAATAGCATTGTAGTTCCCCTCATACACACTCGGCAAGACAAATCCTCTCTCCTTTGAGATACGTACGACATCCTCGATCTCCTCAGCAGAGAAATTCGATACCCCAAACCTTTTAAAAGCACCCCGTTTGTGAAGCTCATTGAAACCTTCCAGAGTTTCCTCCAAGGGAACGCGCTTATCGAACCCATGGATAAAAAGGACATCCACCTGATTTGTTTTCAATTTGCTCAAACTAGCCTCTCCGCTTCGAACAACGTTCTCCCTTGTCGCTGGTGTTGGTGAACCCCCAGCCCCTACTTTGGTAGCTATATCGAACCCCAGGGAGACTGCATCGGCTTCGCCAAGAAGTTCTTCGCTTCCAGGGTAGATTTCTGACGTATCGATTGTCTTGATACCATTTTCGGATAGGTATTCGAGGATTTTGACTGACTTTTCAGCTGTGAAGCCCTTGCTTGGTGAAAAGACTGAACCGCCGTATGCGATTTCAACTGGAGTAGATCTCATTGTGCAAGACTGTAAGCCCTGGATGAACTGACAAAAGTTTAGAGTAATCAAATGATATTGAAGCCCATAGTTGCTGGAAAATGGCCATCTTGAATGTCCACTTTATACCACAGGACAGGGGCACGGCATAATACTACCTATACCCGCGGTATGCGATAGATTCGAGACATTCCTACTAAAGGATACCGGGAATTCATGTACATTTCACCGCTTATTGCCGTTTGACATGATTCCTTGCGTGCGCTTATGAAACTTTGTCCGGGGTAGGGTACGATTCCTTTGTCTCCACTAGGGGATTTTTCTACCATGTCTGTCCACTAAACTTCCCCGAAGGGCAAATAGTTCTGATCATAAGATGGCCAAGTGGAAACAAAGAAAAGTAATGGATTTGGAAAGAACCAAATTCGAAATTTTCGGATCATGACGCTGGTGCAATGCAACGCGGATCATAGATGCAAGGTGCTAGCAGATAATTCAACCGTCAAACTTGCCACCTAGTGGGTGTTTGATTTCTGTTGTCTCTGAGCTTTAGTTTTGGGATGAGATATTTTGAAGTGTTCCAAAAATATAGTAGCCTTGGAATTTCCGGCAAATATGTTCGTCATGGTCGTGGCTATGTGCTGGGTGCGACGTAGAACCTGTATATCTTCAACATAGAAAGCGCCACAATATATATGGACGCCAGATTATTAGTTCTAAAGACATGAAGAGATTTGACCGTCCTGTGGCCTACCAGATATTAATCTTCTTGAACGTACCTAAGGGGTAAACGATAGCCTAGCCCTAGGACGTTCGATTAACACTAACAAATGACTAGCTTACCAGACGGCTAGATTAATGCCTAAGATCAATATTCAAACACTACGAATACCAAATTAATACTCTTCCCATAATTTGAGCAGATTCGATTGGTTGTGCCAAGAACACGAATCCTATTATGGTAATACCTAAATGGATACTTCCCTCGCAACCTCGCAAGTCCCATGCCATATTACTCGATCTGCCCCACCAAGCTTCTCAGTATGAGACAATCGGCAAGAAGCACCATAACACACTATAGCAGCTATGGTTAGGTGCCAAGGTGGTCTGAAGTCTCTAGAGGATTTCCAGAACTACTAGAATTTCTGTTTTAAATCAGCTTGAACTGATGAAGTAACGTCTCTTAACTTCTTGGAAGACGGCGTTCTTCAACATCGATATTGCTAGTCATGAAGGATAAAGACTCATTCAAGAAGCTACGCTTCACCGGCAAGTCTTGTTGTAGACAGATTTGGTATTCACTTCTTGACTGACTTAGGTTCCAGGCCATATCGAAAGGTATTTGATAGCTAAGCACTCCTTGGGCTTCTACAATAATGTGGCCGTCAGCGTATTCTATACGAATCGCTCACCACTTGATGTTCAGCATCTTCAGTCCTTCATATACAGAGCATTAAAGGAAGTCATCGCCGACCACCCTGCTTTGGGGGTCAATATCAAAGATGATGATAAATCTCGACCATACTATGTGCAACTACCGACGATCGATCTCTCAAAAACAGTCACGTTCATTCCTTCCGTCGCAATTCCAAATCCTTTAGATCCGGAGGGTGTCAAAAATTTAGATTTGTTGCTGGAAGAACAGCATAATCGTAACTTCAAAGATCAAGCATCCCAGGATCCTCTCTGGAGGTTGTTGATTGTTCACGAACCTGTGGAAAGCTCACGATTTGTCGCTTGCTTTGTCTACCATCACGGAATATGCGATGGGACATCTGGACTTGTCTTCCATCAACATCTGCACAGAAAACTAAATCAAATCCCGATCAGTGATACAGACCAAGAGGCGGATGCGATAGTAGCAACATCCTCAAAAGCATTTCTTCCCGCACTTGAAGACCTGCACCCGCTGCCACTTTCTACACGATTCCTTCTCAAGGCAATCTTGAAAGAGCATCTAGTCAGTGAGAAGTCTAAGCGCCACATATGGACAGCGGCACCGATAACAAGCGACCCATCAAAACGAAGATGTCGATATCGGTCAGTTCGTTTCTCGCAAGAGACTACTTCTCAGCTTCTAGCAGCTTGTCGGGCACAGTCTACTTCTCTCACTGCGGCTGTGCAAACAATATTCGCTTCATCGCTGTTCGTTCATCTCCCTTCCAGCCAATTTTCGAGTTTGTACTGTGATGGTGCCATGTCATTCACGAGGTGGTTACCGGTTGATCTTGTTGATAAAGATAGTATCGGAACTTGGGTTTCTCAATATAACTTTGAACATCGGTTCGTTTCCATGGATAGCTCGTCCCAAAGCGACGCTATCAAACTATTTTCATGGGAAGAAGCAAGAAAAGTGAAAGCGACGATCCAAAAAGAGATCGATAATGAGGGCAAGAACAGTGCCGTCAGCTTATTGAAATTCGCCGGTAACATGCACAAATTTTCCAAACAGAAAATCGGTAAGCCGAGGGCTGCGAGCTTTGAGATTTCCAATATTGGTATCTTTGGACATAAACATCAAGAAGACGGTGAAGAAAGTAGCTGGACGGTTGGAAGAGTTGTATTCAGTCAAAGCGTGGATGTTGTTGGAGCGGCAATTGAGGTTTCACTTGTCACTGGCAATGATGGATCTCTTAATATTGGGTTTTCTTGGTTGGATGGAATTGTCGAGGGGTCTATAATTGAACAGGCGATGGGCACTTTTGAGCGGACTGTAGAAGAGCTTGTTTCAAGAACATGACTTTGTTGTGATCAATTGTCCAGCGAATGCAACTTTTCCATCGAGAGAAAATGACACAGGATGCAATTAGGTACTTGTAACTCGGCTTACTCTTTGACAGAGCTTTTAATTCCACAACAAGCCATACAATATCCTGACCGCCAATGACCGATATGGAAGCCAAAAAGAGTCCCGGGGCTATTCAGAACCAAAGGACCCATCTTAGAGTACTAAGTAGCCAATTGACCAGTCAATTAGCACCAAAATAATTAGCACAAGTTGGACTGGATCGACCTTCCTAAAGGCGATTAGGGCTGGCCTAGTCAGCTGTCGATAAGATAAGCCCCGATTCACCATGAGGGGAAGTAATCACGGCATTTCTCTTCTTCTCTTCTTCATTTTTCCTTTTCGTTTTTGCTCTTATATTTTGATTGAATGTCATAGTTGCTTCCAATGCGTGTTCCAGCAATTTTGACGCCAATCTTGGCCACAGGGGCAGTCTCGCGCTCTGTCTCGTACCTCGGCCAAACCCCAATTGGAGACTATCGACCGATTAGTAATGGAAATACCCATATAGATGCACCAGGCGACGATGTCTGTCTGCTGCCACCAAAAGTTGCACCGCCAAAGGACGGGTTGCACCCTTCTCTAGATTTTATTCAAGATTCTTCCTATCTGTCGCAGCAAGTAGAGCGGCTGTCGCGTGTTGTTCAGGTGCCCAGCACTTCCACGGAGCTGGAGGATGATCCGTGGAGCGATTATTATGCTCCTTTCCTCGACTTGCACGATGAATTGGCCAAGCTCTTTCCACTAGTGTAAGTTTATTTTGAATTATCGAATATGTGAGCATAAACTAACGATTCCAGGCACTCCTACGGCAAAGTCGAAAAAGTGAACCGTTTCGGCCTTGCGTATACCTTCAATGGCACCAACTCGGCACTTAAACCTATGCTTTTCATGGCCCATCAAGATGTTGTCCCTATCGATGACCCCAATGACTGGACTTATCCTCCATTTTCGGGTCACTATGACGGCCAATGGCTCTGGGGCCGGGGTTCTAGTGACTGCAAAAATAGTCTTATCGGCGTGCTGTCCGCAGTCGAAGATCTCCTGAAGCAAGGTTGGACTCCAACGCGTACCCTCGTCCTCTCCTTTGGATACGACGAGGAATCCAAGGGGTGGAAGGGAGCCGGTTGTTTATCTGAACATCTCGAGAAGCGTTACGGCAAGGACAGCTTTGAATTTATCATCGACGAAGGTGGCGTGGGTATTAATACTATAGGAGACAAGATCTATGCTATGGCAGGTGTTGGCGAAAAAGGTGCGGTTGACATTCACATCTCTCTCAGCATTGATGGCGGTCACTCATCTATTCCACCGCCGCATACCGGTATCGGAATCATCTCCGAAATAATCTACCATCTCGAGCGAGAGCAGCTATTCACGCCTAGACTTGATCTCTCGCACCCATCTCGACAAGGTCTCACATGTCAAGCAAAGCATTCAGTTGATTTCGTCGAGCCCTGGCTCTGGTCTGCTCTTGAATCCTCTGATTATACCGGTCTAGCTGAAGCTCTCGCTGCATCTCGGGGTGACCGGGTCCGTTTTCTCTACCAGACCTCCCAAGCAGCCGACCTTATCCACGGCGGCGTGAAAATCAATGCGCTACCAGAAAAGATTAGTGCAACTGTAAATTACCGAGTCGCCATCCACGAAAACACAGACATGGTCCGCGCCCGCGCCATCAACATCATCACACCCATCGCCAAGGCGCACAACCTCACTTTCTCCGCGTTTGGCTCGGGTGATAAACCGCAAGCAAACAACCATCTCGATATCTCGGATTACGATCTACCACTTGAACCAGCACCAATCAGTCCCACGTCGCCCTCCGATGCAATCTGGACGCGCATGTCTGGTGTTACTCGGCAATTCTTCGAGTCCCTGCCAGCGTCAAACAACAGGACTGTACTTGTTGTCGGGGATGTCATGACCGGTAACACCGATACCAGATTTTACTGGAATTTGACGCGCAATATCTGGCGATTTAGTCCTATTCGCCCTGATGGTGCTAAGAATATTCATACGGTTGATGAGGGGATCGATATGGCTGTGCATTTGGAGGGGCTGGCTTTCTATTACGGTTTGTCCCCCTTCCTTTCTAGAAAATTAATGTTGAAGTTTAGGCTAACTGTGCGATTGCAGAGTTGATTCGGGCGTTTGATACGTACGAGGACTAGTTGGTTGCATTCATGTCATTGACGCTCAGCGGGCGAGAATAGAATGACATTGGCACATAAGAATCCTTGGGTATCAGAACATATTTCAGACTGCCGTCTGCACTAATTACAAACTATGTACATTCTAGTTCATATTCGCTATCAAATCATTATTTAGACGTGTACATTCACAGAAAGAACACTTTAACGCTGGTATAACATAGTAAAACAGATTCGTCTAGCGGATCATTCCCCAACTTCTTCTTCCCTTCCAAATTAACAAGACTCATCGATAACGATTACTTCTTTAAAGAATGAAAATACCCAAAATAGCACTAACAACACTACCCAACAATCCAACCGACGAAATAGTGCTACTACCAGCGGCAAGCCCAATAGTAGGTGACGAAGTACCCGATCCAGTGCTGGTCCTCGCGGCGTCGCTAGCGGGGACAACTATGGTCTTGACAATGGTCGATTCAGGGATCAATGAAGTCACAGATCCAGAGGTGAAGGTTGAGAAACTGGTGGAGGTGGTAATGATACTGTTAGATCCGGTTGGGACGGAAACGGATGAGCTAACGGTGGCGCCGGTTGGGATGCTGGTTACGGAGGTTGTAGATCTAAATCTTGTCAGTATACCTTTCTCAATGGCTTTTTATATAGAAAAAAAAAAGGAAGAACAAACCCTGTAGATTTGGGAGTTGGAGTGGAAGGAGCTATAATTGGTGAGCTGCTGCTTGAAACCACTCCAATACTGCTACTGGTAGTAGTAGTACTGGTTTGAGATAAGGGAGGGGTAGGGCTCGTACCAATTCCTGTAGATGTCGTCGTTCCAGTAGTGGCACCGGTGGTGGTGGTAGATCCAGCACCACCATTCACGATAGTGAATTCACCAGACCCGGGGAATGCGCCAATGCCTTTATTCCGGGGGTCCATGATAACGCGGTAGTTTCCATCTGGGATGCCAGTGACCGAAGGGATGTGGTGGGTGGCCGTTGAGGTGGCGGTACCCGAAATAGGGGACACGATCACATCGGTAGCGAGCAGCTTTGTAGGAGCTGGGTTGGCGAGCAAAATCTCCCAGTCGCTGGGATCGGCGGAGGTGTAGAGCCAGACAACGTCGAAGCCGTTGCCTGCGTCGACGGTGTCGCCGTCGGCGGGCTTCAGGATTTCAATTCCTGAATAGCTGTTAGATCACAATCATATCGATATAGGTAAACCCAAAAAAGGGAGCTTACCCTGCGCAGCAGAGAAGAGAGTGGCAGTCGCTACAAGTGAGACGGGGACAAACGAGAGCATGATGAAAGACAAACTAGTGATGTTCCTAAACAAAATAAAAATAAAGATTAGTATATATGTGTATATAGATAGATATAGATATATATATATATATATATATATATATGTAAGAATAAACGTTGGACCTGATCAGATCAAAAATAGTAGCGGGGAGCTGGGTCTATATAATCGACCAAACCAGGGTAACATAACTTACGGTATGGTACAGTGCACCAACCCTGGGAAGCTCAAATGTTTCAAGCCGAAACGACCACTCCCAATTTAGACCTGACTTTGGATCGTCCTTTAGCGTTGGCAATGTCGCTTGTCACTTGTAAGGAGGTAAAAATATTGAATGTAACTCTAGAATCTCTGTTTCAATCACAAGGGTCTTAGAAACATGGTTAAACCCCCGGTTTGACGTTAGAATATTAGAAGTGCCCCATGGTAGTAGATGTTTCGGGGCTGAAAATGGAAAGGGACGTAGAGATGCAAATCGGTAGCAATTTGTTAATCGTTGTTTTCGTTAGGTAACTCAGAACAATTTTTTAGATGCCTGTAATTAATTTCTGGAAATATTTTTGATAATTGCAAGAAATAAACTCCATTCTATAAATAAATACATCGTCATACAGTGAGACATCATAGATCATGTGCATCCATGGATCCAGGAGCTCGGCATCAAGGTACGAGGACAACCAGATAAACAATTACGGAAGGCACGCGTCAAAACCCATAAGTTACTATGTAAACAAAACAGCATAACGATTGATGCATCCGCTGCAATAAACATATCTGACTGGTTGGTTCCTCCAGAGAGTGTAGCCCACAGCAACTAAGGCTTAGCGGATGACTGCTCCCTCACTTGGGGCCAACGACAGTAGAAGAACGAACGATCAGAATGCAACGTGTCCCCGCAAATACTTTTCAGCAGATCATCGCTGTAGTTTGATACTTCTTTGGTTGCTTCGACTGGCTTGGCAGTGCTTGTTTCATATCTTCCTCGTAAACACTGAATTGCCAGTGTTGCTGGGGACGCTAATTTTAGTTTTGTCAGGGTTGCATGCGATGTTCTTGGATTAGGACTACCATCTACCCCGTTGCAAGTATTGCATATTAACGTACTGTGTATGAGAGGATCATTTGTGATGAAATCCTTGAATATGAAGCAGTGAGTTGTCGCTATTGTATACCGAGGTTGTGGTCAAACTATCTGCAGTAGGCGAACTACTCGTGCCAGCCCGCACCAACCCCATCCTGGTGGTCTTGGTGCTCACAAGTTAAATCAACATAATTGTTAAATCGACATTTTTTTTTATTAGCGACTCCCATACAAATTCGAAAATCAAGACCAGGATGGGGGTTGGTGCGGCTACCAACTAACTTGGTAGTCTGGAGATATTCTGAGACATGCACGCCTTTCTTCGTCTCTGTCAGTCAAGTCAAAACATTACGCGCTCTTTGTGTAGTACCTACTCACCGCGATACAACCTTACATTTACTACGAAAATAGTAGAAATAGAGAATCAACGGGAACTGACTATTGTCTCAGATGCGTGGGTTCGTCATTCTAAAGGACGAGGTGAATGTAACATTGGCTGTCATGCCCTAATTGTATACTTTCGGCCCACCTAGTTATTTGTAGCTAAATTCTACTCTTATCGTTATATCACTACAAAGTAAATCAATCCTAATTACCTATGTGATGTCTCATATAGGTAGTAGAATCTCAGCGAGTTTGTGGACCTTGCGGTCTTTGCCCTAACCATGCAATTATCTTTGTCTTCTCTGTCGCTTATATTTTGCGAAAAAGACTGAGCGATGGCCAGTAAAGAACAATGCTAGCGATGGACTCTATTCCATCACTGAGAATAATTCAATATCCATTCATTTCCCTTATACTTTATGGAAAACATCCTTGAGATAATCCACCGCGCCCAAAGGCACACCTAAATGCCGCATAATACAATACGCCGTGGCCAAATGGAAATTGAAACTCGGAATCGCATATTGCGACACATAAATCTGACCCGTCGCAAACTGGAAGTTGCCCATCTAGGTCTCCATGATTATTTCTTTATCTACCATTGCATCCATAGCCTCGGGTTTGGCGGTCTGTAGGATCTCAATTGTGCGCTTGATGCGCTCTTGCAGTTCTTCAAGGGCTGTCTCTACATCTTCCACGGTAAGGACTTCGTGCGGGTCAAGGCGTTGGGGGGTTGCTTTGGCTATGCTGGTGCAGCCTTGGACTTGGAATGTGAGTCTGCGAGATAACAATGTGATTAGATGCGTGCTGTCAACTCCCGGATGTTCTGAAATGAACCGATGGCTTACTCTCTCATGTCCTCAATCAACCGAAATGACAACATTGACGCCTCTGTCATGCCTTCCTTCTGCTCTGCAAATTCCGCGCCCTTCGTGAGCAAATTTGAGAGGTTGTTCAGGTAGTGAATAAAGATTGGGACAGTTTGCTTGTATAGGCCAGTCATCTTGAATGGATATTCATGGAGAGGATGGCTTATGGAACAAACTCTGATGGGGCATATTATCGTCTGATACCGAGGCGCCTGTCTCCTAATCGGCATCTGGAAGGTGATATGGCACAGGACTCTTTGTTCATGGAACGGTGAAGTCAGTAATTGTACAAGGATTGAAGGATCCAACAGCAACAGAATTCTTTTTATATCGACAATCAACGTCGGGCGATATCTCAATCTACGAAGCCTCTCCAATATTTGCGCCTAAAGATACATGCATGCCAGCAAGCTTGCCGGAGAGTCCGGGATGCTAGATAGTCGTAGAATGAATCGAAGCAATCGTCCCTCTCAAACTGCGCTAATCATGTAGGTAGTCCATGTCGAGACCAGCCAGCCAACAATCTGCTCGTGTCACCGCCACCCCCACAATCATCAAATCCAACTCCGACCACATCCCATTGAAGCACACAACAAACATACAATCTTTCCAAATATACATTGTCTTGCAAACCAAGAATTATGCCGCTAAACATCCTCTGCTTCGGCAACTCCCTGACCGCAGGTTTTCGATCCTACGGCATCAAGCCTGACCACCCCTATGCTTTGACCCTAAAAGAACAACTCCTCGCCGCCGGATTAGATGCTTCAATCCTTGGGGGAGATGGAAAAGTTGATATTGATGTTGAAGGGCAACCGGGAGATTTGGTGAACTGTCCTCCTGGACATTTTGTAGAGAGGATGAAGTGGATGTGTATGTTGCTTCCCACACTTTAGGCGGACAGATGTAATATAAATGAAGAGGAGAGTATGTAAACTAACTGGCAATGCTTCACTACCTATAGTAGATGCAAAAACATTCGATTGGATCATTGTACTCGGTGGTACAAAGTATGCACCATGCCACCAAACTTACTGCTCCTCTATCTACTTTTGCACATCCGGAACTCTAACATCTACACAATCGAACATAAAAGTGACTTAGGCTACGGCTCCTTCACCCCAGACCAAATCTACACCGGCCTCAAAATAACCTGGACTCTAGCCCTATCTGCCCCACCAAACACCAAGATCCTCGCCCTAACGGTGCCCGAATGCGCGTCCACAAACGCGAAACTGACTCGCAACCGGAATGCGTTGAATAAATTAATTTTGGAGCATGAGGAGGAGAGGTTGTACGTCTATATTCTCATATTCCTTCTTAGTAAATTAACTTATTGGACTAGCGCTAACAAATCTAGTTATGCGTTTGACCTCAAATCTGCGATCCCGTATCATGATATGGATGAGAAGCGGCGAGAGGAGATTTGGGCTGATGGACTGCATTTCACAGAGAAAGGGTATGATTTGATGGGGGAGGTTATTGCAGAGAGACTTTTGGAGTTGTTGATACAGTCTTCTTCTACATGAGACTCTAACGTCGTCGCCAGGATACTGGTTGTCATTAGTGTGATTAAGAAACAGTAGATTACAAGCTCATATGTGCAAGTATGTGCAAACCATCAACCGCAAATTAAATAATGATAATTAGAACCGAGAGAGAGTGGAATAAAAGAGGAAAACATAGACATAAGGATATCGTATGTACGTGATATTGGGGGCTGTTAAAGAAGCACTCTCATAAGAAATAGTTCGTTTGACGTCTCTGTACCCGCTCCGGAATCTGAATGTTCCTCTTTCGAAGATTCTCAATATCCGCCGTTTTCAATGGAACCAACTCAAAGTTTTTTGGAAGCTCCTCGTACGGTGTACCGCCCCTGTAAACACGTTAGTAATGTGATAGTCAAGCGTAGGAAAAATTAGTTTGAACGAACTTTAGCCTGATCATCACTATGTTTCGTGCTCGATCCTTCAAATCAACCTGCTTCCGCAGATGTAGAACTCGCCCAGAAAGTTCATCCTGTGACTTGATCTTGGACCAGCTGATACCATACTCCTCAACAAGACGGATGAATTGCTCATCTTCCTCTCTCGTCCATGGTCGACGAGTCTGTGGCACTTTTATGGGTGATGCTTGGGATGGTTGAGGAGCAGCAAGCACAACATCCCTGCCTTGAGCGTCTGACGGACCAGCGCGAGCAGCCAGAGAATCAGTTAAATCATGTCTTGGCCGTTTTGCAGTTTGCACGGGCTTTTGAGCACGCCTATCATGTATGTCTAGGCGTCGATCGTCACTCTCGAATTCTCCATCTTCATCTTCATCCACGTCATCTTCTCGTGCGCGTTTACGCGACGAGCGGATACCATCACCGAGTCTCTGAGAATCAATCGGCGACACTCTAGTAGCATTAGTTTGGCGGTCGATGAATGCCTGCGCACCAGGTTGTCTTCCATTTGCTCTTCCCTGTACTGCACGCTGGTATCCTAGATCGCCAGAATCCAATTGCGCACCGGGTGTGGCAGACGCCTCGGACCCTCTGGGGTGCCTCGAAGCAGGTGTTACTGGAAGTGATCTCCGCGCAGTTGGCTTAGAGGTCAGCTTTGAGAGTTGACGTCCAAAGTCTGGTGTTGTTTGTTTTCCACCTGTGCTCAGACGCTCCTTGGCGCGAGCTAAGGCTACAATGTTCTGGAAACCGCCGAAAGATTGTCGCTCGCCTGCTTCCCGCCTTTCTCTAATCTCCGCCGGTGGGAGTAGCTCACGTCGCTGTTGCTGGCTAGCCTTTTGGCTTTGAGATGCTGGCTCGGCTCCGTCACCCATTTCAGTGTCATGAACCGTATCTTCTTGGCTTCCTTGGTTGATGGCATTTTCAAGCTTATCAAGTATATCCTCCACGCGCGGTTGGCGTTCTAGGTGACGATTGAGCTCTTCAGTTCGTGAACGAAGCCATTTCGCCACAGTGAAGATGAACTCCTCCCAAGGAAACCGCTCATCAAGGGCATCGAAGTCTACTTGACCATCTGCCTTGAAACATGCAGTGATTTCACGGATGCGGTCGGTAACATCTTGGACATATTGTTCGGGGAGATTTCCTTCAACATCTTGGAAGGATGGCAAAGAGAACCCACGGAGAGAAGAGGCTGCTTCTGCTGATGCTTGTGAATCAAGATTTTCGTTGTAAAACACGTCGTGTAGTAGCAAGTTAGGGTCAAGTCCTTTAACATCCTTCTCAACGATAAGACGCATCTTCAGAAACTGAGTCCTCACTTGAAGTGCCAAATCAAATGTCTGTCGTCGGAGAGCACTGATACCTGCGTTTTTGGCCAAATTTTCATTAGCCAGTGCACTGAGGAACGGCAGTGGAAATTGCCCCTCGAGTGCATACAGGCTTTCTTCAACATCTTCAGTCATTGTAATACGAGTCAAAATCTCCAGAGCAAGTTGGGCACAGTTTGACTTGTAAATGATGCCATCAACGCGCCAAGTCTTTGAATCATGATCGATAGGCGGGAAGATGGAAGCCACTTTATCAACTGAAATATACACATCCGAGCCAAACAACTCCACCTGTGAAGAAAAGTTATTGCTCAGATATTGCAACTTCCTGGTCTGACTGCTCTTTGGATTTGCCAAATTTCGTGCCAAATCTGCGATGCGGCTAGGTGATGAGAAACTGGATGAGAAAAAGTCTAGAAGTCTTGAGGATGCAGCCTGTAGGTTGGGAAGCGATTCAACCATGGCAATGGCATCAATTTCACCACCATCGGCATCAGAGTCTCCTGGGAGAAGTGTAGCGCCAGACACGTCATGGCCATTAGGAGAGTCTGGAATAGCATCATGTTCGAGTTCGCTATTCAATTGTTGTCTTGCCGCGTTGGAAGAGACAGCTGAAGATTCGACTTCGTCAGAATCTTCTTCACCGACAGGTGCCAAATCTGCCGAGGAATGGTCAGCACCTGCAATTTTTGACTGGGTATCTCCCATGGTGGTGCGGATGTGAGGTGAGTTGAGTTGAACTTGTATATACAGATGAGAAGTAATGAAAAAAAGGGTCACGAGGTGAGGCAATATGAAAAGCGATCGAAGCCAATTGTAAATGAACTAAAATAAATAAATGTAGCGTTCGAAAAGCTTATACTCACCAGGTTGAGCTTTCTTTCCTTTACCCTTGCCGTTGCCGTTTTGGGCGATGGCATCATCCGCTTCTTCACCACTTGAACTTCTGTTACTTCGTCTTCCTCCAGTAGCCTGCGACCGACGGGACGATGCAGTTTGCTGGGCCTTTGAAGTCTTTGCTGGCAATGGCGCTGCATTTGCAGACTTACGCGAGTCTTTTCCCATGTCAGGGGTTTGTGATGACGCCGCGCCCGACCGCGTGCTACGCGGTGTGGCACCTAATGGGTACTTTTCCAGCGGGTTGACAAAAGATGACATGATGATAAGATAAGAGTACTAGTACATTTGGGTCAACAGATTGGAACAATTGATTAGGGATTCCTTTGTCGTTGAAGTTGCTCGATGTAAATCGAAGCAACTACGCTCACTGTTGTGATGTTGAGAGGAAAAAGAAAGAGAAAGAGAAATTTCTCGTCCAAAAAAGAAAATCGGGGGGAACGCCAGACTATCCTAACACTAGGGTTGGTTCTGCCATATGCTTCACCGCCCACACCCTAGACTGGTAAATAACATTCTTGGCATTACCGTATCTGTTTTACCGGTGCTCTTTTCTGTATTTCAGGCCTTATACACCATTTAGTGGTATTTGAGTAATATCCAACAAATCACTAGCTTCAATTAATAATTCGTACGGTACATGACAGAACCCCTAATCACCAATACAGGTTGGGAACCCTCAAACCCTAACGTCTAACCCAAACCCTAACCCAAAACCCTAACCTTACCCCTAACCCATAACCATAACCCAAGCCTGTGACTTTCGTGGTGAGGATATTGCCAGCACTGTTGATCACGTCCGTTTGGCATTTTTGGTGTACCAATTTTTTTTCAACTTTTCGACGTCGCATCGATACAGCTATTCTATATTGATTTTCTTTCATCTTTAAGTATCATTTGAACTTTCAGTGTCATAAAATTTCTCGTAGCCACTTTTTTCAACGATCGCAAGGCCAAGTTTTTAACTAGATCCTGTTGATGACCATGCGTAATCCTTGCTAGAAATACATTCTAATCGAGCAAAATGATATGACAGAAATTTCTCGCAACGTTTTTCGTAAGATAAAAGCTCATTAATGAAGATATACTGAAAACATTGATTGAGATCTCATCAAGCATACGATGCGATGATACCGTACTCGGCCAATCAGATAGCGGGGAGAGGCTCTATGGCTGTCATAGAACCTCGTACAGCTCGTATTTCAACATCTACCACAGCTTAAATACGTAAATGTCATCTGGTGAATGCCTCGCTCAATATATACAGAACGTCTTGCGTTTCTTATCGCTGACAATTGCGATTGATCTAAGTGTAAACAACACCTCTATCGAAGTTGTAGCAATATTCATTCGTGACGCGTAATTTTCCCCTACCCTACAACAGTTATCTACCGCCTAGCATACCGCCGTTGTAATTAATTTCTTTGTTCTGTAATAATCTAAGCTCGATGCCTTGAAGTTTCGTTGGACAATGACAATAGAAGTGTATTATATAGTAACAGTCGTATACCAATACATTTATAGAACAATATGCCACAGATATGACACTAAAATATCGCTTCGATGAGGTAGATGATACCAAAGACAAGGAAAGCGCCTGCTCCGCCCAAAGTAACTGTAGAGAAAGAAAAATGTCAGCTTCCACATACATACGCAACTCGACGGAAACAAAGAACATACCTGCGCGAAGACTGACTCGACCAGCAATTGCACGGCCACCAATGACTGCGACTGCCGTGCAAATACTATGGCCGAGAACAGCACCAATCGTAACCCACCAATAGTCCTGACCAGCGGCCATGGCGATCGTTGCAATCTGGCTACGGTCACCCCATTCACCGAGAAATGTCATGACGAAAGTTTGTACCCATGCAGGAGTCAATAGGAGTGAGAACAGATTGGCGGTTCCTGCAGTAATATTGTTCAACGAAAAGCCGCGCTCCGGCGACACTTCGCGAGAGGAGGCCGAGGACACGCTCTCGGGCGGCGAAGGAAGACGATTAGTCGATCGCGTGCGACCACCGCGACCAGCCTCGAGAGCGTATGGAGTGACCGACGATTGTCGTCGGTTCTTCATACGTCGCTGCTCGTGCTCCTTTTCTTCCAACTCCATCTCGACTTCTCTCATTTCTTCACCGACACCTTCGTCCGGCGACATGCCACGTCCCTCCTTGAACATTTTGGCGGCGAAGACGAGAAACAAGATCGCAGCGGCGAATTGCGTATAGGCTGCGGGTATGAGCGTAGGGACGGCATGTCCGAGGACAGCAGAGAGGACGGTCATTGTAATCAAGGCAGAGAAAGCAGCAGTAAAGACGACTAGACGCGGGTGACGCATTGCCATGAGCGCAGCGATCAAGAATGTTTTGTCGCCAATCTCGGAGACCAAAATCATAGTAAATGAGAGGAATAAGGAATGGATAGGACTGAAGACATTTCCTCCACCAACGTCTCCCGTAGACGAATCGCCCGTTTTGGTGAGGGGTTTCCTTCCAGATGGGGGAGCTTTGTAATCAAGAGAGTCGTCGGTGGTCTGTCCAGGGGATTTCGGATGAGGGATATTATGTGGTTTGTCCGGTAGATCGTCGGGCTTCTGTTAAAAGAGTCTGTTAGCAACTACACTCCATATTGAGTGTCGTGGAATCGAACCTCAAGCACTGCATCTCCTGTCTTCTGATCTTTGACCTCGTGAGAATCCTGGTAGCCAGGAATCTTCTCCTGTTCACTATGTGGCAGAGGGCGAGCCTCCTTAGGCGTCTCTGGCACCTTGCCTTCGTATTGCTTGGTATCCTTGGTCTTCTTCGTCATACCACCTTCGGTGCCTCTTGTACCCTCTTTAGGACCCAATCTGCTAGGATCGTCCATAACCCCTTCGTTCGAGGTGGGAATCGGTTTACCATCCAGCCCTACACCCTTTCCACCCTGTTGTGCTTCCATTGTAGTGGGAGACTTACCGTCTCCTTTTTCCTTCTTGCGATCTCGCTCAGCTGCCGTTTCCACCCATGGCCCATCGTGAGGTTTGCCATCCTTGCCATCAACGGGGGCGTCCAGCGTCCCTTTGGGAGCGGCCTTGACGGAGGAGCCTTTTTGTGACATGAGATGACCCGAAACTCCTACTGGAGGCTCAAGGTTATTGCCATTTTTGCTACCCGCAAGGCTATCTGACGAGCTCTCCACCGCAGTTGTGCCAATTGCCAGTAAGAGTACGGCAGCTGCTGTCGAAAAATGGCAGATCCGCATTGTGAGACGCGTTGAGTTCGGCGGGTTAAGAGGGCGACTTGAGAGTACGCGGACTCACTTCCCGCGGACTCACTTCCTCTTGAGGTTGGAAGTCTGATCGAACGAGGATCCGCTGCTCCGAAGAGAGACAATGAATTAATCAATACATGGGATGATGGTCGTTTGGTATCAATGATATCACGTATCAACAGTGCTCAGTTTACCATCAAATCCAGTGATCCACGTAAACGAAGCTTGTTTGTGAATTCAGAGGGATGAAAATAAATAATGTAACTATTTGAAGACACTTGGCAAGGGGCCAGCCAGCGCCACATGTAGCGAAGCCACCGCTCGCAACGGCAACATGGCACGTGACCCGAGACACATGTTTGCTTTGATTGGATCTGTTTCGCCTTTACTGGAGATTCGAATCACTGAGATGACTCAACGAGAACTACCATCAGTTCTCGACCTCCAGCCCAGTTCTTTGTTGTCATGACCGCTTAACTCCTTTCATCTAACAAGCGAATGACAATTGCACTTCCGACCAGGTCGTCTGGCGCAGCGCCCCTTTCAATAGATACTTTGCGCTGCTGGAAGCAATAGTTAATCTCTAGATCAGGATCAAAGTTGCGAGGTTTTCATGGCGTATACGAGTGTATAAAACCTTTCTCTCAGTTTTAACATCATCAAAGCTAGAAGGAGTATAGATTACTATCCAATGTTATCCTGCGACCCACTGACCCGACGTCTCATCCCCGTGTCGTGACACAATATTAGAGTACATACAGCATCCATTGAGGGGGTGCCATGTAATTGGATATGTGCTACCAATACATTCCATAGATCGAAAATCACCTGGGAGTAGACACTCGAGAAACGCCAAAGTCGACGTACCCAATTTCGCTTACCGAAAGACACTGGTGTGCTCTCACCGACATTGTCTGATATTCATCAAACACAAATGCCTGTGGTTCATAGAATAGTTATATATGTTGTGAGATGGTATGCTTTCGGGTCGGCATGCAGCAACGATGGGGTTGATGAGGAAGACAAACTTAGCCCATCCATGTGGCATGCATCTTACCCATCAGAATGAAGTATCTCAGATATGCACGCACTGCTCAATTCAGAAAAAGATGGCTGCAAGGATACTATTGTAAAGCGGATGTTAAGAAATTATAATGACCAGCCAATGCACATTCTCGTCATAATCCGATCAAGTGATCCGTAAGAGGTGTCAATCATTGCCAAACGAAGATGATAAGATGGCAACCGTTGATAACATCACTGACACCTTGAAACTCTCCATTCTTTCATGTGCGCTACTCATAGTACGTAGTTCGTTATTCAAAATGATTCTGTGGAGTTGAGCACTAGGCCGACGGATACCGACCGACGGGGGTCCACCAGCAATTTATTTGTATGATGCCAAGAGCACCCCCCTAGGACTCGGTGCTGCGCAAACCGGAGAGGTTTGGTAGATTACGCATACTTGGCTTGGCCATCGGTGTAGAAAACTAAGGCGTACTATGTATGATGTAGTCAGAAAGTCCCATACCAATCAATTGAGTGCATGGCAGTAGTAAAGCGACTAATTTATGTCATGCGGCACTGAGGATCGTGGGACAGCTGAAGGAATGGGGTAGAGTGACAGTGACTCAGAGGCACAAGTCGTGTGATGTCTCTCATATGAGGACTACAGAATATAACCTTGGGGGAAAAGACGATCTCCTCCAGACATGGTGCACCAGTTATTTCTTGATAGCTTCATGGATGATGCTTGTTGCGATGAGGATCCGATCCTGAGAGCATAGGACGAAACACGTGCAATCAAATTCGCGGGGATGGCAGGAGCTAGTCGAGGCGTTCGCGTTGACGCAGATACGATACCGTATGGTGGACTGTATCAGTACTGTAAAATACCTCGTTGCACAGACAAACATGTACGTGGCATCATGTGTGGTCTGGTAAATACACTATCAGTATACGGGTGGCACCTACGGATACCTCAGATCATTCCCGATAACGCTGATAAGTCATAGCTCACAGAAGTTAACTTAATTACTTCACTACGTCTGACCTCCAACTATATGAAGACCCTCACCGTCTCTGGCCTTTGCTTTCCTTTTCCTTTTCCTTTTCTTCTTACTTATTCTTGTTTCTAACATTTTTTACCAGCATTGCAAATATGCATGGCGGCTTCCAGTAAATTGCTGTTCTCGCGAGGAATTTGTGGCTCATTGTTCGTCGGCGTTGGGGTTGCCACACATCCATACATAACAGCCTGATTGCCTTGAATCGGCCCTTCTTGTGTCCCTACTTTCCAGGTCCTTCAATAACTTCCAGCAAATAGTTACGTGCCAAGAGGATGACTTCTCAGTGGGAAAACCGGTCCAAGTGGACGCTCGGTGTTTTGAGTCATCCAGAAACAGACGAAGTTCCCGGTAGGATTGTCCCGGTTTTACCTGTTTGATGCGGTTTTTAATTCGGTTTGAAAAGGCACAATCCTCCTACTCGCTTCCGATCGAAATGAACCTTTGGGTTTGCGGAACCAACCAGCCCGAACATCGGCTTCATCGCTCCCTTCTCCATACCTTCCTAGCAGATCGTCTTCTCGTTCAGTCGCTCCCGTGGCCAAAAAGACTCCAGATGGACTCATTGTTCTACATCCTCAGCCGGAGGACTCGGCAAATGACCCTCTAAATTGGCCCAGCTGGCGTCGAGATGCCGCCCTCCTTTCACTAGGCTTCTACTGCCTGATGGGAGGTGGAATGACTCCGGTTCTAGCTGCCGGTTTCAATGATGTGGCGAAAGACTATGGAGTGAGCACCCAACAGGTAGCCTATACGACTGGACTTTACATGTTGGGGCTGGGTTTTGGTTCTGTCATCATGGCACCGACAGCAATTCTGTGGGGCAAGCGACCCGTGTATCTGCTCGGAGCTACTCTATTTATTCTTTCGGCAGTGTGGTGTGCGCTCTCCACCAACTATCCAAGTCTGGTGGTAGCAAGAATTTTTATGGGAATTGCCGTGAGCCCAGTGGAGTGTCTGCCATCGGCAACAATTGCGGAGATCTTTTTTTTACACGAGAGAGCTTATCGCATCGGTATTTATACACTTTTGCTTCTCGGAGGCAAGAATCTTGTACCTTTGGCTAGTGCTGCGATTATTGGAGCACTGGGTTGGCGCTGGGTCTTTTGGTAAGAGTCGTCTGAAGTTTTTGGGAGCATTTGGTTAGTCAACTAATAAAATTAGGGTGGTTGCAATCGTTGTTGGAGGGAGTCTCATATTCCTCTTTTTCTTCGTTCCTGAAACATTCTGGGATCGCACTCCTCGGCGAAAGCCAAAGGCAAGGCGACCTGGATTCGTCCGGAGTGTCTCTGAACTCGCTCATGCTGGATTTCGTGGAAGGCATCCAGAACGCAGGACTGAAGAAACAGGGTCCAGTCTGCAGAGTCCTGAGAGCGTACAGAGCCCAAACACCGAAAGGAGACGAAGGGATGTGCATGTCGGCTTTGCTGAAGACCCTTTGGATGAGAAGACGGAAAAATTAATCGAAACCGCTCCTGAGACGGGTCTTGGCTTAGTAAGTGATGCACATCCGCCTTCGGACGCCGTGCGTTTCTCATCAATGGACTCTGCTCGATCACCTGTCGATCACCCATCTCCGGTTGCTCCAAGTACCCCTCGCAGGTCGTCTGGGATTGACCCCGCGTCGATTGGGGCTGATGTTCCATCTCCGGATACGGTGGATGTGGAGGCCCTGCGGGCATTGAGTTTATCTCCAATGAGACATGAATCTGAGGAACATGTAGCAATGAATGCATCGGCACTGTACACTCATAATCTACGCGAACAGCCGCAGGTTTCCTATCTCCAGACGCTTCGAGTATGGAATGGACGACTCAGTCACGACAAATGGTACCGAGCGGCAATTCGTCCATTCATTCTTTTCGCCTACCCGGCTGTACTGTGGTCGGCTCTCGTTTATTCTTTGTCTATTGGGTGGCTGATTGTGTTGTCGGAATCAGTGGCCGTAATCTACGAGAATCACGAGACATACAACTTTTCTGCCTTGGGCACGGGTCTGGTTTATATTTCTCCCTTTGTCGGTGGCGTTCTCGGTACAGCAGTCGCGGGGCGAGTGTCCGATATAATTGTCCGATACATGACCCGACGCAATGGCGGTATTTACGAACCCGAATTTCGTCTCGTAATGGCGATACCTGTTGCACTTTCTACGGCCGCTGGTCTAATGGGCTTTGGTTGGAGTGTGGAAGAGAGAGACGCTTGGATTGTTCCCACTATTTTCTTTGGGATAATTTCGTTCGGGTGCTCTCTCGGAAGTACTACGTCTATCACATTCTGTGTTGACAGTTATCGGCAATACGCGGGCGAGGCGTTGGTAACTTTGAACTTCAGTAAAAGTATGTCTCTTTCTACATTATCTCTCATTATCGTGGCTAACTTTGATGATTGCAGACGTCTTTCATGGACTTGTATTTTCCCTCTTCATTGTGGATTGGCTGAAGAGCGATGGAACTCGGACTGTCTTTCTTGCCATTGGAGGGATACAAATTGCCTGCCTTTTGACTTCTATTCCGATGTACATATTTGGAAAGCGGGCGCGTATGTGGACGGTGAAGCGGAAGTTGATGGAGAAGTTTTAGCTTGTATGATTGAGCAGTGTGGGTTGTACTAGAGCATAAATTAGATCTTGCTCCTTTGATGGTTGGATTAAATATGTTTTGGATACGGCTTGGAGTTGGGGTAAGCGATTTTGTTGTTTACATGAGCGAGTTGATTGTTAACATAATGATTGGAATGCATTACTATGCTTGGTTCAGGCAAATCCATGCTGTCTTATTGAAGACGCACAAGAGAGTACGTAGATGTCCTGTGGGGGCCACCAACCAGTCAAGACTCAGATCATCCATGTACTGACCGACGGATGAACAAAGCGAAATGTTTCCATCATCAAGATTCCGAATGAGTGATTAGTAACGGTGATTAGTAATGTAGTTAGGTTGAGTTAGTTGGTTAAGTTACCTGTTTTAGGGCTGAATACGTGTTGCGTTCCATCAATCATCCACGGAGTCGTTAACTCAGAGTATGTAGTGTAGTGTATATAGTACGTACTTCGTAGTTGATGCCTGACCAGTTGATTAGGGTTTAGCTCGACCTCAGCCTCAGCGGGCCCAACCAATGTTACTTAAGCTGTGCCCCAGCCTCTCCACACCGGGTATGATCCACACTTCAGCTCATCTCATCTCTTCTGGTCTTGTCAATTCGACAGAGTAGACAGTAGGTAGAAGTTGAGGCAATTTAATCAGCTGCACTGCAGGACACTGTCAAACAATTGATTGGAATTCGTGCTACTCTGTGCCTCTCTTCGCGCAACACCCGTACGGCCGAGTGGAATACTGGCATACAGCGTACTTCTTCCGACGGATTACGCATTCGACAATCTACCAAACTCGCCTCACATTTCATATCATAACCAGCCAAGACAACAACCAGCAAGATGATGAAAAAAAAAGAAGTCTACACCAACATCACCCCCCTTCCATCCTTCATCCCCCGCCAACTAGCCATCGACATCCTCCACAGCCACAGCGAAATCATCACCCTCAACCCTCTCGTGCTCGACCACAAGCCCATTTCCGCGCCTCGTGACGCGCCCGCCGAAGAATTTTATTCGACATGGTACGAAATCTCAGAACGAATCCAAGTCGTCCCCGGAGCAGGTCGATTGGGAGGCAGCAAAATCCATTTTCGGGGTTGTTTCCATGATGTGCCCTGGGGTGTGCAGACCCATATTTATGCGCCTATGGGGATTGATCTAAGGCATAATTATCGCGTTGCGGGGTCGCAGCCGGGGGAGCCACCTGAGTTTCGCGAGTTGGGGATTAATGCGCCTGCTACAGGACTATATTTACGAGAGGATATTGAGATAAAATGTAATTTCGCGATGGTCTCGTTTGTGCGCAACCAACTCAAGGCCGCGTCAAAGGTGCTGGTGGATCGTCTGATCAAGAAGGCCGAGCTGTTGGATGCGGGTGTTTTGCAGGCGATGATGGAGAATGGAAAGTTGAAGACTATCAATCCGGCGGATCGGTCGAATGAGCAGCAGCAGCAGCAAATGAGTGTGCCGATGTCGCCTACAGTGCCAATGTCGCCATTGCCGTCGCCATTGCGGTATCAGTCTGTTACGTCGAGGCCGAGTACGAGTGCTTCGAGTCAGCATCCGGAGGATTGGCAGCAGCTGCAAGGAAACCGCTACGCAAACTCTGGTCTCCCTAGTCCGGGTTATCCCCCTCCGTCTTCACCTGGTAAAACATTCGCCAACGAACTACCCGGCGACACAAGCTATTATCAGCAGACTCTCAGTCCGAATAGTGCTTACCACAGCCCCAACCTGCGCGATTCGGTGCATTCTACTTCCTCGCATGGTTGGTCCTCTGTGTCCTCAAATACCTCCGCATCTCGACCGGTATCGACGGTCAGCGGGTATGCGCCTTACGTGCCAGCAGACAGTAATCATGGGAAACAGCAGTTTGCGGCGGAGTTACCGACGATGCGGGAGATGCAAGAGGATGGCCATCAGGCGCAGTAGGCAGGCAATAGTCGATGAGAAAGTGAGATACCCCTGTTTGTTTATTTACTTTTGTTATGATCATGTCTTTCTATCATGTGTCTGTCTATACCAATAATGTTCTTGGCATGATTCGTTTACCACTGTCCTATAAGATGAGGCCTGCGCACAAACCCACTACTGAGCGCTCATTAAATCCGTATTCATTATTCCTCAATGTACAGAACACTACCTAAGGATTTACTACCAAGCCAATCCCTGACTAAATTAGCGCGCATAATTATACACCTAAAAATGTACAGCAGCCTATATATAGTGCATGTATTAGAGTTTTCTCTCCTGGATAGTTCCAAGGTTATATCCAGAGTAGATAAACTATGGTATACAAACATCCCACTCCCCAGGTTTGATTCCCAGCTCTATTCCATGACGTCAATTGCAGAGGTACCAGCATGTATAGTTACCGTAAATTCACCAATAAAATACACCTTCAATACAGTTAAATACCATGAAAACAGGACACCCGTGACACTTTGCCGTATTATGATTGGTGCTAATCCCACCTAAATCACATGACCTATGCGTCCAATCACGTTCTGCGGCGCCTCCACGGGCCTCTGCTAACGAGCCTCGACTCCCTTCGATGCTTTCACTATTTGCCTTCAGGCATTAAGCATTGATCAATCTGAACCGCTTCTGATACCGAAGCGCTAGTTAGTTACTTAACTGGTTGCTCCTCTGTAGATAAGCAGAAAGAAGACGCAATGGGGAGATCGTCAGTCCGCATCCAATTGGATTGCCGCCGTCTGAGCAGGTGCAATCGTCTGGTTGGCTGATTTGGTACCAACCATCCTTCCTTGAAGCTTTTTGCCTCGAGCTAATCCCGACGACGTCGACTCCGACTTTTCGTCTATTTATACTTATGCATTATCATTGTGAGGGGTAGCATGGCTTCTTTCTTTTCTTCTGCGGCTGTCTGATTGATTGTCGTGTGGTGTACACGACTCTACTCTCGACTACCGAGTCTTGAGAAAGAGAGCTTTCACGATGAAGACTACACTCGCCATCGCCCTTCTCGCCTTGAACGGCTGGACGGCAACTGCTCTACCCATCCACCATTATGACGACGCCGATATCTCAGCTGCAGTCGCAGCACCCCTCCACACTACCTACGACCATGCCAGATCCTTCCCGGCAACGACAAAGTCCTCTTCAACCAAGAAACATGCTCCTCATTTTCTGGAGTGGATCACCAACGACCATCCTGAACAGGGAGATGCGCTCCGACACGCCGCTGAAGCGCACCGAGAATCGCATCGCAGCAGCAAGAACTGGTCAGGCCGAGCCCGGAAAATGATCAACACATGGTCCGCATTCTACGGCATGGAATACCCAGCCAAATACTCCTCCAAACCAACATCCTTTGACAGTGGTAACGACAACTCCATTCAAGATGATGTCTTGGTTGTAGGTGATGCATGCGGCGTCATCGTCGAAAACTCCGTTGATGGAGATACATCATTAACCATCATCCCATGTCCTCCCACCAAGCCATCAAATAACCGGCCACACCGACCAGGCTACTTCGAACAACTACGTCGCAACCTCGCGACTATGGATATAGCCATGATTTGTAGTAGATATGGCCCTGAACTCGTCGCGCTCTGCATCTTCCTACTTGTTCCTATGTCTGTTGCTCTGGTCGAAATTGTGGATACACTTCATGACAAGATCATCACCGAAAAGTTCCCCGAACGGGGCCGTGGACGAGTGAGGTTGACGGGTCCCGAGAGGAGGCTGAGTGTGCTTGCGAAGTGTGAGAGGGAGAAGATGGTGAGGGATCAGGCGCAGAGGTCGTGGGTGAATTCGAGGCGGGGGTCGAGACAGACCTCTGACTGAGTGTTTCATTTGTTTGATGTAGATATCGCATTGCATTGTTTATCGCGTATATACCCTAGTCAGCGATGTTTATGAGATTTATTCTTACATATATCTTGCTCCACCCAGTATCTGTTTCAAATGACCTGAGTCATCAACAAACCAGCAAGAATTTCTCCCTCCTTCTCCGATTGTAACCTTTCTCCTCTCTTCACAATCAGTTGGCTGTCTTTAGAGAATAAAGTGGGTAGATATTTCTTTTAGGGTTTCTTCTCTCACGTGGTAGCTTCGTATGCATGCCACGGAACGAACCCCGCAGAGCGATTGGGACCAGGGAATTGAACACTGTTGTACGTATCCACAATAGATCTGCGCTGTAGATTATTCAAGTTTAGAGCCCCCAAGAAAGAATGCCTTGACCCATTATACATACCTCTATGCGCCATTAACTATATACGGAGCGTTGTGATGGATTCAGGGGATGATATACATTGTACATCAGCAACCCATGGAAAATGTGGGGTTTTTCCCCATGGGGAAGACGATCCTCTCTCATCTTGGAGATCTAAATCTTAATTTTGTTTATATACTATGTATGAACAATCTCCCCAATCCCCCATCGATGGGACCCACGCTCTCTTATTTGTGGGGCTCGTAAGAGCAGCGCCCTTGGTGGTTCTCTACAGGATGATCCTGTCATTTCGCCGTGGAAAATTCCTAAATGACATCCGACGACAAACCTGGGCGTCGTCTACGACGGAGTCCACGGGGTTGTCCAAGAACCATGACATTGGCTCTCCACATTCTCGGGAAATACCGATCAATATGATCCCCCCATCGATCCTGCTGTTGAAAAGGGGCTTGGTTGCGTCGGACTGATCTGATGCATCATGATCCCCATCTGCGTGACGCATAACTTCGTATATCTCGATAAATCCATGCCCAGATATGCCGCTGTGTTCAATTTACAGGCAGATTTGCATCTTGTAGGGACTGACTATAACTGGTCGAGTAGTATATTCTACTTTCTGTAAACCATACCACAAGGGACCAGGCGTTCTTCTGGACTAGACTTCCTTGATATTTAAGTCTACAGTTCGAGTATTCCACCAGCCTCGCCATGCAAAGAACTCTCAGCATCCAAATGCGCGGGTCTTCATTTATTACCAAGAACTGGAACTGCTCGTGGAGGATTGCTTCACTTGTTCCTATGTTGTTTACTGTAGCCCAAAGTTCACCACAAGGTGGTACCAGGTAACCAGACAAGATTTTAAACAGTTACCAACGTATAAATCTCTAGATACATTGAAATCACTAACTTGAATATCTATGTTAATGTATGGTTGCTACATAACTTGGTGTGGTTCTAACCAGCCTACAACCCTAGACCGTATCAAGTGTATGTCTATATTCTAACTACTTCACAATAACATCAACGACAGCAGACATCTTTTGCTCAAGCACAACTTTCTTAGCCTCGATCAAAACATCCTTCAAATCTCCAACACGGGTGACTCGCTTGGTCCAAAGATGGCCATTAGCAGCCGCTTTGGCTACCTCACCATAGTTTGGCCCATCAAGCTCAAGCGAGATACCCAAGTCTTGATTTGTGACGGTAGATGCTACCCCCTGAGGATGGACGTCGACGATACACTGGCGTGTGGCACGCCAGCCACCATTGTTCAATACAATAGTCAAGAAAGGGCAGTTATGACGGTGACTAGCCCAGTACACGGCAGTTGGGACAGAGAAGACAAAGCTTCCATCGCCGGTAATCATACAGACAAGCGGTTCTTCACTAGAATCATTGGAGTCCTTATGCTTAATATTGGGTCTGTCAGTCAGATCGTAAAGTTTTGTTGCAAGTTTAACTCCAATAGCAGCACCGCCTGCCCAACCTAGACCACTGCCACCCTTGGTCAGGTGTGATCCAGGACGGGTGAAACGAAGCTGCTCACTGAGTAAGACCTGGTTTGTGACAGAATCAGAGACAAAGTATGTGTCATCCGGCACAACGGAGCGAAGTGTATGTAGTAAATAATCCACGGTGGAAGGGGCATCGGGCGTTTCTGCTGCACTCAAAGCTCGGCTTAAAACGAGCTTCTGGCCTTCTTCAAAACTGGCCTGGACAGCACTCCATCGCTTCGCGTAAGTGTCCGCCGAGATTTTGCCGGACTTCAATATATACTCCGTTAATTGCGATAGCGCAGTGGCACTATCGGCATGGAACGTTGCGGTAGCGCCGATATCGAAGAGGTTCATCTTCTCCTTTCGCGGGTCTAGGTCAATGTGAAAAATCTGAGCTGATGGAGACGGCCTGACCCGCGTAGGTATCCACGGAACATCGGCATCGAGGACGAGCACAACGTCCGCGCTTTGGAGCACTTTGGCAGCACCCGTTCCACGTGTTACCCAAGCAGGATGGTCTGCCGGGAAGCATACCTCACGAATCTCTGAATCAAAGACCCTGATACCCTTGACAATATCCACCAACGCTACTAGGTTCTTCACCGCTTGGTGGTTTCGCCCTAGATATCCGGTAATTACCAGTGGCGCTTCAGCTTTAATTAAAGCATCAGCTACCAATTCAACTGCATTTGCTGACAAGCCACCAAGGTGGCAGGACGGAATAGCACGTTTTCGAGGCTCCAAAGACTCCACAGGCGCGGCCAACATCTCCCGGGTTGCTGTGAGATAGACTGGACCGGGAGAACCGGTGGTGGCCATAAGGACCGCTCGATGAACCACCGTTTGCACGTGTTGCGCGGACTTAATCTCTGCCGTGTATCGACTGTAGGGAGCCACTAGGGAGGCTTGGTTGGGGATATCTTGGTACCATTGTACATGCTCTGATCTAGAACCGGCGGACTCTCCGTGCAGCGTGGATGGCGCAACACCAGCAAAAATGACCACAGGGGCACGGCCGCTAGAGGCATTATGCAGGCCCTGGCCCAAGGCCGCGGTGCCAACGTCAACATGGACAATAACGCAGGCTGGACGATGGGTGATTCTGGCGTAGCCATCGGCGGCGGACATGGCGGCGAACTAATTTACCATTTTGGCAGGTGAGTCAGTTATCAGGTCCACCAATCCACTTTTGGGCAGGTTTTAATCATGGAATTGATGAAAATTACAAGACACGTACCTCATGTTGAAACAGAATCATACGGGGAAGCTCTTTCCCCTGTAATTTAGTCCGACGCACATAGGCCTCGATGATGCTTGGATGATCGGAGCCAAGTACGGTAAACAGGTAATCAACACCGGCCTATAACGTTAGTTAACGTTAACTAGTTAGTTAGTTGGTAATAATCTGAGGTTACATAAGCTGCCCACACGCAATGTCACATAACCACGCACATCATCGGGACATCTAAGAAAAAAATGTGTTTCACTCACCTCTGCGAGAGCTTCCAGAAAAGCATCTGCAACGATGTATTTCGAAACCGTGTCAGACATTTCCCCCTTTTGATTGAAACCGTAAACTCGTATTTGTACAGCCGGCCTAACTATCCACCAAGTGACATTAGTGCCGTCTACATTTTCGACACATCGCAACGATAAGAAACAATTTATAAGGGGTTGGGCCTTGGCTACTTACAAGTTGAGGAAACGATAGCTGGAATATTGTCTGATGCAAGCACGAGCTTTCATCTTTCGAGAAGAGCAAAAAAAAAAGCAATTTGTGAGAAGTTTATATTGAATAATCCTACTTGTCGATTGCCGTTGATCCGACTTCCATGTAACCACTATCAAGTAATTTATACACCATAGGCTAGTAATACGTTAGTATGGCGCTAGTAATTTAATATCAAAGTCTGGATGGTTGCGGATCATCCCGCTCGACAACACGCCCCACTTTTTCCCTGAAAAGCTAAAAAGTCAAACCCTCATAAAGTGAGTGACCTTATGTTGTACGCTAATTGCATGGAGTACTACGTAGTACGAACTATGAAACTAGTATGAGTCTTCAGGATGAGCCGATTCTTTTCTTTTTTTCGGAGACTCATTGCTGTTTGGGAGTACGTAGTTGCAACTGAGCTGGCCAGAGCTCGTACAATGGACTAGCCAAGTACTGGTAGTGGGCTGATAAGATATCTTCATTGATACTACCATGTCTAGTGTGGCATACATGATCATCCTTGCTATGTAATACAGAGACTATGCAGTACTTATTGGCCCATTTGCTATCCACGCACCCTGGGTGTCTAAATAGAAAAGAAATGATATCGTGTTCTCCGATGCATGCTTTTGAATACGTACTAGAAGGAGTCTGGCCCACAACCTCTTCTCGACCCCTAGTCTTTTTGTTCCGCATGTTCTGCATCTTTGCCGGAGGATTTCCATTTTCGTCTCCCACGTTGTTGCGCTCTATCCATTCATCGCTAGTTTTCAAGGGCCCACACTCACTTCAGCAAGAGGGAAGGATTACTTTATTTAATCTTTATTTGATATTTTAGTATTTTTCACCTTGCTGCCCCTCTTTCACCTGTCCTTTTTTTTTTTTTTTTTTTTTTTAATTCGGACCAGCACTTGCATACAGCTTCATTGATTGCATTGGAATTGTATGTGCCTTGGGTCATTCCAATATGTCTGACCCTTCAGTCGAAAAGACCCAAGGTATCGAGCGCAGCTTGGAGTCGCCTAAACCCGAGCACAGCAAGACTCCCATCGACCCTGTGCTGGAGAAGAAATTGTTGCGCAAGTTGGATTTCCATGTGATTCCCATCCTATGGTTTCTGTTTCTTGTCTCCTTTTTCGACCGATCCAATATCGGAAATGCGAAGATTGCGGGTATGACTACGGACTTGAAGATGAAGGGAAATGACTACAATGTTGCCGTGACTGTCTTCACCGTTTCGTATGTTGTTTTTGGTGTGCCAGCAAATTTGATGGTTAAGAAATTCGGCCCCAAGATTCTATCAGTCTTTATGTTCTGCTGGGGTGAGTTCAGTAAATCTTCAATTATAGTATACAATCTAACCGACAAAAAGGCCTTCTTGTCCTCGGACAGGGTCTTACCAAAACTACCTCCGGATTGATCGCTTGCCGATTCCTCATGGGCATGTTCGAAGCCGGTTTCGTCCCGGGATGTGCCTACCTGATCGGTTGCTACTACAAGCGTAATGAGTTTCTGCGCCGATATGCCGTGTTCTTTAGTGCCAACATGGCTGCCGGTGCGTTCAACGGTCTCTTTTCTACTTTGTTGCAGAAGTTGAACGGCAGAGGTGGTCTTGAGGCGTGGCAATGGTGAGTTTGAGTTTGAACATCCTATTTCTGGGGGTCTGTTCTGGGATACGAGAGTCGCATGCTTATTAACATCATAGGATTTTCGTTATGGAAGCCATTATTACCCTCTGTGTCAGTATTATCGGGTTCTTCATTATCGTTCCATTCCCAGAAGACGCTAAATTCTTGACCTCTGACGAGAAAGCTCTCCTTATGGCGCGTATCGAAGAAGATGGGGGAAGCGTTCGACATGACGAAATTACTTTGAAGCGCGTGCTCTCCATGATTGCCGATTGGAAGATCTGGATCTGGTATGCTTCCTCCCGTGGATTTCATGAGGTTTGTGAACTAATTTGGCAACCAGCGTTCTTGGATATATGGCCGCCGAGGAAACTGCTAGTTCTTTGGTAGCTTTCCAGCCAACCATCTTGAAGAACCTCGGCTGGACGAACACCTCTGCTCAGTGGCATACCATTCCTGTCTACGCGACAGCTTTCGTCCTTACCTTGAGCAGTGCATGGCTGAGCGACTACCTCAACCACCGCTACCTGTTCACAGTATTTGGCTCTTTGCTCATCATAATCGGCTGGTCAATTGAGCTTGCCCATAAGAGCTCTGCCGGTGTTCTCTACATGGGCATGTTCTTTGTCTCGTGTGGCGCCTTCATTAACATGTCGACCATTGTTGTCTGGCTTTGCACCAACGTTGGCAAGGGTGTTAAGCGTACTGTTGCCATGGGCATTCTTACCGGGTTCGGTAACTGTGGTGCTTTCGTCTCTGGCAACGTTTTTATCACTGACCAGAGCCCCAAGTACCCAGTCGGTTTTGGTGTTGGATTGGCCTTTGGTGTTGTCGGTCTCATTGCAACTTCGGTTTATGCGGGATTCCTGTTGAAGGAAAATCGTCGCCGTGATCGGTTGCAAGGCTCGAACGAGAGGGTTTGGGACATTGATGAGGTAGATCGGTTGCAGGATCTGGGAAAGGCGCATCCTGATTTCCGATTCCAGGTGTAAGACTTTTCTTCGCCATTTCACCTCAGCCATGTATTATCTTTTAGCTGTATATATGAGTAATTATGATGAGTGTCAGTGTATTTATAGTTGACAATCATATATCTAAGTCACCACCATTCGAAGTATACAACGTTTCTTTGATGCTTATTCCTACGTGGTTGCATAGTGCTTATGGCAAGGGCAAACACCGAAAGACACAAGCACGAGGCAGGTTTTGGCAAAAGGCACCCATTCTTGCATTCATCTGATTTGTGCGCCTAAATTTGTAGTCTTCTGAATCCAGTCGTACTGATCCGATTGATACCTAAGTCCAGACACTGGTAGTGATTGCTAGTGGCTATATAGATGGCTGATAATATTTCCTTCTCACAATCACTCGATCCCTAGTTCCTAGTACGAACTTCAACACGCATTCGGTACAATCATATCCCTCGCTCTTCTAGTCTTGGCCCCTCGATTTTCCTTTCCTACTTACTTCCTCTTGCAGGCTAGGCAGCTGTGCCATATGTAAGTTCAACTTACTAAGTTGCTTCTAGGATCGTTAGTGCCCAATTGGAAAAATCCAGATATATCTGGGAATAGCAAATGACTGAAACCTTGGTGGGGCGATTGATGGAGCTGTCGCTTAATACTGGCCATTAATATTTTGAGCAAATGATACCATCGCTGTACTCTGTATGTGCTGGTTGAGTGAGAGCGGTTACCTATTTCGTGATAAAGTCACATTACTATGCAAGGATCAATTTTTCAGAGGCCAATGAGGCTTGCCAATTCGCGACAAGAGCCGAGCTATTAAATAATTCAAATCACGCTTGTTAAGGTAAGTTATTCGGAGCGTAGTCCCACTGTTAGAGGGCACCAAATCATGTTCGTTGTGGCCACTAGCTAACCACCACGCGGATTTTTTCTAGTCCGGACAATATGTTCTTTTCCATTATGCTTCCAATCACCTGTAAATTACTCTATTCAACCGGAACCGCAGCCAGTTATAGGAAGAGTAATTCGTTGCACATGCGAACTATATCAGCACGAAATAATGCTTTGTGGAACTCAATCACAAGCCCTAATATCAGCCTCTTTTGGCCAAAAACCAAATTCGGCACGGACCGACTGGGCACTATACGCGGGGGTCATTACATGACCAAATGGTATATGGTACGTACTGTAGAAGTATGACAAGTAACTAGCTACAGAAAAATGTCAGATGGAACATTTTTAGCACCTAGCACCAATTAGGCAGTACAGTCCACTCCGCGAGTCGCGGTAGAGTGACTACGCCGCCGGAATTCCTCAATTAGTGCTCCAGCGTGCCGTCCCAGGCCCTTGATCATCCCTTACTGGATTACATACTACCTTAGGAACATCAACAAAATGGAAGTTAGCTTAAAACTAGCGTCCAGACTAGATTAAAGCTAGGGATGCGTACCCACTAATTCTTCCAAACTGCTTCCACTTTATATTGGAGCTTTTAAAGATCATTGGCTTCGGTACGCGGGTTTGAAGGTTTTCTTTCCGTGCTCCACTTGGGTGATCCTTTGAAAAATTATAACCCGGGTTGGTTACGGATACTGGTAGTTAGCTACTCGTAGTACGAGATTAGGACTTAAGCGGCTGATTGGTTGTTTAATGTTGGTTCAAGCGACGATCGACATGTGTGAGGTAATTATCAACACATGTTGCAATTCTGTTCTAAATACTCCGTTACCCGTCTTGTTCGACTACTGGTATGGTATGTATTCGCCTCGCCAGAGTCGAGTGGACTATATATGTAGCGTCTACGCACTAGCCTAGTTATTCTGAAAGTGTTCGGGGTTTTTACATAATAACATAGGCATATAGTTAGTTAACTATTCGGAAATGTAGCAGTAAGAAGTAGCTCAGAGGATTCTCTGTATTCAGTAGTATATTGTCCATTTAACTTCCAAAAATAAGGCTCCCATAGGTCTCGACTACGTATCTCAAGGACTGGAAGAAGTTGACTTTCTACTATTTGGTGACTTCTATATCAACTTCAATTCCTTGGTTACGGACCATTTCAAAATCTACAAAGCTTGGATTTGGATGCTTGTGTACCCACTAACACCCCAAGACAGTAGCACCTTCTGCGTCATGCCACTCACTCTTCGGAGTTGTAGTACGGCAGTGACGTGTGTCAACTCGTCCTTAGGCATTCTACACCATGAGCTGAATACGGAGTACGGTGCGTCCCACGTTCAAATTATGCGCATTGTTCTGACCCCATATATTTGTTGGTTGAGATACGTAGATGAAATGGTCAGTGATACCCTCATCTCCTCCGGATCGTCACTTAGATTATGATGTCGATGGATGACTTGCTTGAATATCTACGGGATGAGATATGTTGATGTCGATCCGATGTCTCAAATATCAGCACTTTTGCCTGTTTTTGTTCATTCAAGTGCAGATCGATCGGCTCTCACGTTTTTCTATTTGTGCTGTTGAGCTATATGCAATGTCCACTAATCATTCAATTGGGGTTAGTGGGTTTGACAAGTTGAGAATTTGCTCCAGAAAAAGAATGAGAGAAATTTTTGCTTAATCTTCTAGCCAGCCCAGCTCACGGCACAGGTTAGAGGATGCTGGGACCGGAGAGTCATTCCCCAATCCCTCACTATTCCCGTACAACGTACATCCATAACCTTAATGCGTATTAGTCTAATAGGGTTGTGTCCCAGAGGCCAATAGAACCATACCGTAAATAATACAGTCTACTATGTAGTGATTATCACACTGGACATGTTAATTTACTCGATTTTCAGGGGATATGTATGTTGGGTTATACTGCAATCCTGTTTTGATCCTAACACATGGACATCTCTTGATCAACAGTGAGTCTCTCCTCGAGAATCGTTAATAAGCCCAATATCCCGTACATTTCTATCCGACAGATGACAGGGCTCGATTTCAGGCAGGGAGAGGGTGACGAATACAATCGATAAGACGCAAATAACTAGTCAACTACGGAGGTAGTATGTACATTGTATCCACAAACCAAAGACTTCCCTCTGGGTAACTCAAAATCTTAATACGAATACCAATTAACCAGGATAGCTGATTCTAATCATTCTATTGAGCACTAATCCACTAGTATTACAACCTAGAAAGAAAATCCTCGTTTTTTTCCACCCCTTGTCAGGTATTTTTGATAGTACGTATCCGTACCTGGATCATGCGAGCCCACAGTGAGTGGAGTGCCTATCAAGGTGTTATTCTTATTATCAGATCGTTCTTCTTCAACTACTTGTACCTATGTATGATCCGGAGAGTTACAACCTAAACTTTACCTAACTACTTGATATAAGCTTCGCTTTGACTCGCTTTTCCTTTCCAGTTTTGAAAACCTAATCTCACATTCTGGGCCAGACGGTAATGCTAAGAACATTATGACCAACACAGTGAGTGTCCCTGACAAGGGACCGACATTCATGGCCGTGACTGGCGTTCTGTCAGGCATAGCGTTTGTCCTCGTTATCTACAGACTTATACACGGCTGGACCTTCCGAAAGGCCATCTACACAGATGATATACTTATCGCTTGCTCTATGGTATGTTTTGCTGCCCGCATGAAGCCAATAATTGACTGACATTTCTTTTATCTCTCGTAGACCGTACAAATTATTACCACAATAGTTGGAGATCTAGGTAAGATTCAAAATCCCCGGTCCTTTGTTTGTACATTCTTGTTGCGCAACACATGGCTAATTTGTGTGACAGCAAATTCCCATGGCTTTGGTCGGCACAAAACAGATATTGCAAAATCCGGAGGGAATCTGGTGGTAGCTTTGAAGGTTTGATTCCCGGTGCCTCTTCCAATTTTCCCCCTCTTCCCCAGAAAGAGGTCAAGCAAGGGCTCAAAAACTGATACGTATATGCATTTTCAAATAGTATTTCTGGCTCTTCCAAGTCTTCTACAAGCTGGTGCTATGTCTGACCAAACTGTCTTTCCTTACATTCTATCTCCGCATATTTCCTAGCCAGAAATTCCACCGCATCTGCCACTTGACCATGGGTGTCATCATTGGCGGCGTTTTCGGGTTCGTCATCGCCACTATCTTCCAATGCGTCCCTGTGGCAGGCTCCTGGGAGAAGACGCTACCAGCAAAATGCATCAACAACGCCTGGTTCCGCTGGTGGTGGGCAGGCTACAATACCGCATCCGACATCTGGATCTGTCTTCTACCGATGCCCGTTCTTGCGCGTCTACAACTGGACACTGTGCGCAAGGTCGGTGTTATGCTCATGTTCGCCCTCGGTCTTTTCGTCTGCATAACGAGTATTGTTCGCATTACTGCCCTCGTACAAAGTGTCGCCACGACCGATCCAACCTGGGGCTCATGGGATGCTTTACTCTGGAGTGCTATTGAAGCCAGCACAGGCATTATCTGCGCCTGTCTACCATTTTTGAAGCACCCCCTCAAACAGTTGTTCCCCAAACTCTTCTCCTCCTTCGATAGCAAAGTCAACCGCAGTCGGCCAACATACAAACTCAGTGCTCTGTCAAACAGGGGTTACCGAACTCATCCCAACGGGGAATGGCAGAACCTGGAGTCGTCCAAGGTTAGCATAGGCAGCATTGATGCAGGTAGTGAGGACGTGATTGTGCCTGGTCATATTATGATGAAGACAGATATCTCGCTCAAGACGGAACGTGTGAACGAGTCTCATTATCCTTAGAGAATGTGATATTTGTGTCAAGAAGTACTTTTGAGATGTTGGATAAGCGCTGTGTATTGTGATGCTTACTTTCGTTTTATTATTTTCTGTGTAGTTATATTAATGAAGCCTACCATATCTTGGTAAACGTGGCAGGCGCTTCATCGAATAAATAGCTCCTTGATTCCAATCCTCCATAATACTAGCTCATTGATGTTCAAGCGCATTATATCTAGATATTCACCCCTTAGCCTATCTTTTGTAAATTGATCAATTCCTACTCAATCAATATCCAATGTAAACAGTCAGTAGCAGCTATGTTAGAACTTACCTATGTAGAAGGCAGCGAGTGTTGAATTAGGCAAGTGACACAACAAGCCCTAACTCCCCGTCTTCGAGAGGACTAGTACCAACAAATATGGAGATGTTTTATCTACCAAACGCGAAATCTTTCATAGTTTTCCCAGAATTTAAGTTTTGAAGATAGTAGAAATTCTGATGTCATAGTCTGTATTTTGTTCTTCCGGTCTTTTTATGTATGATCAATAACTCCGTTGAGGTGTAACTAATAGCTATAGTTGCTAGTGATCTCCGAATTTCGACAAGTTAGGAGTTGGATTAGTGATCAATAAAATATTGCGTGATAACGGATCTAGCTTGAGTCTAAGTGGGACGATACTTTTGATCGTGTCGCCCACATGTATTGTGAGGCTTGAAGTGAGGGTTATCCCCCGGGTGATCTATGTCACCGCTCAACGAAGGTTCCACAATGAGGGGCTGAATGTTCAAAAGCTTATCCTGGAAATCAAGGTGTATAAAGAAACAGGACAAATTTTTGATTATGTACGGGTCTCCTTTATCGAGACAAGCTGAGAAATAAGCCTTCATTCACTCGAAAATGACCAGATGAAGGGTCGGTAATGTCGATCTGTTTTCACCGATGATCCGGAGTAACTGTCGAATTTGCCGCAAACAAAGAGACAACTGGAAACCCCTGGCGCCGGAGACTCACCTGAATTCCTTTTTTTTCTCTCTTTGAGACTGTTGGTTAAATACTTTCTATGCAGCATTTGCCTTAAGTCTCTGACCAGAGGAAAAATCAAGTGCCAGACATATTCACGATGGCGAAAGAGTACAAGGTTCCATTCGAGGTATATATACGCATTAGCCATATCATGAATCGCTATAACCTAACTAATTTTGAATTAACTATCAGCTGAGCAATCCGGAGCTACTAAAGTTTGACTCCTTTGTTAATAACGAGTGGGTTCAATCAAAGAACGGCGCAAGATTCGAGGTTATCGGTAAGATGGACTTGCCTATATACCATTTCCCTATATGACAGGGGATGTTCCGGCTAATACAGTATGAACGAGTAGATCCTGCAACCGATACTGCGTGGGCTAGCTGTCCTATATTTACAGCTCAAGATGTTCCTCAAGTTGTCGAAACAGCGCATGTAGCATTTGAAAAGTTTGCAAAGACCTCTCCTCGACAGCGCGCGGATTGGATTACAAAATGGGACAGCCTTATAAAAGAGAACAAAATTGATATTGCCAAGATCTTGACACATGAGGCCGGCAAGCCAATCAGAGAAGCCGAAATGGAAGTCGATTTCTCTGCAGCATCTTTGTTATGGTACGCAGGCGAGGCAGAACGTATTGAAGGCACTGTTGCGACTTCTTCATTCCCCCCCGGGCGAAGATCATTTACTATCAAACAACCCATTGGCGTTGCGGTTGGTTTATTACCATGGAACTTCCCAATCTCCATGCTATTGCGAAAAATCGGCCCAGCGCTCGCCGCTGGATGCTCGATGATCGTGAAGCCCAGCCCAGAAACACCTCTTAGCACATTGGCTCTGGCTTATTTGGCCGAAAAGGCTGGTTTTCCACCTGGTGTTATTACTGTACTAACAACAGATCTTGATAACACTCCAAGTCTTAGCGAGGCTCTTTGCAAGCATCCGCTTGTGAGGAAGGTCACCTTCACTGGATCAACGCGTGTGGGTAAGATTATTGCTGCGCACTGCGCGGAAGGCATCAAAAAAGTCACGCTCGAGCTTGGTGGAAACTCTCCATACATTGTATTTGACGACGCCAACCTCGTACAGGCTGCAATGTCATTGACGATGCTCAAATGGATGAATGCCGGTCAAGCCTGCATTTCCCCAAACCGTGTTTACGTACAGTCTGGCGTGTATGAAAAATTTGCAGAAGTGGTAAAAGAGCACGCTAGCAAGATTGTCGTCGGACCTGGCTCTGCTCCTGATACTACCATGGGTCCTTTAACCAGCCCTCGTGGCCTGGATAAAGTCCTGAATCAGATCAATGATGCGACAAAGCTTGGTGCCAAAATACTCCTAGGCGGTCATCGTGTGCCAAACACCCCAGGATACTTTGTAGAACCAACAGTTATTAAGGATATGACGCCTGAAATGCTGATCTCACGCGAAGAGAGCTTTGCGCCTGTACTGGCACTGTACAAATTCGAGACAGAAGAAGAGGTTACAAAGCTAGCCAACGACACCAGCATGGGACTAGCCAGTTATGTATTTACCAAGAACGTCGATCGTATTTGGCGTATGTTCGAGAACCTGGAGGCCGGTATGGTGGGACTCAATTCTGGTTAGTACTATCCTTCTATCTATCGCTTGTTCCAATGATAACTAACCGGCCACGTAATCAATATAGGTCAGCCTTCTACACTGGAGACGCCCTTCGGAGGCACCAAGGAGTCCGGCTATGGAAAGGAGCAAGGCAAACATGGTATTGAGGAATACTTAATCACCAAGACTGGTGTGCTAGCGATTGAGGGACATATGTGAGACGTCAACTGCATGTGGATAGGATGACATGGAAATGATTAGTATACATAGAACCTAGAATCTCTTGAATTATTTTTTAAGAGATGAAACACCTGCACAATGAATGGACATGATTCTCGCAAAATCCACGGATGTCAAAGCCCGTCGTGACAGACCTGCTGAGTCCCACAAGTTGGAACTCTCTATGCATTAATTAAATTAGCATATGAAATCTATTTGAACTAAACATGGGTAATGTACATGGTACGGTAACGATGTAAGCGCTTATGAATACTTAGTGGAATCCAGGGGTTCATGATTCTTTCTCCAATTCTTCACCCCCCTTGACAACCTGAGGAATGATACTTGATCTATCAATCATTGGCAGAAGAGAAACAATTTATTTAGCTTTTGGAATATCTTTAATGGCAATGTGATCTTGTTCACACAGCATATCACAGACACAATGATCAATCCTTATTAATCAAGAACTACTCCAACGTCTTTAACATGACGCGAGAAATTAATTGTAAACTAGGAAAATTAATGAATCCTAGTCATACAAGTCCACATTCCTGGGCGAGCAACTGATATTTAGCTGACACAGGGGAACATCAAGATCTGGGCGTTCTGCTCAGTATGGTATCATCTTGTTGTTTACAGAAGTCGATCTCGTGTCAACATTCCTGTGATTCAATGCCCGAACACACGTGGACCACGAAAGAACCCAGTATTAGATACTGGTTACAACTTCTTCATTATTTACTCGTCTTTTAAATTTCAAAGAATATCCAAAGCGGCTTCGATTCTAAAGTCTTGACAGCTTGGTAGTGTACCATGACGTGACTTGAGAGACACGAACGTTAAGCGCAAAGCAGTCATTCTTTATGGTCATAAATTGCTTCATCGTGCTTGAAACAATACATTGAATTCAATATCAGATATTTGTTTGTCTTCTATCTTCTTTGGATCAACTGTCTGACATCTACGTACCTTTGAAAGATTGAGAACATTGAGTCTAGCATCACGCTGGCGTACGCTAAAGATCATGTTTTATATTGGGCTATTCAATTTCTTGAGGACACAAAAAGTGCAAGGCGTGCTTGCTTTGATATGCCTCATTACTTTTCCATTTGTGGTGCCATTGACATCGATATTGTCTCTTAGCAAATACCAGCATCATCCGAGGAAGGTTTTCCAATGTGGTGGTATGACAATCCGCAACTCACATGTTTATTGTTGGTTGTTGACCTTACTTTATCTTCTTACAGTCAACGCATTGCCGGGCCAGGAGATATGCCCACAGGGCATGTGCTGTTCTCGATATGGGTATGATTTTGTTCCGATATCCTTCTCCGTATGACTTTGTTGCTGATGAATTTAGATTCTGTGGTACGACGAAAGAATACTGCGGCCTCGGATGTCAAAACAATTGTAAGAAAAGAGCAAAATCAAAAATGTACGCTTGAGTTCAAATGCAAATGTAAGCAATTGCTCTGACTGACACTCATCATTGAGCAGTTCCTCCCCTTGTCCAGGAGCAATGACTCGATCAATTGCATACTACGAAAGCTGGGCAAGTCATCGCGTCTGTAACAATTATATGCCATCCGACATCGATCCGACACCATATACACACATCAACTTTGCCTTTGCCCTAATCGACAACGACGGAGAAGTCATGCTTTCTCTCTCCAATGATACCATATTGTTCGATCAATTGAAAGATGTCCGCGACAAAAGCCAGGCTGGTGATGTCGAGTTATGGATTGCCGTGGGTGGATATGCCGTAGGATCAGCGCCGTTCGCCAAATTAGCTGCCACACAGCAAGGCCGTAAGACATTCATTGACTCGGCATGTGCTTTTATGGATAAATACGGCTTCAAGGGCATGGATCTTGACTGGGAGTATCCTGCTGCCACAGAAACTGGAGGTACAACGGCAGATACCGCAAATATGATATCACTGGTCAAGGAATATCGCGACAAGTGCAAGAATAAAGGACTGAGTGTGACAGTGCCTGGGGGAACATGTACGTACTATTGGACCCGCAACTTCAAGGACGTTTCTATTACAGTAAGGAAACATTCTGACTGATAACAGTTTACATGAAAGGATTCGATCTCAAGGGTATTGAGCCATACGTCGACTGGTTGAATCTCATGGCATACGATCTTCACGGAAGCTGGGAACAGCCTACCATCGCGGAACCACACACAAACCTCTCGGATATTCAGCAGTCACTACAACTTGTTTGGAACGCAGGGGTGAGTCCTGGGAAAGTTATCCTGGGGCTTGCGGACTACGGCAAAACATACACACTATCCAGTGGCTTATGCACACAGCCTGGCTGCCCTGCTACCGGTCCTGGACTACCAGGACCATGTTCTAACGAAGCTGGAAGCTTGCATAATGCCGAAATAGAAGCAGTTCTGAAAAAACATACCGATATACAGCCTCAACTTGATAAGAAGGCAGCAATCAAATATTTTTCATGGGACAAGACACAATGGTGAGATGAACCACGGCAAACTGTATACATAAAGTCTTTATGGCCAAGATGCTGACTCACGTTGCATATAGGGTTTCGTACGATGATGAGGAGACATGGCAACTCAAGAAGCAATTTGCTGCAGACAAATGTCTGGCGGGAACTTTGGAGTGGGCTGTAGATATGAGCGTCATTTCGTCAAAAGACACGAAAGATGATCTATAAAAGCCAATGGTTCTGTATTCGACTTTGACAGCGCCGTGAATACTCAATTGTATACTAAGATTTAACTATCATTCTGATTCTTGAGTCAGGGTCAGTCGTTTCGAAAATACAGGACGTGATTTTGTTCTAGAATTCTATTAGATAACATGACCTCTCCCTTGAACACAGAAGAGGACCCCATTCTAATGTTTAAAGAGATATTTATCCAAAGAATCAATGCCAATTACAGCGCGTTGCAAGTGCATATAAGTTGCAACTCTTCGACCCAGCTTGGCTGTGGGGCAAAATAAAGAGAGAGTACCGGTAGGTTACGAAATACGAATCAACCTGCGTGAAGCTAAAATATACTATGGCCAGAAAGGAAAGGTCCCTTTGGTATTCCCAACGTATCGACCATCTCCCTGTACAGTACGGATGGCTCTTCGAATTTTGCACTCGGATCCAGCGGGGCACGACACCTTAGGAAGGCTACGCGAGGCTCACTCACTCAAGTAATAAATAAAGCACAAGGCTCAGCGCAACATCCAACAACGAAATCGTGTTCTCTTGACAGCATATGTATTTCTGTTTGTCTACGTCTTCATCTCAATAACGACTCTATGTAGCATGAATTGTTTCCTCTACTGGCCGTTGACTATACAACTCGACGATGAGCCAACCGCGTCTTCTACCCGCAGCTTACACCGTAGCGTGGGTGTCTGCCCTGCCTCTCGAGTCGGCAGCGGCGGCAGAAATGCTTGATGAAAAACACTGTGATCCTCGAAGCCATGGTAGCAATACAGACCAGTATGTTTTCGGCCAGGTAGGCAACCACAACGTCGTGATGGCCCGTCTGCCGTCGGGCCAGATGGGGAACAACTCAGCCGCCGACGTTGCAGGACGGCTTACAACCGCATTCCCATCAATCAAGTTCGCTCTGATGGTGGGAATCGGCGGTGGAGTCCCAACAGCGAGTGCAGATATAAGACTCGGAGACGTTGTGGTCGGCCACCCGCATTCGCAGCATGGTGGAGTGGTCCAGTATGACTTCGGTAAGACTGGTCCAAACGGACAAGTACACAGAACAGGGTTCATCAACGCACCACCGAAGGTGCTCCTCAATGCAATCGCAAAGCTGCGAGAAAACCATTACCGTCGGCTGAACGACGTCCCTGCACATCTATCGGCTTTCGACCGGTTGGCACAATTCAGCCGAAACACAGCAGGCCCTGATGTTCTCTTTCAAGCAGCATACAAGCACAGTGGGGGAGACGACTGCGAGAGCTGCAACAAGGAAATGATTATCGAACGGCCTAGGCGAGAATCCAAAGAAGTGATAATTCATTATGGCACAATTGCGTCGGGAAACCAGGTGATGAAGGACGGTGTGACCAGGGACAGGATAAGTGTTGAGCTCGGCGGAGTGTTGTGCTTTGAGATGGAGGGAGCTGGTCTGGCCGGTGCATTTCCATCTGCGGTGATTCGTGGCATCTGTGACTATGCCGATTCGCACAAGAATAAGAGTTGGCAGCCGTATGCTGCCGCGACAGCGGCGGCATTTGCCAAAGAATTGCTGAGGGTCGTCCCCGCAGAAGAGATCGCCAAGACAAATATCTCTGGGAGAATAAGCGGTAGGCGTGCTTGTCATATTGTGACATGGCTGTACTGCTAATACATGTTAGGCACCGAAAAGTACCGAGTCTCATTCAGTCTCAAAGGCATTCCTCGAGGTAGATTTGCGGATAGGCCGGAAGAAATGAGACGTTTAGAACAAGTTCTTTTGCCACATAGACAAGTTCAATCAGAAGACTATCGACAGCAAGTGGTGGTGCTGCATGGCCTCGGCGGAATAGGTAAGACTCAGCTTGCTGCCGAGTTTGCCAGGAAGCACCAGGCTGCGTTCACGTCGGTATTCTGGTTGGATGGAAGCAGCGAAGATAGTCTAAAGCAAAGCATTGCCGATTATTCAGGTCGTATTCCAGAAGGGCAGATTCCCGAGACAAGTAGGAAATACTCGTCTAGCGCGAATGGTGACCTTAAGGCTGTTATCAATGATTTCATGGAGTGGCTGAGCAAAACGGAGAACAAGCACTGGCTGATTATATTTGATAACGTGGACCGCGACTACCAGCAAGAGAACGATATCAACGCCTATAGTGTCAGCAACTACATACCGGAGGTTGATCACGGATTGATTCTGATTACAACGCGGCTTGCGAACCTCCAACACCTTGGTGAAACTTTGCAGTTAGAGACTGTTGACATGAGCCAAGCGCAGGCTATCTTTCGAAAGTGGTACAATCAAGATTTTGGTAATGCAGTTTTATGTACATCCCTAGTAGTTGCATGATGTTACTAACTGAGGCATACAGATCCGAATGACAGCAATGAGCTACTTCGACTGCTTGATGGACTACCTCTAGCTCTAGCCCAGGCGGCAGCCTATATGAGCGAGACGGGGGCGAGCTTCAGTACGTACACGAGGCTATACAAAGAGCGGTGGAAGGATCTAATGGAGATTGAGAACACGGCGCCACTGAGAAACTATGGGAACCGCAGCATAAACACGACGTGGACAGTCTCATATAATGCAATACGCGCCAAGGATGAGGCCGCAGCAAATCTTCTTCTGCTATGGGCCCACCTTGATCATAAAACGCTGCCGTTCTGGATTCTTCAAGCTGGCGCACATGGGTCTAGTGCGTTGGCTAAAAATTTGTCGGCATGGCTGAGAGACGCCGCCGCCGATGAAGTAGGATTCTTGCAAGTAGTTCGACTTCTACGGAGCTATTGCTTGATTGACAGCCTACGTGGGAGTTCCACCCATGGTACTCATCCTGTAGTGCACGAGTGGGCATTTCACATACAAGATAAACATCAACGAGCAGAGCTATCACGACTAGCAGTTCTCGTGATTGGATATGCTGTTCCAGATAAACATGCGACAGAATATCACCAGAAGCAGCGGCAGTTATTTGCACACGCTGAGTCTTGCATAGAAAGAATGGAGCGAGCAACAGCGGATACAATGACAGAAGTAAATGAGGAGGTATCATATGCACTACATATGATGGGTATACTATTATCAGATCGAGGCAACCTAGGAAAGGCGGAGAAGATGTACCAGCGAGCGCTCGAAGGCTATGAGAAGGCCTGGGGACCTGATCACACATCAACACTCGACACTGTTAACAACCTAGGCCTTCTCTACGCCGACCAGGGGAAGCTGACAGATGCTGAGAAGATGTACCAGCGAGCGCTAGAAGGCTATGAGAAGGCCTGGGGATCTAATCACACATCGACACTCGATACCGTCAACAACCTAGGCAACCTCTACAAAAACCAGGGGAAGCTGGCAGATGCTGAGAAGATGTACCAGCGAGCTCTGGAAGGTAAGGAGAAGGCCTGGGGACCTGATCACACATCAACACTCGACACTGTCAATAACCTAGGCCTTCTCTACGCTGATCAGGGGAAGCTGGTAGATGCTGAGAAGATGTACCAGCGAGCGCTCGAAGGCTATGAGAAGGCCTGGGGACCGGATCACACATCAATACTCAACACCGTCAATAACCTAGGCCTTCTCTACGCTGATCAGGGGAAGCTGGAAGATGCTGAGAAGATGTACCAGCGAGCGCTGGAAGGCAAGGAGACGGCCTGGGGACCTGATCACACATTAACACTCGACACTGTCAACAACCTAGGCCTTCTCTACGCTGATCAGGGGAAGCTGGTAGACGCCGAGAAGATGTACCAGCGAGCGCTGGAAGGCAAGGAGAAGGCCTGGGGACCTGATCACACATCGACACTCGATACCGTCAACAACCTAGGCCTTCTCTACACCAACCAGGGGAAGCTGACAGATGCTGAGAAGATGTACCAGCGAGCGCTAGAAGGCTATGAGAAGGCCTGGGGACCTGATCACACATCAACACTCGACACTGTTAACAACCTAGGCCTTCTCTACGCCAACCAGGGGAAGCTGGTAGACGCTGAGAAGATGTACCAGCAAGCGCTGGAAGGCAAGGTGAAGGCCTGGGGACCTAATCACACATCGACACTCGACACCGTCAACAATCTGGGCAACCTCTACGCCGGCCAGGGGAAGCTGACAGATGCTGAGAAGATGTACCAGCTAGCGCTCGAAGGCTATGAAAAGGCCTTGGGACCTGATCATATATCGACACTCGGAATCGTCAATAATCTAGGCAACCTCTATGTCGACCAGGGGAAGCTGACAGACGCTGAGAAGATGTACCAGCGAGCGCTAGAAGGCAAGGTGAAGGCCTGCGGACCTGATCACACATCGACACTCGACACCGTCAACAACCTAGGCCTTCTCTACGCTGATCAGGGGAAGCTGGTAGATGCTGAGAAGATGTACCAGCGAGCGCTCGAAGGCTATGAGAAGGCCTGGGGACCTGATCACACATCAACACTCGACACTGTCAATAACCTAGGCCTTCTCTACGCTGATCAGGGGAAGCTGGAAGATGCTGAGAAGCTGTACCAGCGAGCGCTGGAAGGCAAGGAGACGGCCTGGGGACCTGATCACACATCAACACTCGACACTGTTAACAACCTAGGCCTTCTCTACGCCGACCAGGGGAAGCTGACAGACGCTGAGAACATGTACCAGCGAGCGCTTGAAGGTTACGAAAAGGCCCTCAGGCCGGATAATATTCTATCGTACGTTCCTGCGCTTAATAATGCCTATAGCTATGGTATGCTCCTCGAGGATAAGGGCCGCTTAAGAGATGCCAAGTTAATGTACACAAGAGCACTTAGCGGGTATAAGCTTGTCTTTGGAACTAACTATTGCTGGTACCAGGCAGCCCAGGAGCGCCTCAAGAACCTGGATAGCTCTGAAGATTTTCCCTCTACTTCGCCATCAGCCGCTACTCGGCTTAATCTTAGTGTAACAGACATTTTACCTATGGGAGGATAGCAGCTTCTACAACATCAAAAAGACTTAAGCTATCAGGAAGCCCAAGTTGAGATAAATCGCACATGCGCGTACAGTAAATATATTATACAGTTAAAGTGGTTTAGAAGAATGGAAACCGGCTTGGGGTGTTGATTTAGTTTAAGGAGTTTCGGCTTGGTGGGATTTTCGGCACACTGGGGTGTCATCGGAGCTTCATATTCCTAGCATGGGCCCGACAGCCACAAGCTTGGCTTATTGGATGACATTTTAGAACACTAATGGGCTTGGAAATCAAATAATCCTAGGTCCTAACAAGAAAATCCTAAGGTTGAGAGAAGAAGAATAGATATAATTTACACGGACAAAACCATACGGTATGTAGCTTACCAAGAATCTAGTATTTTTACGTTCCATACGGGTCGTAAATTACTCTAATACTGGGCGAAACCTAGTATGGATCAGGCAGCGGGAGTGGCGCTGAGAAAGAGTCGAGGAGTGTAAATCATGTAAAACCGAACCTGCAAAGAATAAAACGATATTTATAAAATCCTAGATGTACTCTTTGTACCTGTCCATAGATACGCAGGTACCGTACATACGTAACTGTACTCCGTACTTACGTATTATGTGGTATGGGCGAGACGGCCCCACTTGACTTTAGTGGGCCGGACCCAATCATTTGTCTTTATGGTGGATTAGTTAACCAACTTTATCGAAGCTTAGTTATTTAAACACAAAGATTGAAAGTGGGGAGATTCATCGTTCACCATAGTCCTTGTGAGGCATTTCGCGCTAGACGGGGAAGTAGCCTGCTTGTACTGTTTTAGTTGCTCATTATACCGATCAGCTGCCTAATCGAGACGGTACATAATGGACGACATCTTGCATGAATTGAGCTCACTAATCCAGACTCATCCCGTAATTGACAATCATGCGCACAATCTTCTCGCCGCTGAGAACGTACTCGACTATGAGAAGTATCCGCTAGAATCAATAACTTCGGAAGCTGCAGGTGAAGCCCTCAAGCAGGCACCCTATACCCTGTCCCACCGCCTTGCTATTAAGCAACTCGCGACACTATTTGACTGTGAGCCAACTTGGGAGGCAATCAAAGCTACGCGTCATAAGCGTGTTACTTCAGACTATCAGCAATTAGTACAGCAATGTCTTGATGGGACCTACTCACTATTGTTGGATGATCTGTTGACAGAACATGACATTGAAGATTATAAATGGCACAATCAGTTTATAGATTCACCGTCGGGCACGAGAAGAATCGTGCGAATCGAGGCCGTTGCGTCACAAATCCTCCATGAGGTTTGGGGCCCTGCAGCCGTACTTCTTGAATACTCCAAAGGAAGCGGAGGAATCCATAGATTCATACGCGAATTTTGCGAAAGAATTAGCCAATCATGCTCGGACCCCATCGTGGCTGGGTTTAAGTCAGTTATTTGCTATCGAAGTGGACTGAATGTCAAAATAGACGATGATAAGTCACATTCTGAGCTTGACGATATGCTGTACAATATAGTCATGAACGAGCCCTCGCTTCGTATTGCAGAAAAGCGAATGAATGACTTTATATTGAGGATGGCTCTAGCAACCATTCGAGACACGGCATTCCAAGATGGCTCCAAGCCAAAGCCTATACAGTTCCATACTGGCCTGGGCGATAATGATATTGATTTGGTCCTTGCGAACCCGGCGTATCTCCAACCACTTATCGAGAGATATCACGATGTCGATTTCGTCCTTCTTCACTCATCGTATCCGTATACTAGAGAAGCCGGATACCTTGCTTCCGTCTATCCAAATGTTTACCTTGATCTCGGTGAGGTTTACTCAATGGTTAGCAAAGACGCAGAACTTGCTATCCTGCGGCAGAGCATGGAATTGACACCCACAAGCCGTCTGCTCTGGAGTACGGATGGCCATTTCCATCCGGAGACATACTGGTTATCGAATAGGCAATTTAGGGATACGCTGGATACGGTAGGGTCTTTTGCCCTTTAATTGAAATATAGCATTCTTGCTGACTCGTCAGGTCTTGGTTGATCATGTCAAACAAGGCGTACTGACCGTTTCAGAAGCCAAAGAAGCGGCCGCGGACATACTGTTCAACAATTCGAACAAATTGTATGACCTCAAGCTGACCCCACCAAAACTAGTCAAGGAGAAAGGCAAGCATAATACGAATGATCTAGCCGTTGCCACTTATACTAGAGATCTGGATGAATTGGCTATCCAAAATCCAAACATGATAGTCTGGATGCAATGGGTAGATTACACGGCCACAATCCGCGCACGCATGTTTCCAATCCGCGAATTTCAAAAGATCGTCAAAGGACAACGTCGAATTGGCCTCACGCTGGCTGTCCTACACCTGCTACAAGACGATACTCTTGCTCCAGGTGGTATCGCCACAGGTCAATTTTATATGAGACCCGATCTGTCTTCTCTGCATAAGAATGCCGCTCTCAAGTCCAACAGTGCCACTGTGATGACATTTTGGGAAGACGAGAAAGGCGGACAACTGGAAGGTTGTCCACGTATGACCCTGCAGCGGATTGTCACCGCTCTGAATCCAATCCAAGTGACGTTTGGCTTTGAGATAGAAGTTGTAATTCTTCGACGCCATATAGATGGTACCTGGAACCCTCTTACAAGAAATCATTCCTGGTCAAATATGACAAGTGATATTCGCCAAAATGCTCTCCAATTTCTAGAAGAAATTGTGACAACTCTAGCCAGTATAGATATCCACATCGAGCAATTCCATGCTGAGTCCGCTCCCGGACAGTTCGAATTCATTCTTCCTCCTGCTTCGCCTCTGGAGGCTATCGATACCCTCCTCAAAGCTCGACAGACAATCCAGAATGTCGCGGAAATGAATGGTTATCGCGCCACCCTTTACCCACGCCCATACCCCTTCTCAGCAGGTACAGCATCGCATGCACATTTCTCAATCTCACCAACCACCGAAGAAGAGCCTTTCCTAGCCGGAATCCTCGCCCGTTTTTCAGCTATAACAGCTTTCTCCTTGTCGCAAGAAGTGAGCTATGAGCGTGTTGCTTCAGGTGTTTGGGCAGGTAGTGAGTGGGTAACATGGGGCACACAAAACCGAGAAGCGCCAATACGCAAGATTAGTGCAGGTCATTGGGAATTGAAACAGATCGACGGGCTAGCAAATATGTATCTTGCCATGGCTGCGCTGCTTGCGGCTGGATATCTAGGGATCGCGCATTCCTTGTCCTTGACCCACGAGGATTGTCCGGTTGATGCGTCAACGCTGTCTACTGCGGAAAGACAACGGCTTGGTATTACGGACCAGATTCCGAAAACCCTGGAAGTAAGTCTGAGAGCGCTGGAGGAGGATGATGATATGTGTGCTATATTAGGCGCAGGATTTGTGATAAAGTATATTGCTGTAAAGCGAGCGGAGGCAAACAAGTTGGCAGCTATGAAGGATGATGAGAGGAAGGCGTGGCTTATAGAGCGATATTAAATTACTTTGGTTTCTCGGTATATAAGCTGACGTCATTATCGTGACTATTGTGTATAAATTTGTTCATAATTAGTAGTATTATTATCATGTTGATATCTATGAAAAGATCAATCCCAATTCCTCCGTATAATCGGCCTGGCAGGATCCCACGGCCCAATTACAACATTTTTGTATTTCTGTAAACTGATAAGCCACCAGCTACATGAACCCATCGCCAATGCTGTGAGGATAGTGCTAAGAATTGCACCAACAATCGCAGCAGCCCAACCGCCGCGCAAAGCGATGCCGACGCCTGCGCCGGCTGTAAGAACAAGTGCGAACGTTAATAAAACATGGCCCGTCCATGAGACATGACGCAGTTGTCTGCGGAAGACGGGGAACAAGCCGAATACTTCTATTGAGAATAGTGTTAGGCTGAACACGTGCGTAGTCGAAGGGAGACGCGATGCCAACACCGTCGATGCCATTAATGCAGCGTTGGTCGATAATGAGGCAGGGAATTTCGTAGCGTCGACCTGTCCTTCGCTGCTACTATAGTCGAAGGAGAATATATTTATAATCATGAGCCAGCAGCTCAGTGCCCAGATGGAGTCACTGGCGGTAGACTTTGTAAGTGATTTTAGAATGGGACTTAGCCCAAGCAGGGCACAGTAAATGAGTAGGGCGGATTTGATGGTTGCGAGACGTTGTCGGTTGCGCGGAGATAATGATTTATTATCATCGTATGCATAAAAGGATGGCTGTCCTAGCACTGAAGACGAGCCTGGTGTCATAGACTGGAAAGACGCAACACTCATGCCAGTACTTCTGCGTCGCAAATGAACCTCCGAATCTGAACGGGGAAGATCTAGACCCAAGCCATGCACGTTGCCTCCTGCATGATCGTTCGTCTGAGGGCCCGCGGCGGGCGTCTGGGAAGCTGTGGAGCTCGCACTCGATCCATCATCAACCTCTCCAGAATCTGCAAACTGCGCGGCTTTTATCGCTTCATTTTGCTCTTTCCAGACCCAGGTATCCCACAGAACCCAGCCTAATAGCGTGCCTATACTTCCGCTGCCAACAACCGATACAGGGCTAATCCTGCTCTGAAAAATTCCGACGAAACAGCATACGAATATTACCACGGAGCAAACGTGCTGAACAATGACCGTAGAATCCGCGACCAGAGGCCAGAAATCATATGGTCGGAGGCGTGGGTTTCTTTGTAAATGATCGAGGAAGGTCTCGACGTCCGTGTAGTTGTCCGGATCTGTATGTAATTAGTATCTTCCTGATCAGTAAATCACGCAGAAATATCGTACATGACTGGCGAACCCAAAGTAACTTCTTCCAAACGCCCTTACGTTTCTTCCGTCGCCCATCCCGGGACTTGCGAAATTCGTTCTTCCTAGACTCGGTGCCCGGTACTGCAGGAGGGGGTCGAAGGGCGGCAACAGATGCAGGTGTGGCGACAATTCCGTCAATCGGCCTTAGGTGAGAAGAGCCATCTTGCCATAAGCGTGTTTGTGGGTGAGCGTAGGCATGCTCCGGAGCAAGACGTGTTGGATCGGGGGGGACACGCTGTGGTAGAGGAGGCTTTAGTCCTCCAGCCCTATTCGGGTGAGTTTCGACGGGGACTGGAGGAGGAACTGGAGGGGGAGACTGTGGTTGAGGCGCCATCGGGCCCCATGCGAGATTATGAGCCGATCATGACAGTTGATGTCGAGAGAGATGAGGTTGACTGTCGATCTGTGGTTTTGCGGTTGATTAGGGATTCATGGACTCCTATTGGCTGGCGGCCTGAAGATCATGTGATTTCTGAAACGAAAGGCGCCGGTGCGGAGGCTGATAAAAGATGCAAGATAAATACAAAACAACAAACAACTCTCAAATACATCAGCAGTTCTTTATAGGCATCAATTTATGCATCAAGGAAATGTTTTCATGTGCGCTCTGAGCCATTTGTTAATTAATGAAAGAATGCATAACTGGTCGTGATCTCAACATTGAGGGACACCTCCATTCGATATATCATAAGATCTTCATTACTTGCAGAAGACCTCAGGATTGATGGCCGACGAGGGAATCTCGCCAAACCTGAGGTAAGATAAAGCACTGACATGTCAAAATCATCTGCAGACAATAAGATTCCCATCCTATTCTCTCACTACCCACTTCTACCTACATGTTTACCCAAAAGACTGTGCATTTGTACTAGTCATAAAAAGTTCCAAACTGACATGTTGACCAGGTCGGCCAGCTTGGCGAGGCAAGCTCCTCGATCTGGTACCGTAAAGCCAGAGTCAACGGCATCTACGCCAGTCGTTCATCACCCTGGTAGAGTCGTTCTCGCGCCGGCGCACCAACTTCCGGCTCATTTGATCCAACTGTTAGAAGAATGGCATAAGGGCCACCCAAAGGAGCCACCATTGGCTGCTATAACTGGGAGATTAAACGACGGAACAAAATCATTCCAGTATCTCTCAAGGGATCTCAACCTATATCCATTGATGGAAGAGATCACCATTACCAAGCCTGTGCACTACATGGTGAACTATCTAGCCATTGAGGATGGAACGCAAACTGGTGCTCTTGTGAGGCACTTGAGCTGGGGGAGTAGGATCTGCTTTATGAAAAAATGGATCGGAGGCTATGACTTTCAAGCGGAACCAGTCGCCGTCCGGCTACCGGAGATCGACGGGGCATTCGTCGGAGAATTTCCTGATGATACCCAGTGGAAAGGAGCAACCGAGAAGAAGCTACCAAGTGAATTGAAACACGAGGAGGAAGAGCAGGCCGCTCGGTCTAGCGTGTCCAGGAAAAGGTCGCGTGAAGTGAGAGGTTCCACGAGTAGTTCGGGTGGTGGTGACATCTACCCTGAAGTCATGAAGCCTTCAACTCGACAACACCAACAACGAGCACGCTCAGCACACGTTCGACCTTCCGTCGGCGCGTTGAGAGACGTGGGCTATGATGAAGACGAAGACGAAGACGAAGACGAAGTACCCCCCGTCGGATTATCAAACGGAGGATTACCCATCATAACACGCTCAGCAACCACAACAAGGGTCACAACTACAAGACATCATAACCCAAGAAATCTAACATCTCGAGCATCTTTACCTCACCCGCTTCATGGAGGAGCTGCACTCCTAACCTCGCCCTTAATGATGAATGCCCCCAGCACAACAACGAGCGACTCCGGCGTCGACATCACAACAGCAAATACATCTCACCCATCCTTAAACTCAGCCCTCATCACATTCAAACTTCGAATTCCACGGACACGAATGGAACGACATATACGAATCGAGAATAACGAACATGCCGCAGACGACCTTTTCAAAGAGGCTTCACAATATTTCCGCCGTCATGACAGATTGATCGGTACGCCGATATTGGAGTGCGTTATCGAAGGCGAACCGGACTGTAGATGCATCTATAATGCAAAAGAATTGCGGTATTTCATCGATGAGCTTCGTGAGAGGCATGGGATCGTTAAAGTCACGGTTACGCAGAGCTTTTGAATATTCCAAAGGAAACATATCTCTTATCATCTCTTTTTTGTCATTGTCATTTGAGCGATTTATCAGGTTGGTTTGGTTAGATGGATGGGCTGCGGGATATGCAACTGGTTTTCACGTATCTGTTTCATAATTGGCGATATTATTATGTACCTATTCTTAGAAGATTAAAGGTTCTTGTTTTATCTAAATACCCATTTGCTTATAGTCGGAGTCATGTACATAGGTATTCGTTGTTACTAATCAGTACCTAGGTACACCGAAGCTTCATATCGAGATATACCCTAATTTTCTTTATCATTCCATGTTTATGGCTTCATAACAAAAGCGTCATTATCGTAACGTAGGTATCTTCTATACGTCTATGCAGTAAATATACAACGAAATAAAAAGGCACCCAGACCGCCATTCCAAAAGCTCTCAATCTAAACGCTCTTCTTAGCGAGGTTGGTGCATGTATTGGATGTAAATGCCCGACGAATGATAACATAGCTTCCCGAATCTCAACAGTTCATAGGGGGAAAAACGTGACTTGAAAAAGAAATATCTCGGACATTACATGGGAGGAGATAGTACGGCTGCAATGATGTTCATTCGCCAGTCATTCGAGTTTCCAAACTTCTATATCATTGTTGTTGTTGTTGTTGATTCCCTGGCTCTGCCTGTTGAGATTGGTTGATTTCCTGGACAAGATTTTCGCGAAATTGCTTAGTCACCGACGCCTCATCGATGCTGTTTCGGCGGCCCCAATTCTGAGGCTGCCGTTTCAAGAACGCGCCGACTGCGCCGAGATATCCTTCATGTCGTAAGAAGTAAGCCTGCTTTTCGCCTTTAGACCAAAACTTGATAGCATATGATAGTGTGTTCATAGTTTGCAGATGGCCACGGATAAAGGAACCACCAAAGTAAATATGTTTTAGCTCATGTTTTTCGGATTGTAAATAGGCAATTTGACCAATGTTGTTACTAATATTCATGTTAGTATGGAGGGATTGAATACAGCAAGAAGAGAGATATTACCTGATCGCAAACAAAAGACTTCGACTCATATCGGCATGGCTGAACTGTACGGGTGGCGTATCCTCTGGGTCTTCACCAAGATCAGAGCCATCTTCAGCCCGCTGCTCAGCACTTCGTTTCAGTTTCAAGACTTTGCCAAACGTGCTAGCAATTGCCGTGCTCTTCAGTCCGATTTTGTTATAGTCCATTCCGTAAATATCGCCCACCAACATATCGACACCGCTGTTATCACCTCGGTCGGCCATTGCCAGCATATCATCGAACGTGGTTGCACCGGTCAAAAGTGCCATTAGACCCCAGAAAGTTCCACCACCAAGATGCGTACCACCAACACGTTGGAATTCTTTAGGACCAGACACTTTTATCATCGAGACTCCTGAACCAATATTGACAAGTAGATATGGATAGACGCTCCCATTCGGCTCGGCGAATTTCATGGGTTCGGTTTCGCTATAGCTAAAAACTTCGTTAGGTATCTCGGTAATGAAAAAGTTGAGGCCTAAGACAGAGAGCTTTATTAGTCCTGGTCGAAAGGAGTGGTGGTAGTGCAGCCTTGCCCGAGAAAAGTCACTCACCTGTTATCAAGCAGTCCATCTCATCCTCTCGTAAGATGTCCACCTTTAACGTCTCCTTCAGTTTGTCATAGTACTTGTAAGCGCCTCCGCCAGTTGCGACAACGCATAGTTCGTCGGGTACGGAGCCATTGAGTCTCTCATGGTCCTCCTTTAGCTGTTTTATGAACTCGATGCATCGGTCTATTCGTTCTGTCTCGAATTTGATGAAATTTAATCGGCCGCCGTCAGATTGTGATGAAATTTCTCTGGTGAAATAAACTAATTTTGCCAATGAACCTCCAATCTGTGATTAGAAAACTCTAGTTAGTGAATTCATTATTGAAGCAAAAACGACTCGTCGGCAATTGTATCTCAACAGAGCCAGAAGAAATTGCGGGGAAATGCCGTCAAAGAAGCTGCATGCGACTCACATCAACCGCCACATGGCTCACAACACTTGTATGGTGAGGAAGTCGAATATCTTTGCGCTCATACACTACTCCATCTTCTTCTGCTGGACTTTCCGGAGTCGGAGGGTGGTCGTCCACAATATAAGCGCCTTGAACGTTGATTTTCACAGCGCCTGGATTGATAATAGCGTCTTCCAGACTAGGGCGGGAGGGGTCTGTCTCGGCGGAATTGTTCTGAGTGGGCGACATCATGCACTTGTCGACGTGGCAGCGACAGCGACAGCTTCTAGCCGTTCGCGTCGCAAATGTGGACTTCGTGAATTTAATAGAAGATAAAGAAGGACAAGGATTGACTCATGATTGGGAATGATGTCTGTAGGCTGATCGTGATAAAGCTGGTCGTGCCCAGGCTTACGGCGTAGATCTCCTTCTGACTAACAACGTCGTATTGATCCTCAATTCCGTCACCGGTTGTCTCGTCGTTTGAAAAGAATTTGTGCTTGTAAAAGCGATTCGTATTTCATTCGGCCCGAGGGAGATATGTCTTGTTAAGACTCTGGCTTATCAGAGAAATATGTCAGCAACCCTGTGACCCGGTGAAAAATATTGGATCCATAATTCGGGCAAGCGGGTGCTCCGCATTCGTGTTTACGTACCTCAACCTTCTCTCCGATGCTTCAGGCACCAGCAATGACTAATGTCGGAAGGAATTGGTGCGGTTGGATGCGCGTGACAGGAAATCCCGACTACGTACTAAAGAAGCTGTCATCGACGTTTAGTGCGGATAGAAAAGCCCTTTTATCAAGATCTGGACGGTAAACGCAAATGCCGATAACGATGGGAGCCGAGGTGTCGGTAGCCCTTCTGGCATTCGGCACGCGATAGGATTGAATAGCACTCCACTCATAGCTAGAGTTCATCATACGGCAATCACCTATAAACTGTCGAAGCATACCTCATACCAAGCATGAGTTGAAGCGCAATGCCATAGAGCTGGTATGGTGGATTATCACCAGTCTCTCAAACGACGACAGAAGGAGAATCGGAGCACGAAAATGCATGCGATGCTCAACAGGAGACCAATATATGCCAATGCAGGTTTAGCTTCAATGAGTGCTTGAGGAAGGCGACATCAGAATTGGGGGTATTTGGCGTTAAAGCTTGAAGAGATGAGCATAAGTTACTTGTTTGCGAGACAAAAACGTGCGAGGCGCTACTGAGGAAGCTACATCCTTCCTATTCGGGCAGGAGCCCACATGTCAGACTCACTCTTGTCCAAAACTCTCACTCATACTCCTCGCCAATGGTTAACACCGTAAACATGCTCGGATCAATATCTCGCGTTGTTTTTCAATATCCTCTGGCATACTTACATCTTCTCGATACTTGTCCATCCATCCATAGTGTTTATATCAAAACAAGTGCGTCTATAGCGAAGAAATTAGCATGCGACTTACTTTCTTTCATATAACTTTCTTGCTCAGCTATGCTGTGGCTCTCACCCGCCCTCGATTTATACTACCAAACCATGCTATCCAGCCTATATCCGACGAACCTCAACCGAACGATGCCGAGCACATGGCCAATCGCCGACCTCATTCTCCATCGGTAGGAGATGTAGAGAAGGACTTCCAGCAATCCTTTACCAGTCCATTTCAAGTCGTCGGCCAATCTGGCGTTCCGGCAATGGCTGCTGCTCTGATGCCAAACGGCAACGTCGTATTTGTGGACAAGGTTGAAAACTACACGCAGCTTGTACTAGACAACGGTCAGTATGCGTATTCGGCCGAGTACAACCTTACTACGAACACAGCACACGGTTTGGCTCTGAATACGAATGCTTTCTGCTCGGGTGGTTCATTTCTCGCCGACGGCCGACTTGCGTCCATAGGGGGCAACGGGCCTTTGCCGGAGATTGACTCAACTGTTGGTGATGGATTTCAGGGGATACGGTATCTAGGGCGTGGAGTTTATTATGATGATTTGTACGATAATTGGTATGAACCTGGTCACTTGTTATCAACTCCTCGTTGGTACGCCAGTGTGCAGATGTTGCAAGACAACAGACTGTTCGTCGCGTCTGGTAGCCTCAACGGGATGGATCCGATGCAAAACGAAAATAACAACCCGACGTTTGAGATTCTCGATGCAGATGGTATACCCGCCAACGAAAGTACGATTCTACCTATATTGTCAAGCAATCAGCCATATTACATGTATCCTTTCTTGCATCTATTGAAGAACGGACAACTTTTCATCTTCGTTTCTCGATCTGCGGAGATATACAACCCTGATAGTCAGGAAACTAGCCTCCGACTGCCAAACCTACCAGGTACATATAGAACTTACCCGAACACGGGTGGAAGTGTACTTCTACCACTTTCGAAAGAGAACGATTGGGAGCCAGAAATCATTATTTGTGGCGGTGGAGCTTATGCGGATATTGCAAGTCCCGCAGACCGAACCTGCGGGCGTATTATGCCACTGTCAGAATCTGCTGAATGGCACATGGAAGAGATGCCGGAGCCAAGGGTGATGGTTGAAGGTCTCCTTCTTCCCGACGGGAAAGTACTCTGGTTGAACGGTGCTCGAAGGGGTGCTCAAGGTTTTGGCACAGCTCAAGAGCCATGTTTTGGTGCGCTCATCTACGATCCTAAACAGCCTAGCGAAAGAAGGTGGAGTCATGAAGGGACTTCCAACATTCCCCGCCTATATCATTCGGTTGCCCTTTTACTTTTAGATGGCACCGTCATGATTGCTGGCTCAAACCCAGTGGAACAGCCTTTACTAGAGCCAGACTATAGCAGCCCTGAGACCTCGTATGTGACTGAATTTCGAGTCGAGATTTACACGCCGCCTTATCTATCAGGCGAAAACGCATCGAGAAGACCTCAGGATATCAAATTCTCGCAAACGAACCTTACTACTGATGGCGAGTTTGTCATTACCTTCACAAGTGCCACTAATTCGACAGACCTGAATATTGCCCTCTATCATGGCGGTTTCGTCACACATTCGCTACATATGGGCCAACGTCTAGTTTTTCTGGAGAATGAAGGCTTTAGTCCGGGTCTTGAAGAGCAAGTCGTCAACGTCTCTATGCCAGCATCTTCGAGTATTGCGCCTTCTGGTCCTTATGTTATCTATGTTGTCTTAGACGGGGTGCCTGGACTGGGACAATTTGTCTTGATGAGCTGATAGAAAAGGAGAAAAGTCGGAGATAGGGCCGTGAAGCCACTTGCGATTTGAATGTTGGAGAATCGCAGATATTATTCGTTATTAACCTTGATCATAGGCTATTAGTCAATCCATTCTTTCATTAGTTAATCCTTCTTTCGCAATCTAATCCACCCACAGCTTTCTCATCTGTCATCTCATAATCTGACGGGGCAAAGCCGTCCATTCACATGACATGCTATTTGTTTGTTTGCGCCTACAAACACAGAGGGAAAGCTTGCCCAGGGCCAGCCTGCACGCTTACCTGTTTGGTCCACTTGCTCCTGTCACCTGCCTATTTATTTCTTCCCTTCTCATCGTCTCCTTTGTATTTCTCTTCTTCCTTCCTCCCACCTTACATCTTATACATACCCTCCCTTTCATCTCACTCATCACATCCCTTTCACTTGCCATGGATTTATTCGGCACGGAAGAGATGGCAGCTGCCTTGCCCGAGGCTTCAGGGACCACAGGGGTCGTCAATCGCCTGAACCAGGAAGCTGCAACTCTCGCTCGCGACAAAGGCTGGACAGAGCCAGAGAAATATGACTACTCGCGATACGCAGCTCCTACCGAGGAAGCAGCTACTGGCAACCCCTCTTACGACGCGACTCCTTGGGCCTCTGATGCTCGTAAGTATGAGTGGAAAGAGGACTACGGTGATGTTGGTCCTGAAGACGAGGAGCTGGAGAAGATGCTTTATCGTCATGACTTGATCAACCGTGCTGGCGTCAAATTCGAAAAGTAAGTTGCCCCTCACCTGCTCGACACAAATTTTTCATGTCATCATCTTACCTCTCTCTACAGTCTAAGCAGCATCAAGGTTGTCGTCGAGGCCGTGGAGAAAATTGCCCCAATCTCCCGCTTCGCTGATGCTGGCTTGCATCCCATCATGGAGAAGAACGTCAGGCTGTGTGGATACACCATTCCAACTCCCATCCAAGCATATGGAATCCCCGCCATTCTCGAGGGACGTGACTTGCTGGCTGTCGCACAAACTGGTATGTCTTTTTCGCCTGCGCGATGGTTGAATTGTTACAAATAAATCTTCAATAGGTTCTGGAAAGACTGCAGCATACCTCGTTCCTATTCTATCGAAGCTCATGGGCAAGGCGAAGAAGCTCGCAGCTCCTCGTCCTAATATCACAGAAGGATTCGAGCCCAAGGTTCACGCAGTTCGTGCTGAGCCATTGGTTCTGGTCATCGTGCCTACTCGTGAGCTAGCTTGCCAGATCTTCGATGAAGCTCGTCGTCTTTGCTATCGCTCAATGTTTCGTCCCTGCGTTGCCTATGGTGGCGGGCCCGTTTCTCATCAACGTATGGAGCTTCAGAAGGGTTGTGATATCTTGATTGGGACACCAGGACGTCTCATTGACTTCATGGGCCAACCCCATGTCCTTTCATTGCGTCGTGTCCGGTATGTTGTGTCTTTATTCAACACTACAAGGTACTCAACTGACTTTGAATTAGATACACCGTTATCGATGAAGCAGACGAGCTCCTCAATTACGACTGGGAGACAGAGTTTACTCAACTTCTTTCTGGCGGAGGTATTCAAGCAATTCCAAAACACATTTCCTATAAGGGACACTATCTAACATTGACAATAGATTCCAACGAGGATGCTGATCACCGTTACATGATGTTCTCGGCAACGTTCAACAAAACATGCCGTCAAGTTGCGAAGAAGTACTTGGAACATGGCTATGTGCGCATCCGTGTTGGTCGCCTTGGAAGCAGTCATGCAAACATCGAACAACGCGTAAGCACGAACGATACAATCTGTTTTCGTTATTTTGGGCACCCGGACTAATGTTGATAATCTAGGTGTACTATGCAGATGACTCGGTCAAAGAGCAGTGTCTTTATGACCTGCTTCTCTCCATGCCTCCCGCTCGCACTCTCATTTTCGTCAATACCAAAGCCCAGGCAGATCGTCTCGACGATTTCCTCTACAATCGGGGCCTTCCAAGCACCTCCATTCACTCTGATCGCACTCAGCGTGAGCGTGAAGATGCTATGTAAGTGCATCAAGGCTTCTGATATGGGCAATTTGAGCAGCTCTAATATGAAACAACTGTTGGTTAGGTCAGCATTCCGTTCAGGCAAAACCCCTATCCTCATCGCGACCGGAGTGTCTTCTCGTGGCTTGGATATCAAGAACGTTATGCACGTGATTAACTTTGACCTCCCTAGCTCCGACCAAGGTGGCATCGACGAATATGTCCACCGCATTGGTATGTTTTTCACAGTATTCGAGTGTCTACTTCCATTTTGACGTTAGTTTTGTCAAGGTCGAACTGCCCGTATTGGCAATGAGGGTATCGCAACCTCCCTATACAATCACGATAGGAACACTGATATTGCGCAAAACCTGGTCAAAGTCCTCCTGGAGAACAAGCAGCCGATCCCTGACTTCCTGGAGGACATGAAACCCGAAGGCGAACTCGTCTTTGACGATGACAACTCCGAGGAAGACGAGGAGAGCAACGTAATCGCCGCTGACGCTGAACCGCAGTCTACCGAGCCAGCTTCTATATTTGACGAATTCTCCGAGTCCAAGCAGGAGGCTGCTACCGAAGCACCTGTTGATGGTAAGGAAGTTGAGTGGTAATCGGATCCCGGCAAGACAAGTGACTTCAAGTGATCAAATAGTTCAGCTCCGTACAATTCAATCAAACAAACAAGGCAATCTCGATTCAATCAGATGCTTCTGAGTGGCAATTATCTCTTATTTTCTTTGTCCAATTTGAAACAATGCGAAATTCAAAACCCCAAAAAAAGTTGAAAAAAGAACAGCCAAAAAGCACAGGGGAAAAATAGGTATCTGTCGAGGTGGAAAGTGTCTGGGAGCCAAAAGCATCGAAAAGGAAGGTTCACATGTGGTAGAGTAAAACAGGAAGGAGGTTACTTGGGGAGTCACAACCGATCCTCAGCAGCTGCCTTCAATACCAGTTTAGTGACAGTCACTTCTTTCTCTTCCTTTTAATTCACTTTCTGAAAATATTTCTCCAAGTATCAGGACATTATACATAGATTATCAGCCCTGCCCACCTTCTGTTGCTCAAGATGGAGCTCCTTACTGTGCTAATATACTATATCCTCTTCATCATCATCTCCTCGACCACCGCTATGATGCCGCTGCGAAATCACCCACGCGGGTTCGTCCTTGACGACTTCTGTAGAAGATCCGTCAACAGTCTTGGTGCATGGCATGGCCCTGGCGAGAATCTTATGATCGAATACGACCAAGATGACGACGATGACTGTCTCATACGACTATCCCCTTCTAATCCCGACCACAATTATCATACCCAGTTCTCCTACTCCTGTTTCGACCTCTCCAGGCATCGAAAGATGTTCCTTCACGTCAAGTATTCCGGCAGCGACGCGTTCACTATTTCGCTATATCAACACAATGCGGCCTGTAACCAATGGCGTGCTCCATTTCCAGGGACATTCGATAGCGTCGAAGCATCTCGCTACACAACCGATGACGGAGGAGACATCTACGTTCCTTTGTCCCATTTCTACATCAACCTCGAACGAGCATCATCAGTTGCTTTTCATGGCTTTTACACGAGCGAAGAAACTGTTCTTCACAAAGTCGAGATTCTTCAGCATTTACCCGACGATGTCAATATACCTAGAAAGCTGCCAACAGGGACAATGGTTTTGAACTGCAAGAGACCAAACTCTTTTGCGTTTGGCATTGATGACGGTGACCCAGCACTGGCGCAAGAGGTTATGGAGATACTTGAGGATGAAGACATCAAAGTCACCTTTTTTGTTGTTGGGAGAGGATTGAAGGATCCAAGCACTAATTTCACGAATTTGTATTCTGAGATGCTTGAGAAAGGTCATCAGATTGCGTTGCATTCTGATACACATCCAAAGTAAGTATTCTTTCCTAGCTTTTAATGGATTTGAACTAACGTTCGTGCTTGCAGGATGGAAGGTCTGCAGTCGGAAGATGAAATTGATGATGAGATTACAGGTGGGCAGCACGCTCTCAAGGATCTTCTTGGAGTTGAATGTCAGTTCCTTCTTTTTGATTGTATATGTACGTGGATTCAAAGACTGACAATTGCTCAACAGCTCGATACTTTCGCCCTCCTTACGGCACCGTCGGAGCCCGGATGAGAGAACGACTAGCGACCCATATCGATGACCCGTACATCGTCAACTGGAGTGTGGACGTTGAGGACTGGCTATGGGCAAATACCGATGAACCCTGGCGGCAATTGAAAGCATTCCGTCGCGACGTTGAGCGAGGGGGAGACCTGGTAGTGATGCATTACCTCACCTGGAGTACGGTCAAATACTTTCGAGATTTTATAGATATTGTTAAACAGAAAGGCAAGCAGATTATGAGGATTGATCAGTGTATGATGGATGCCGATGCTCCTGAATTATCGAGTGTGGAGTCATGGAATGAGCATAGGGAGTCGAAGATACTACGAACACAGTTTCATAGCCAACCTGAACATGAAGGTGATTCGGGAGATGAGGAATGGGAATGATTTGCATGCAAGGGTTGACGAGAATATTTATACCAACAGTATTGTTTCTATGAGAACACTTACTTGACAAAAATCACAAGACTATTCTTCTGGTGATTATTATTTTTGTACGAATAAATCCTTATCAACATCGACGATCTTATCGGATCGAACCCCTCACCCCGCAACATCACGACTCAATTTTGACATCACATGCACAACCTTCAACTACTTTCCAAGAGAAACAACTTATACAACAGACACAATGTCTTCCTCCACAAACCCAGAGAGCAATCCATCAGAGCCTTCAACCTACCCCCGCCAAATCCACCTGCCCTCCGAAAACATTCACCTCGAACTAACCCACTCCCCCCTCGACACCACCCTCATCCTCTCGCAAATCTCCTCCCCCGCCGCCGGCGCCAACATTTTGTTCCTAGGCACAACACGCGACACATTTGAGCACCGGCCCGTCAGCCAACTCAGCTATTCCGCCTACGCGCCTCTGGCCCTGAAAACACTCACATCCATCGCGCGCGACACGTTTCAACGATATGAGGGGATAAAGGGAGTTAGTATATCGCATCGATTGGGGGTTGTGCCGGTAACGGAAGCGAGTATTGCTGTAGCGGTTAGTTCTGCCCACAGGGGGCCAGGGTGGAGGGCGGCGGAGGATGTGTTGGAGAGGTGTAAGGAACGACTTGAAGTTTGGAAGAGGGAGGAGTTTGTGGGTGAAAAGCCGGAGGAAGGAGAGTGGAGGGCTAATAGGGATACGGATTCCAGTGGGAGGAGGGTTGAGACTCAGTCTACTGAAGCTTCATGAGAAATATTTGAGTTTTTTATGAGTGAGGTTCAGGTTGGATTAGGGTTTAGGGATTACGTATTTCAAGCAGATTTGGTCAGTTATCTTGTCTCGAATTACGATGAAGGGATACGAGATGCTGATTGACTTCAGGAATACTCATTCTAGAGTAATCCGCCACTGAAGAGAAACGCGTTTCGGGCGAACCAGAGTCTGGTTTATACACGATCAAGCGGAAGATGGAGAGAAGAGTGATTGCATAGATCCATTGCTAGCTAATCGCGCCATTTTCCAACCCATACATATCAAGACATAATAATATTAATAATACAATCCAGAATTTTCCCAGTTCTAGGCGTCCAACTTCTTTCCCTCCCTCTTCCAATCCTGCACGTGATCCAAAATCAACCTCGTCGCACTCTCCGGCGTATCCTGTCTGCCCACACACTCCACAAAATCGCCCTCAGGATCCATCAGGTAAAAATAAATACTATGGTCCACCAAATAATCTTCTCCGGGCTTCACATTCTCCGGTGTACTGAAATACACTCGATATGCTTTGCAGACTTGTTTCACTTGCTGGTATGTGCCTGTTAGGCCGATGATGTCGGGGTGGAATTCGGCAAGATATTTCTTCAAGACTTCGGGGGTGTCGCGCGCGGGATCGCAGGTAATAAATACGGGACGCATGACTTCGGCGCCGTTGGAGCCTTCTTTGACCTTGTCGATTATAGCGGCCATTTTGTCGAGTTCGTCAGGGCAGATATCGGGGCAGTGCGTGAAGCCAAAGTATACCTTTCCCACCATAACATTAGCGACCAACTACCAACAAGAAAATATTAGGGTAATAATAGGGGACATACAAAGCTATACTTCCCCTTCAAATCCTCCGCCGTAAACTCCTTCCCATCCAAATCCTTGAGCACAAACGGGCCCCCAACCTTGGGTTTTCCGACTCCCTTGCTCATCTCCGTGATTCGTTTGCGTTCCAGACGAGCCTTTTCGACTCGAAAGTAGATGATCATACCCGCGCCGGTGAGGACGAATAGTAAGGCCGCTTTCCATGAGAATGGACCCGTGCGGTGTCGCGATTTCATCTGTTGGATTGTTTTTGCTGGTCGGGCGGATGTCGTTGAGAAGGATCTTGTCGTTGAAGATGGGAATCCATTGCGGAATTGCTGTGATTGAGTCTGACGTTGAAGGCGGAATGCGGCTTGTGATATCGATGAGCGTGAGAGGTAGGATGTCGACGAAGAGGAGAGTTTTGGTGCGGCGAGCGCATAGAGGCGGCCCGTCCTACCCATGGATTTGGTCAGGGATGTGAAAGAGGAAGCCATTATGAGGCCGATTTTAGTGCATATAGCAGATATACGCTTGGAGTTTGTGACAATTGATTGATAACCTGGAAGAAAAGTGTCGACTCGAAAATCATGCGGAGATGTCATGAAATGCCGCGCCGTGTGGATCCGCTTCGGATAGGTTACTTCCTCTCTGGGTTAGTTCATTAGTAATCGTCTCTTTTGGAGAAAGAAATAACTAACATTGAATCCGATCTATGAAAGATGTCTAGATAGAATTGTATGGAGTGAGGATGGTAAAGGCTAGTCTTAAGAGTGTGTTATTCACCTCAGATTTGACTCTAAGTCTTGGCATTGAAGAATTGCTGCGCAAATTAGCCCTGATGTGGTTTCTATACGTGGACCAGTATATATAGCCGCGGAAGATATATATCATCGATTGTCAGCTTGCTCTCCTATTCAAGACACAGTGTCAATCTAGATAATTCTTGGAAAAAAACATCAAATATGAGCTATTCTACGAAGCAACATTAAATACAGCTCGTCCTAGTTACCTAGACGCAGAGATGCTATCAATTGATGAAATTGATGAAGAGTTGAAATAAATTGGCAACATTGAAAGAGTCAAGTTACCACTCCTACCGATAAATCAAGTGAGACAAAACATCTCCGGCACCAATGGACGAGATTTAACAAGCCTACGATGAGTAGAGAGCATGATACAAAGAGAAGATGGTCAAAAATTTATTTCTTCACTGAAACACTAAACCCGGCTAAACATAAGAAGTATAAATGGGCGAAAAAAAAGCCTATCCACGCTGTACAGTTATGCAATAAACGAATATTACTTATAGCACTGGCGATCGAAGAAAAAATGAAGCAGAGTGTTGTATGTGACGAAGGATAAGAAGTTAAAAAAAGAGAAGATAAGAAAATGGACCAGGAATTAGAGACATGAGAATACGTACGTAGACGAAGGAAAAAAAAAGAGTTGCTATGAGACATTGAAAAACTCCATATCATATCCAAGGAATGGAAAAGAAACAAAAGACAAAGAAAGTATGCAAGGTTTATTCATGATGCTTGTATGACCTTTGGAAAGTATAAACAGACGAAAAGCAAAGTTCTAGGGATCGTGTCTAACGGATAGGCAAAGAGTCTGGACCTGCGTCAACCATGGTTTTCTGATCAAACAGGTTAGTGCAAACCCCGACTCGCCTGACTGGCACGACTGGGACTGGTTCGACTCCGCTCATCTTCCTCCTCTAATACGTCACTTAGACGCGTCGGATGGCGGTGTCGAGGGGTTATAGAGTCCCAACCGCCCCATCCAGAGCCGCTATAGTCAACATTGCCCTGGCCGTAGCCGTGAACGGAAGAAGCGGCTGATGTGCCGGGAGGATAAGAGGCAGGGTCGTATGGTTCTTCTTCTTCGTCGTCGTATCCCTCGCTACCTGCGTATCCGTGCTGAGGATCGTGGCGGTAGTCAGGGTGCGTCACGGTACCATAGTCTTCGAGTTCGCTGCCCTCTGTGCTGGCTACGTAGGAACGGGCATCGGGTTCGGGTTCGTTGTGAAGGGCTGATCCACCATGTTGGTAAAATCGACCGGATGGATCATAAGCGCCTGTAGTGATGGGAGGTTGTGAAGTGGGTGTACCTCCGATAACAGTAGAAGATGAGGTTGCTGGGCGTGCAGTCGAAGTTGAATAGCCCTGGCCAGGTCGCTGAGTTGTTTCAACGAAAGGATCCGTCTCAGTTAAAGATGGCTCTTCGTTATAGGGGTCTTGTTCGTGAGTTTCAGGTTGGCCACCCATGCTAGACGCAGTAGGACCGCTGGGGTATGGTCCCTCGCGTGTTGATGGCCGATTGGCACTGCTGTTCTGTCGACTGGGCATACCGGCGATCATAGGCAACACTTGGACACCTCCCACTACTGTAGGCTCACCGTTGCGCAGAGAAGCTGTTCGGTCTCGTTCTTCCTGCTCTCTGCGACCGAGTTCTTCCCAGGCTCTTCTCGCCTCTTCCTTGGAAATTTGTAGCTCACGGCGCATCTCTTTGACCAATTCTTCCGCTCTCTTGCGGTCTGCATCGGCCTTCTGGCGAAGCTCAACGACGTCGTCACGCTCGAGTTTGAGTCCTGCCACTTGTCTTTCAAGATCGGCTTGTACTTCTCGAGCTTTCTCTTGTTCTGAGCGAGTGTCAAAGAACCATCGCTGAAAGCGTCTTTCGGATGATGCTCGAAGACGCTGCAGTTCTACCACTGCATGAAACAAATTTGCGCCTGCAGCAGATAGATCGTTGATCTGACGAGCCATCTGCTGATTGAGCGGATCCTGGCTGAGTTCGTTGTTATTTTGCTCCAGTTTGCGAATCCAATAACCAGTCAAACCCTCCCAGTGAGATGACAGTGTTTCCCATCGTTCGAATGCATGAGGAAAGGTAGTCCTTTTCAGCTGGTCTTGAGCTGGAGCTTGGCTTGTATTTTGAGGAGCTTGTGATTCGCCAGGAGCGGGCTGAGAAGCTTGTGAAGGCAATGGTTGTCTGACTTGTGGTTGCGACTGAGAGTGAGGCTGTTGGTATGTGCTTGATGCAGCCACGGCTGGAGCCGGTTGTTGGGATGTGGATGGTGGCGGTCTCATTTGTGGTGCTCGTTGGGTAGCAGGAGCTCGAGCAGCTTCTGCCCTTCTGGCAGCCGCAGCTGACGGTGGTGGGTAGGATGTAGGCTGGTCTGGATGGATGGTTGGGTCGACTGCTGCTGGTTGGCGTACATTTGGCTGTCTTCGCTGAGCAGGGACTTCTCCCGCGACAGCGCCAGCGGCGGCAGCATACTGTTGTTGTATTTGTTGCTTTGTTTGCTCTTGTACTTCAAGTTCACGATCATGTGCTTCCTTTTCTGCTTTCTTTCTGGCCTCCCGATCTCGGCGGTCCCTCATGATATCTGTAGGCGTTCGTACACCTGCTGGAACTTGCGTGTGTACTGGCCTAGCCTGAACTGGACGTGAACCTCCATTCTGAGGACGAGTTTGAGGTCCTGTTCCCAGCCCTGTCGAACTCACTAACTCTGACATGGGAGCGTTCAATTCTTCTAGCACAGGAGTGAAAGGAAAGGGCTTTCGAATGGCCTCTTCCAGCGCCCAACGAATTGCAGATGCGGTGCGCGGCGAGACTCTCCTGGACCGTGACGGCCAGTACGATTCGTCGAGTTGAGTGACCGAGTCGCCTGCGATAGACGCACCGGGTTCGGTCTCTGCTTCAGAAAGCGCCGGGGCGATATCAGCAGAAGTAACACCAGCTATGCGTACACGACGACCAATTACTGGATTGGTTGGTTGTTGGACGTAACTTCGGTCGCGCTGAGGACGGAAAGCTGCATCAACTGAAGCGACACGGCGGTGAGCTGTCGATGATGGTCGATTATTTTCTCCTAAAGGCGAGACTCGACGCAACGGGCGGTGATCGCTCGCAGCGCTTGCAGGTCGAGGTGGAGGAGGTTGAGGGAATTGTTGAAAAGACGAAGAGAATGTAGATTCAAGAGCGGGTCGCTGCTGTTGGCGCTGCCGCGGAGGGTTCGTTATCGTATACGGGTCGTAAATCTCGTGGGTATCGTCAAGTACTCCCTGGTCGACGGGAGACACCTCGGAGGTTGTCGAAGCGGTGTGATGAGGTAGAAGTGAGGACAATGCGATGAAAAGACAAGATCTGATTGTTCAAGAAAATGACGATAATCAATACTCAAAGGCAATTGCTAAAGACGATGGCGCTTGCGATCTCGGAACAGTCTCACAGCCTCCTCGAAGAGATGAGTTTATCTCAGGAATGTGCGGAGAATTAAACAAGGGTAATTAGAAAATGAGGATAATCAAAGTCTGGAAAGTGAGTTCAATAATGGAAAAGAAACGGGGCCCAAGAAAAAAAGGATCCAAGCCGTGTCGAGCGCATTTAGTGTGGCTGGTCGAATAGGATGATGCTATAAATTCAGATGGCTGGGGGAGCTAGGCGGGAGCTCTGGCGTCGTAAGAAAGGAACATCCAGCATTTAGCAGTGGAGCCACCTGTCATTGAGTCGGGACAGGCGACTCAATTGTTTTGTCTGAGTGACAATTGCACATTTAGAAGGGCAATGGCCAGTGTCATCTTGGTGGATTGGTTGGGTGACTTGGTGGAAGGTGCGCTGTGTGGTGATGTTGAGAGGGCGATGTCGCTGGGCAGTGGAGTCAAGGGGTATAACGCAGCCTTGCCGCCCCGTCGTTTGTCCCCGTCACCCTCACTGTTGATTGTATAAAGCCTCAGATAGTTGCTGTTCAACTTTCTCCAGATGACTATTTCGCCACAGCTTGCTGGGAGTTACTATTAATTCTTGAGTTTATCTGATGCGCTGTCAGCTGCTTAGCTGTCAATCTTGACGCTCAGCCACATATGTGGCGTTGGAACGCCTCAGTGCTCAATGGTCGCTGCTCAACGATGGTATCTTGAGTAGATAGATCAATGTCAAAGAATTGCGGATTAAGTTGCTGCCTACGCCTGCAATTGATCGAACACATCGAATTACAAGCCAACACATCGTTTGTGTGATCCAACACACACTATTCCTAGACTAGGGATTTAGAAGAAGTTTCAACAAGCCTCACTAGGGCACAACCCCACGCCGTCCGAATGCCATGACGGAACTCAGTCTAGGAGCCCATCTAAGAATGCTGGCGATACGAAGGAAAACTAACAACTGATAATCTCTTGCCTGACTATTTCAGGCAGCAAGGCAAGCAACTGTATACTCTCGCTAAATGATGACAGTGAGTCCGCGCGCAAGTAACTGGTTAATCAAGTAACTAACTAGTTAAGTTACGATGCGTTGGCAGTTCTTACCTAATTTAGTCCGCTTAGAAACCCGGTACAGATCCGGAGCACACCATCCTTCGATTCTCGAGAGAGGTGGTATGAATTTTTGAGAAGGGGTCCAGAATGGACATCATGATGCTATAATTCTGCAGTTCGAACGAGTCTACGTAGTGCTGCTTTCTTAAGAATACTGCGTACACATATACATATGTAGCAGGCTATGTACCCGCCCATTCTACTGCTTCCATGACATACATATCATATGCCTAGGGGAGATTTTATCTAACCAATCAGTGTGCTAGAAAGAAGTAAGCCTTCAAGTTTGATAAACCACACGAATATCCGATATGTCAATTCAAGGTTCTCGTAACCTTGAAAGTGGGCTCACTCAATTTTGATAGTTGACAATCCAAACTCATCTACTTACCTCAAATATCGAACAACAGCTAGGCGGGATTCCGCTTGCACTAGAACAATCATTTATTCAACCCTCGCAGCACAACAACCTCAAAAAAGAACATATAATCTTGTTGCTGGGCAGCAACCGGATGATAAATGAGACGGGAAGCTGTTGTATGAATCAAAAGCAAGGGAAGTCCTTTGATGCGATTGTCAATTTCGATGACGTTCTTGTTGTGCAGGAGAAAGGGGGACGACCTCTGTTTGTTTATACACTAGGGGCTCCGAGACGATTGCTCCCAACACAACTGCAGTGGAAGGAAAAGATACCCGCTGTCGGAAAATTAGCGTGGCCCAGAATCAGAAACGTACATATCTAGACGCTCGTATACAAGGGAATCAAGCGCCAAAAGAAAAAAAAATTTGGTTCGAAAGGACCCTGATTTGTTGCGATCTGAGGCATCTCCACTGAACCCCGTCTCAGCCTTGCCGCCCTTGCGTGCCTCAATAAATAGGCAGATAGTTGTCTGGGTATTGGTCTATTGGTCTGTTTCCGCAACGGGGAAGCAGGAAGAATTTTTAGGTGCATCTAAGCATGAGCTTAATGCGCCTCGGAAGTCTGTTATAGGAAGCTCTGTGAAGTATCATCTATGCGATGGAGGAGAGGTTCGATTTGTTCGATGCTGTGGGCCATGGTCTGAAACAGACTGTCTTGGATCCGAACAGAATCTGGGCTATGATCATGAAAAGCTTCTCGATTATTAGACGCAAACCCAACAACCCAACAACCGAACACTTAGATAGTCAGAGATGAAGAGTTGAGGAGACGAAGAGTGGAAGAAAAGATGAAGTTGAAGACGAAAAGAGCGAGTGGCTCGTGCGGACGCTTACACAGATTGGGGAAGAGCGCTAGGGTGGGTCGGTGCCTTCCCCCACTGACAAGCCGGGTAGTGGGCATCGGGATCCAGGTTGCTCCTCCCCGCGGACGACATGTCAGATCTCTGCATCCCTTCCATTCTCTGTAGCAGACGTACTCAGACCATTGGACAGAAATCACAGTTCAGACTGCTTGTCCCCAGCCGCCTCCGAATTACGACAACGCTACATCGATAATGGCCTTCTGAGCCAACCAGATCTGCCCCTGAGTTGATATCCTAGCAAGAGGCCTGTCTCTAGAACGCGGAGCTATCCAGATGGCCGGGGCTATTAGACATACGCTACGCTTTTGCTAGGGCTCTCGGACATGGAGAATGAACATATCAACCTTGGAGACATTCCGGAATGGCGTGCCCGGTTATTGGCGGCTGAGTTGTGGCGATGTCGATGGTGATAGGAAGAGTCACCTTCCTGAGAAGAAATGCCGCTTCCGAATGTATCTGAAACCGCGAAGTGAACACGCTCACAAAGACTCCATCAAGCTCGGCAACTCCGATCAGATTTTTATGCAAAATTCATCCTCTTTATGTGATAGAGTTCTATACAGCGTACGATCATAATATGTAGCAACTGGCTGCCGCAGGCACCCACAGCTCTGGAATGCGGGGATCACACCCTAATGCATAGCAACGAGCTTACCTTGGGAAAATACCTGAAGCTCGTCCCAATGCTACCCTGATGAAACGACACTGTTTACGACGGCTCCCAACAGTATGGGACCCATTCCTTGCTGACGACATAAATTGTATCTTGCAGCAACAGCTACAAAAATAGTCGCCTCGCAGTGTTTCCTTCACGGAGATCCGGAAAGAAAGTCTATTCGGCTTGGGAGACGACCTAGCGTCCTGGGGAGTCTTCAATTGGAGCAGGTCTCTTGGTCAGACCCTAGGCTGCTCTTTGATGGAGTAGAAAATGAACGAACCAGTCCATAGTTTGTCTTCGAGCTAACGCACTTGGAGATTGAGGACGTGCTTAGCTGGGACGTGAAACCGGCCACTTTTACCCAAATCTGATAGAAGACTTAACCATCTCAAACGCGCCTCTATCTTAGTCGCGTTGTTGCAAAACTCTTTGACTACGGTCTAAATCAAGCAACATCCCGAGAAAAGCTGAGGCGTGGAATGTCTGCTGCACTGCGTAGTACGGATTCCAAATCATCATCGGCTCATGGCACTACTATTTAGTATTGTGTATTGCATCTTTGTGTAATGGGGACGAGTTCAAGCCTTTGGGGGTTGGAAAGATCTCCACGCTGTACTATATTGCGAACTGGCTTTGTGCACTCCGAAAGAGAAGTTTGCTGGACCTGCATCACCCAATGTTGCCGAATCGGGACCCGATGTCTCCCTTGCTAATGGGCTAGGGCTTGGCGAAGATCAGTTCGATCGAATCTGTACAATGGTGAATCCACCTTACCGGAACCCCATCCCTGCGCCAGACATATGCAAGGCTGGATAGGCCACAGATGTCCGTGCGGATGCACGGTTCACTGTATGTTTACAAGGCTTTGCATCGGCATGCAGATGTTTAATGTCAGCCACCTTTGAAATGGCTAAATCTTTGTTTGCGTTGCCTCTCTCTCCTTGTGGAGTGTATAAACAGATCGCCCTTGCCCTTGAATACTTTCGAACAATCTGGTTTTATCTTCTCAGATTATAGACGCTGTTGACATAATCCCAGTAGAGGTACTGCTGTTCTGTCACTTCGTGCCTGAATTTGCTATTCTTTTCAAGATATCAATCATCTGAACCATCTAGCCCATGGCTGGCGACCGTGCCGAGGTTCCATACCATCTGGACGTCTCTGGGAACCAATACACAGGCAATGCTCTGAAACAACTACGACTCAGTGTAGAGAGATTTGTGCCACCAAAGACGGTAACTGTGGTTGAGGATCCAAACCTTGACCCTTTCTATCTGGAGCGAGCATTAGAAGCTCCGAAGCAGTGGGATGGTTCTATTGATGACGAGTCGGAAGTTGATCTGGACGACCTCGAGAATGAGTATTTTATGTCTTACATGACTGAGGAGACACAATCACCACCATTGAATCAACCTAATCCTGTTCAGTCCCACGCCATTCACTACCAGGAATCACAAGATTCAAAGCCTGTTTGTCCAACGACACCTGATTGGCAACGAACACATCATCATCACACCCCAAGCTCTTGTAGTTCCATACAAACTGATGCTACGGGTGTCACTCCGGACCTAACACCAAGCAGCTCATTCTCTTCAACATATTCCGACTCTGATTACACCGAAGGAAAGAAACCAACGCATCAAGAGTTTTTGCATAGCCATCGCGCTTTCCGCGATCGATCCCAAAACACGGCGCAATTTTATCTGCCAGCCGCAACTCCTGACAACCAGTCAAGGGCGTGCACGCGGCCGAATACTCCTGTGGAGCGATCCGCGGTTGCAGCTCTTGCTGAATACCATAACACGTCCTCTGAAACACTCACCATGGTTCCCAAGGAGCCTGCAGTAGCTGCAGCATCTTCCCTACGCTCCAAGCCATTGCCTAGCTTGCCACCTATTTTGAAAAATGTCGGACCTGCCCCTCTCGCTAAAAAGGCCCAAAACAGCGGATCGAGAAGCCAGATTGATCCATCGCTTATCTCACCGCCGAGTCTGGTGAACCCTGTTACAAAGGAACCCCACATGACTCCATTTAACCATGCTCTTTTCATTCCTGCCCATGGTTGTCCCAGTCCGCTTCCGAACCCCACGCCCATATCTCCACTCATTGCACGACAAAGCACCAATGCATCTATTAAGGGGCGACCCTCAACTTCTACATCAGTAGCTTACGGAGAACAGTCGGTCTGGGAATCGGACTCGGAATCAGGGTCGATTAGTGGTAAATCACAATCCCGGCGGGGACCCATCGACACGCTTCGGAAGGTCCGAAGTCGAGTGCAGCTGCGTCGCATTGCCAAATCGGATGCGAAGTTGCACGCGGACATCAATAATAATCCGAACGGAACTACTATTACGACTACAATTAATAGTATCGGTGGCACAATCACAACCACCCGTACCACTACAGCTAATGCTGGCAGCCATGGGGCATTGTGGGCAACATCCCCGGTAGACGCGGGCCAGACCGATCCCATAAGCCGCCCGGACAATCTAACCCAACTCGACAACCGCGCGGCCGGTAGTGTCACCTCCATACCCGACGATTTGCTGCCGCCACCTCCACCCCTGAAGCAGACATTACGCTTGGTGGCCCCATCCACCACGTCACTCCCACAGTCATCTCGACACAGCAGCGAGAAATTATCCGGAGATATTGATTCTTCGACAGCTGCCGCTATCCAAGCCCAATCCCGTCGACGACAGCGGTCTAATGCCACGGATGAGTATTTGCCATTTCCCAAAACCGAGGCAATGCATCATCACTATTACTGCAATAGCCACACCTTGCCATCATCGGAAACTGTATCGTCCAACACCGCTTCAATAGAACAGCCAACTGTGTTCAAGAGAATATGGGGGTCACTGCGATCCTTGGATTGTCGCAGTGGTTAATCATATTCTTCATTTTGATGTTTGCTGTGCTTATTCCGTCTACTTGATGATCAATGTGTCATGTTTCTGTCATACGCTTGTGAACGTCTTACGCTCTTCATGCTCACGGATTTTCCTTATGATTCTATGGTCATGACTATGACTTTTTCTTACTATGCTGTTATTAGTAGTAACTCGCGCTGTCCTCGACTTGTTTCTGTTTTTGGATGTACACGAACAATCCGCCCGCCTTCTAGGCTGTTACTCACCCTTTTCCATCGTCATCTCTCTCCTATTGATCACTTATGTTCCGTCACAACATACATCCGTACCCAGCAAAGGTGCGGACAAGGCGCAAGCCCCAAAAATCACGATTGGCGTCTTTTCTCTGCTTGTTTTATTTCCTACCTGGAGTTGTTGTGGTTGGTTGGTTCTCACTTGAAGAAAAGTTCATTCACGAACACTACTGGATTACGATTGGCTTGGTCGGAGGAAGAATTGGTTAATACAAAACCGTATATTACGCCCCCCCCCCTGTTATCTCATGCATGTACCTTAGCTAGAAGCAATATCTTGGAACATGGGTCATTCTATAGTTTAGTTACGATAGTTAGTTCTACAACAAGAAGCTTCTGAACTTCTTGAATTATCGTTACAAGGAAATTCAATACTATTGAACTTTTTGAATCTATCATGTAACTTTTTCAGGGGAGGGTTTTTAATTAGACTGCAGAGATTTAATTCCATTGGCATTGCAACTGAGACATTGATAGTAAGCCCTGGAAGTTAATCTATACCCCTGTTCCTAGATTTTTTCAATCAAGTTTGCTCCCTGGTCGATACTCAGCTCTCGAATCCCTGACGAATCTATACCTTGTATCCATGCAAGACTGACTCGCCCACACCCTCGAAATGTATCTAGATGAGTCCTATTTATCCACCGTTCATGGCATCGTCGCACAATCCGTGTAGATTTAAGGCAAACCGCATTTCAATCGAACTCTCTTGCCACACTTGATAGTTGAGTTGTACCCGAAGAAGAACTGTAGGTTCTCAACGTGGTCTGTATGTACAGCCTCAATCTAATCCTGGGACTAGCCCTCCAGATTGGTGCCTAGGTGATGAGACTGCACACAGGTTACCAGGAAAGGTTACAGGGTTACACGATAGGGAGGGCAGGATGTATCACCGCCGACCCAAGACCTATACGCACGAAATAGTAGTACTTGCAGGATATCGGCTACATACATAGTGATCGATTTGGATGATAAAAGTCATCCCTGGGACATACATACTGCAAACCGCAGGAACAGTGAAAACGGATTTCTGCATTGGAGTGATTGGGGGTGATCAAGTTCATTTAACCAACCCTGGAAAGCAAGGCGAGGTCGAGTTTAGAACTGATATTTCCAGGGCAAGGATGGATTGATAGACCCTTGTTCTCTCGTTCTAGGCAGACCGACAGGCATCGTTTAGTTATGTACGTATCCCTGAAATCGGGGAGTGGTGGGCGGATGGGAAGGTAATGCCCCTGAACAAGCATCCTTGGCTTGAAGTTTTGGGACAGATACGTGTTCTCAATTCATTGTCCCATATGGGAATTTCCATCTTCTCAAAGTTCCATGCAACAAGAGAGGGGTTCGGACTTTTTCTTACTTTCATTATGTCTATGTCATGGATATACCTTGTTAGACGAAATCCCTACAAAGTATGGCAATGGACCAACTAGAAACCCTAATACCCGAAAAACATGAAAAAAGACGGCCAATAAACCCTTGTACGGATGGTTCCATCAAATAGGACCCCTACGGAATAACATGATTCAATTCTTCAGGCATACGACAATATAGGATCCATCCTACTACCGGTATACGTAAAATCAAGGGAACACAAACACCCGGACCCGAGAAACCCCTTGACCAACCTATCCCTTTGCTTGAGTTGATGGCTGGGAACGACTATCTTCAAGTCCACTCAAAAGCTTACACAGAGCATAGATCAAAAAGGGTATCCGCTCCCTTGGGACAATCAATCATTACCAAGCCATTCTATCTCCATGACACGCACTTGAGAAAAGGATAGAGGAAAAACTTAAAGGAAGAAAAAAAAAAAAAAAGTTCAATGCATATAATAATTATTCAATCAGATCCCAAGTACTCAATTTACTGGTTGCACAGGATTGCATGTACGTATGAGTATGTACTATGTAGGCAAGTACCTGCTTGCTTATACCTATGTATGCATATGCTATGTACGTACTCATATAGTCGGGTACGTACTACCGTGCCCAACGTAAGTAGGAACTGCATGAACTTGATACTGTGGAATGTGATGAGAAAATGCATGAATTTTTTTCTCTCTCTCTACATTTTCGGGTTTAGTTTCTGGGTTGAGGATGACTTTATTAGCATGGGGAATGGGGGGTTTCTTGCTGCTTTACCCGTGGTTGTGGTAATGGTGCTATGCATTGTCTGTAGGTACATTATCCAAGTGTTTGGTTCGGCATGCTGTGTGAGGTGATGTTGTTAGGATTTTTGCTCTTCTCCTGTTGTTGAGGTTTTCGGTCCAACTTCTTTCTTTGGCGGTATGAGCCCTAACCAGGGGTTCGGGTTCGTCAAGCCTTGGGATAGTTACACCTTGGTAGTCTGAGTACTTCTTCAAGTCTCGTGTTTCAGTGCCTTGTCCATCTTTGCGGGGAACTCCTAGTGCGTGTGATGCCTTTAGACTTCAAACCAAGATCTCGGCGCAATGTGTTGCGTTCCGTGAGGACTGTCCTGGCCATTCGGGAAAGTCCTCTTCAGAGAAGATGATAATGATTTCTGAAAAGACTAGACATGGTCACATCATCTCTTCTCGACAGTCAGATCTTCCATACTTTCAACCGCTTCCATACCCTCCTCCCATTTCGTAACATCGACTAGCTTCTCCCATTTGGCAACCACAGGTTCTGCTTTCTCGCGTAACCGATTTTCTGGCTTTGATTCTTCAGTGAATTCCTCTGCTGTCCTTTGGTCTGGGCCGTCTCTGTCTCCTGCTTGCAACCCGCCGAACAGTGCCTCAACATCCAAGTCTTTCAGAGCATTTTTGTACAAGCCCTTCAATCTCTCAATCTTCTGTCTTTGCTCTTTTGCCGCACCCTCGTCCTTTTCTTCCTCTACTTGTTTATTCCCGACAGAACGTTTCTTCACAGGCCCCGTCTTCGACGACGTTGATTCCAAGCCACCCACTAACCCTTCTAAAATACCTAATATCGTACCCACTCGAAGCCCGAATTGCGCGCCAACGGGATATCCAGCGTCAAAACCTCGTTGGACATGCTCTGATTTCGAGGCAGTGATTCCATCCCTGTATCCAGCTGTAACGTGTTGGCGGCGAAGGAATGGGAGATCGGAGGGTTCTGCCGTTGACCGTGTAGACGGTATAATATCGTCGTTGTTATGTATTTCGCGATTTTCGTGATTATGACCATCCGGCGACGAATCGAATATATCGTCGAGCGAGTTGTTGTTATTGTAGTTGTAGCTGTTGTCGTCCGCTTCACTCAGTGTTGATGTCATCGTTGTCGTCGGAGATGATGCAACGGATTTTGCGTCTCTATTTATAGGAATGGAACGCGTAGAACTTGACGGTGAGGCAGGCATTGATCTAGCTGTTCCCCAGACTGAGTGGGTTGAATGAACGAGTGAAGCTTGATGTCGTGGGTTGATTGTAGGAATGTTGGTTGATGATAAATTATTTTGGGACAAGGCGGGGTGGGTGTTGCTCCACATCCACATCACAACCCTAGGTAACCCTAGGTATACGGTGTGGGCCTGAGGCACCGCGCCTTCTCTATTAGAAACCTCTCTCTCTTCTTCCTTCAGGATTAATTGTCTGACATGGACACTGATTTAGCTCGCAACCAGCCACCCCGGTCCAAATGGCCAGTCATGGGAACTTTGCTCTAGCGCTTAGCTTTTTAGAGCGTGACACGGCTGGACATAGGGTTCCCATAGGCGCCCCCAATTAAGATGATTATACATAAATTAAATAAGTTACGGGCTGAACGGGGAATAAGCTTCCTGACGGTCAGATCCTAATATCAATTGGCTCTAAGATTTCGGGGCCATTAACTAAGTGACAAGGCAATTAAAACCCATTGATGTCTCATTATCAGATACGCGTCCTGGTTCTTGAAATCCACGATTTTTGGAGTTCGAGCTTCTTAATCCTCCATAGTATTCTGGGGCTTTCGAGATGCAATCTTCTTCGCAAGAGCTCGAACAACTCAGAGCGTCGTCTCTGGATCACCACCAATCACTTCTTCCCAAAACCGAAGACTTATCCTCAGCGCCATCCCACGTGGCTTCGAATTCACCCGTTGATCACGAGACAACACCCTACAGACCGTCGTCACCAGGATGGAGCCTGATCTCGTGGAAGTTCGAAATCCTTAGCTGGATTGGCAGTCTCTGCTTCTTTATCGCTATTCTTGTCGTTCTGAATGTACTCAATGGCCGCCCGCTTCCCGATTTACAGTATGGCATCACACCCAATGCAATCATCGGCTTGTTGGCTACCTTTGGGCAGGCACTCCTGCTAATGCCAGTGAGCTCTGCACTTGGGCAGATGAAATGGCTTCAAGCGCTTGAGAAGCGGCCGATGGATAATTTTGAGACTCTTGATAAGGCTAGTCGAGGGCCACTGGGAAGTACAAAACTTATTGTGGGTCGAAAGTCTGGGTAGGCTTCATAATCCCTTGAAGGCCCTCTCATCATCAGCCTCCACAAAAGGATTCACATCATGATACACGTCGCTTCGCAAGATCCTCATACTGACTGAAATCAGACCTGTCGCATCATTTGGGGCTTTCATCACAATCGTTGCGCTGGGAATCAGCACATTTACTCAACAGTCTTTGGACGTATACTACAATTTATCTGCACACTGATGCGGCTTATGTGCCGATAGCACAGTTCATGAATGGAACTGGCTGGGCACCGATTGGAGATATAGGTGTAATTGAAGACGGAGTCGACACTGAATTGCTGAACGCGCCCTATCTTGCATTTTTCAATCCTCTACACACAAACTTTACAGCAGCTTCCATAGCACGCTGTGGAAGTAATAACTGTACCTGGGACTCGTATCAGACGTTAGGTCTTCGCAGCACTTGCCACGATTTATCGTCCAGTCTCAACATGACCAAAGTATACATGGCCCCTTACGATGGCGACCCATTTACCTACAACACGGACCACTACACTCTTCCAAACGGATTTGGCTTAACAGGAGCTCAACCAGGACCATTGGAAAATCAAGTATTTTACAACATCTTGAACGGGATGGTGAATGTGACTACAAGTTTCAGCGCCACGAGTCTTAGTACCGTCTCTCCGGTTTGGGGATCTATTGCCTTTCCTCACAATGGATCAGCCTTAATGAGTGTATTTGTAGTTGGCCCATCTCCTGGAACCATCCCAATACAGCCAGATATGAACTACTCCAAACCCATGAACGGATCTATGTTCGCTCCGCCTGTTGCTTTCGAGTGCCTCCTGCAATTCTGCGTTCGCAACATGCGCGCCGAAGTCATGAACGGGACAATATATGAGACCGAGCTTTTCACGTGGACCAACCAAACCATACCAGAATTTGATCCAACCTACGGTCACACAGACATAATTTTTCAATCACACGACTCCTCAACGCCCTTCGTTGTGAAGAGTTTAGCAGTAGGGGGGGGGGGTACGCGACTGGTTAAGAAATCTCCTAGTAGGCAACGTGACCCTGCACCCCTATACCAACGCCCCCGAAGGCTGGAGACTCGACACGGTATCGGGCTACTCCTCAACCCTGATGCAACGATTGTACAAGGCAATGAATGGCTCCGCCACAGGATTTCCAGATATGATGGACAATCTAGTCAACAGCATATCCCTCAATATGCGACAAATATCTTACCAACCTCCCCCGGTCCGCGGCCTAGCGTTTACAGCTACCAGCCACGCCGTGGTAACATGGGAATGGCTCATACTCCCATTCTTTGAGCTGGCTGGTAGCCTTGTCTTTCTAATAATAGTCATCATACAAAAGAGACAAGGAGGCCTGCCCGTGCCATGGACAAACAGTACGTTGGCGTATTTCTTCCATGGACTTGATGAGAGACCCGTCCGTGGTGTTGTGCACCAAAGTGAGGAGAAGATGGCCGAAGAACTGGAGGTGAGGTTTGAGCGGGATGACGATGGGGGGCATTTGGTTATTGTCAAGTGATTTTGTTCTTTCTTGAGTTTCTTGCTTCGCGAGCCTTAGGGTTACACATCTTTTGAGGACCGAAAAGTTTGTCGGTATGATACACGTGCATGAGATACCCTTTGCTTCACGCGCACTTTTGTCGTTCTTATTTTCTTACTTGGAAACAAATGTGATCTCAAGAAGAACATCTTGTATGTATACTATTATATTCTTGTACAGTGCAAAATATGTGCGGCCTACGTTGAAAAAATAGCGTATACCCGCACGAATATCTGGATAAACAACATATCCCAATTCCGGTCCTAAGATAAATTACCTATCATTCCCGGAACCATTCACAACCCTCCAAGCACGTAATGGCAAAGCCTGCAATTTAAGTGCCGTCGGTCGTATATAGATGTAAAACGTGACAGCGCCGATAATCACACAGAGCAAGTTCGTGATGTAATACCCGTCCTGCTCGACTACGCATTGCCCACCGCCGGCTTGACACCGGCTCTTGTCTGCTTCGAGGGCGCAGGAGAATGCTGAGGTGATGAGGTCGCCTTTCAAGGTTGATGGGTCGGGGGTTGTGGTTGGTGGTACGCAGGTGGCTGAGGTGAACATGTCGACCATTTTGAGAATGAAGAATTTGGGGAATGTTCCTCCGAGGTTGGAGACACTATTGAAACAGTGAGTAAGGATTTCTGAGAAGGACTTGATTAGGGGAGGAGACGTACGTTGCTAGCAAGGTCATATAAGTCCCACCAATGGCCGGATCGGATATACGTGCATGGAACGCGGATACCGCGACAAACATGACGGTATTCATAAACGTCGACAGGATGTGTTCAGCTATGACAACTAGTATATACCAGAACGGCACAGCTGATGCAGCGGGATATATCATGACGGTAAGCTGAGCGAATATCGCGGCAGCGAGGCGGCCAACAAAAGCCCAGCACCATAATCGCATTGGTGTGTATTCGGTTGACCATTGACCCGCATAGTAACCCAGAGCAATCTCGAATGGGAAGTCAATTAGCACGACAAGGGCCATGTTATCTTGTCCAAAGCCCTTGTCGATGAGCTTGAGACTGGTAACAGCCTCGTTTGCTTGAAAGCCAATCTTGGCAATTAAATGGAGAACGATGATCATTTGGATGTTTTTGAGTTTCAGTACACTCCACATGCTGCGATACACATCCATGATGCCGTCTTTGTCCTTGGTACGTTCTTCCTTTTTCAAGAAGAACAGTAAGAAGGTTACAACAATGTATGACCATCCGGCAAATGCCATATATCCACTAAGTGATAGGAGACCATTCTTTGGATCGGCGTTGGCTGCGGATCGGAACCATCGGTTGGCGAAGTCGGGAGAGTTGAGAGCAAGAAATACAGTATAAGAAAGGAAATGACCAGCAGTAAGACCCACGGTCTGAGCCGTAGAGGCGTATGAAATGTTTTGGGGAGAAATGAGTGTAAGTGCCCAGCCGTCAACCGCGATATCTTGTGTTGCGCATAAGAAAACAAGAAAAAACCACCATTTAGTAAAAGTCCACACATTGGAGTCGCTCTCACCGGCCGAGTTCAACATCGCCTCGACGCGGCCAGCTAGATAAAGCATCGCGAGACCGGAAAGTAGTTGAACAGGAGTGATCCAGCTCTTGCGTCGACCGAGCCGTCTGCTCCAGACTGCATCCACAATGGGACTCCAGAACAATTTCAGGGAATACGGGTACGACGCCAGAGAGAAGACACCGATTTGGCCGTAGGAGATATGTGGTTTGAGAAGGAATGGAACCGATCCCATCGCTAAGCCCATGGGAATGCCCTGCAAGAAGTATAATAGCACCAGCAGCAAGAAATTCCTCCGGTCCTGTTCCGGTAGCGCAAAGAAACTCGTATTCTGCAGTCTCGGAGTACCAGGCATTGCCGGCGGTGTGTCATCTAACGTGAAGCCCTCCCGAGCCATGACCCTGCTGGCGTGTTGCGCAGAGGAAGGAGAATCAACGGAGGGATCTTTCCTCCGCATTTCTAGACGGGAATTCATATCGCCGTCCGCGTGGCCGTTCTGGCCCGTTTCTATTGTCAGGCTCGAAGCTGGCCCCCGTTTAGATGATTTCTCAACAGTCCTGCGCTTCATCTGTTTTCGGCGTGACAATTCAGAGCTTCCTTCCAGCAGTCCGGCGTTTTCGCGTTCGTCAGCGTCGCTTGTGGAGAGATCGGAGAGATTGGAGTCTTCGTCGCGTATGTCGAGTACAGTGTGTCTGGTAGGTAGGTCTTGTAGTTCGTATTCGGTCGAATGCCTTTTGTTGTGGGGGTATGACGAAGATTCTGCAGTGTTATTGAAAGAGTGCGATACTACGTCTTCGTTTGATGATGAAGAATGTTGATTATTTTCAGCGAGTGTGGTAGGGTCGGGAGGAGAAGTTGTGGAATGCATCCATGTGGCGAGGAGAGGTCCTGTGAGGCAAGCTGGCCTCTCCAGGAAAGAAGGGAAGCACGAAGAAGGATATCACAGTGGTGCCTACCTAAGGTTATTCCTTTGACTATGATTGGGCCACACTGCTAGAGCTTCCGCGGCGCCCGCTTTATCTGAACTGTGCACAACCAGACAGCTATCTCCCCCTATGAATAACTGAGAGATGGCATGAACAATGGTCCAAACAAGAGTCTGTATATTAGAACTCAAGTTGGTGTTTGAGAGAGAAGGTGCCACAATCGAGAATCGCGGGACAATCACGCAACCAAGTCCGCCCCTTGTCTGTTTACTCTCCCCAGCCCAACCGCTCGCCAAGATCGACCCCTGTACAGTCACGTGCGCGCAAATGGTAGCCCTGAAAGTAGCCCTTAAAGATGGACATTTTACTTATTAGTCCGAGAATTTGGTATATTGTGGCGATATCTATTATGTCTATTGTTGAGGGATCTGATTTAATGGAAACCAGGTATATGATCCCCTTGCAACTGGCTGCCTCTACACCTGCTCGTCGAGAGGAATTATTGGACACCTTTCCCGAATAGGAAATATGTCTACAGAGCACCAGGTCATACATGGAAACCAGACCATACGAAGTACTTCAATCTACGGAATCAGTGATATCAAAAGCGTACCGGGACTTCTAGATAGTCGCAAAGGGGTCTCAATTTGAGCTGACAAAACGATATATAGTTAACTAGTTAGTTAGTTAGTTACAAGGGTATAGCTTTAATTACATAAGCGCAGCACCAGAGTGATTAGGAACCTCCTCCTCATTCATCCTCCTCTTCCATCGAGATTTCACAGACAATAGCCAGTCCTTCCAAAGCTTTTCTTTCTTTCCTATCCTAATAACACCATCTTTCACTCCCATCCATTGATCAATAGGCATAGGGATGAACCTATGTCGAGCCCAGCAGGATTTGTACCAAAACCCTTCCTCGAAGTTGTCGTAAAACTTGATTTGTATCTGGTAGCAGGGCTCACAGTATTGCACATCGTCGCAGTCGAGGCAATAGTACATCTTGTCGCTCTTCGGGCCGAAGCTTTTGACTTCTATTGGAGGATTCATGCATTGTCCTACACAGCCAACTGCATACTCGGTATCCATGATGTCTTGATACACGGATACGTCTACAGGAGCGTCTGCAGGTTCCGGCAGTGGTTCTGCGGTAACCGTTACCTGGTCTTCACCATTCACATCTGTATAGGTCGATGCATCTATTTGGGCGGACTCGACCGTTGCAGTTCCTGGCACAGCATGGCCATCTTCACTAGGAACAGGTGACGGTAGAGTTTCTGCCGCCGGTTCATCGGATGCTTCTTTTGTCTGCAATACCTCACTCGCGTTGCTATTCGTTGTTTGTTCGCTGGTGGAGGTCGATATATCAGCAACTTCGACTATCTGAGTTGAAGTGGCGTTGTCTTTGTCGTCCGACTTCCCAGGAGGTAGTGAAGGAACTGGTTCCATAGATCCGTTGACAGTTTCTTCCAATGCTTTAGACTCTATCTCTGACTCCCCCAACCCGATCGGACTTTGAGGTGTTGGTGATTGTTGCACATCCTGTTGCTGCAAACTCTGGGTAGGTTGTACCTCGTTGGTCGATTCTAAAGTCTGCTCTGTAACAATAGGATCTAGTCTCATACTATAGGAATCGTCGTAACCCATATTCACATAAGAAAACTGTAGAGACAACGCAATCCCTGCGTCAATCTCGAGATTCGCAAACATGAGTATTTTGGCCAAAAGTCGAAAGGCTGCCGAGTCATTGGCGCCAATGGAGTCCTCCAAGTCCGCAATGCAGAGGGTGAAAGCGCGCTCGGCGTATTGCCTGGCTTTCAACTTGCCATCAAAATTGGTCCACATTTCTGCTAGTACGAGAAGGGCCTTTGCTATAGTGAGAGGTTCGACTATTTGCATGTTTTCATATCGGTCGATGGTCTTTTCAACCTGTGTAATGATCTGCTGCTTGACATCCTTGGATTCAGTCACTATGAAATTTTCGTAGTGAATGTCAATCATTTCAGGAAAGATACGATCGACAAGCCACAAGCTCATGCGATTTTCCACAAGGCGTGTAATTAACTTCTCAATCTCATTCTCGGCCATTTTTGTCGCACGTGCGTCGCGTCTGTAAACCACTGCCAATTCAGCCTGCGTTGCTACTGAGTGACCAATGTCCCGCGCTTGCCAGTATTCAACGGCCTCTTCAAAAATCTGAATTGCAAAATCAACTCGTCGAGTTTCGACTGCCGCTCTTCTCAAAGAGTCTTTCTTATCCGTGAAATTAGCCGATCGATGCCAGAGCCATTCGGATCTGATTCTGGGCCGTTGGCGACGCACTGCTTGAATCACTTTTGTCCACTCCTCTTTCTTGGTATGAATGTTGACAATGGTTTTCAAGAATTCCAATATTTCATCAGTATACTCTAACTCCTCGCTCAAGGCCTCTTCGCAGGTTGCGATAGCCTCAGCATCTGAACCCAGCTCCGTCAACGCTTCGGATTTGAGAAGGAAGGCCTTGATACATCGTTCATTCCGAAGCTCTGATCCAAGAGCTCCCTTCTCTTCGTTCCGTTCAATAAGGGCCTTGTCGGCAAAGCTCACAACATTCCTCCATTTTGCGTTCAGTTCTTCTTCGCCTTCGTCTGTGGTTGAAGTTAGAAATGATGCTCGGTGGTACTCTGCCATTCCCAAGTAAGAATAGAATTTCTCAGGACCTAGAGTTGTTCTTTCCGTCAAATTAGTTTGATACAATTCGACATAGAGTTCTCTAATTTCGTCAGTGAGTTCAGTTTGAAGAACTAAAGCTGTCGCAATTCGACATCGAGCGATCTCCACTGGATTTTTATAGACTTCATTCTTCCCATACTCAATAAGTGCTTTAGCTCTGGTGGCAGTCACCGCAGGGAAATAAGCGCGCGGATCGGGGTAGTCGGGATCTAATTTTCCAGTCTCCTTGAAGTCAGTACCTAACGTAGATGCATCCCAGGAGGCTTTCACATACCAACCACAAAGCCCGGCAGATAAAGTTGTAGGAAATCTTGGCCTCTCCGTATGTCATTCTTTCCGTCCACCTGACAAGATGACCACGAGCCAGGTGTTCTAGCACAGATCGCGTATCTTTGAGCAATTTCTCAATTCCTTCTTGTGCTCTAGTCGACATCTTCTCTTCGTTATGGAAGCTCATCTTCCTAGCCCACGCCAATAGTAAATTCAGGTGGCGGAAACCTCGTTCTTCGTAAGGTAAATTAGATATGGCATAGATGCCAAAGTCAACGTCGTGCAAATCACTTCTCCGACTTTGAATCTCTTCAAAAACGCGAGACACGTCGTTGTCGTTATATAATATCCGCATTAAGGCCTCAACAACCTGAGCTCCTTGTTGGGGGGTAGTATTTTTAACATGAATGTCCTCGAGGTGATCCAGTAGCCAGTCCGCTGCGTACTCTTGAAGACTATCGCGATTCGGTGCCCCTTGCGGTAACTGATCGCAAAGGATTCCTACAAGTTTCAAAAAGATGTCGACCTTTGCCTTGACTGGATCTCGAATCATGTTGTTGCTTGATTGCTCCAAATAATCCCTGAAAGCCGGTTGGCGGAACCTGACTTGCTTCTGTTTGTTCTTGTCGCGCCTTTTTTGAGCTTCAATTGCATCATTCTCTGTCTCGGGTTTAGGTGAAGTGTCTATCTCTGGTGAACTTGTCGTGCGATAGTTGTCCGTATAAAGCAGACTGTCCCATGCATTGTCAGCGGCACTATCAATAATATCGAGTTAAACACCTCTAGCGCTTCACCATACCTTGATAGTCTCCCCTCAATCTCGGCAGCAACATCGAAACTACTGATAGTTGTTTCTTGTTCAAGAAGTTGCTCAAGCTCGAACACTTTGAAGGGCTCCTTAGCAAATGTGCATAGAGCAAATATCTTCTCGACAATCTCGCGGTCTCGTGGGCTTCTTTTTGAGCAAACTGTATCAATCATTGCAGTATACAGACCGTGTTGACCTTTCACATGATCAATTTTTATCAATGCTGATGCATCTCCGTCGCATTGTTCGAGCATTGTCAGTGTAAGATCTACTGACGACATAACTCCTAATACGGTGTCAGTTTGCGGGTGAGGAGCCAAAAGAGAAGGATGGAAATTGATCATAGCTTTTAACTTACTTTCGGGGCTGTCTAGAAGCTTGCTTTTTATGATCTCCTTTGTAGAATCTTTGAAGCTTTTCAACATCTCCGACTGGTTAAAATGCGAGTCAATGAGCTTTGCAAAATCACTGCTTGACCGCGTTTTCTCGAACAAATCGATCTTCGGACAATCCGTATACTGGGCGATTGGGCCATAGATATCTTCATCTGGAGGTCCTGTCATAAGAATGCGGATACCATCTTTGTCTGAATTTAATGTCTGGAAAAGGCTCAACATTGCTTGACGATCAGGTCCATCCATCAATTCCACACCATCAAGAATAATGTAGAGAATACGGGATGTATCTGGAGTCTTCTCGAACTTCTTGACCAAAAGCTTTTCCCACATGAAGTCAAGCTTCTTTTTGCTGTCTTCCTCCTTTGCAATCTTGGATGCGGCAAGGTCTTTTGCAATTGAGTCGCCTAGCTTGCCATCGTTATCCGCGATTTGCACCAAAATATAGGCCAACACATTTCGGAATGATTGTGAGTCGCGCCTTCCAGGCTCAAAAGGAAAGTATGTAACTAGTGTCGTTTGTCGGGGATTATTCTTGCCTCCCTCCAATCGATTCTTCTTGGCTTGTTCTTGAATCGACATAAAACAGCGATAGGAAAAGAACGTCTTTCCAGTCCCGGTGGCACCGGAAACATAGATAACCGGGGTCTTGTGTCCGCTCACCCAAGATTTGTACACCGGCTCATTTTCAATCCAAGAAAATGTGCCAGTGACAAGGTGCGCTTTCAAGAATTCCATATGGATCTGAATTGCAACTATGACATCAGGATCCAGATCCTTGTTATCCTTCAGCGTCTTCGTAATCTTCTCCAGGGAAGTAGTCCTGCCCCAAAGGGCTTGCAAATCAGATGGCTTGATCCTTTCATGCTGTAATAAGTCGAGCAAGTTGGCTGGAAGATCCTCAATTTTGCTATCCATAGCTTTCACAACGTCAAGGATTTGGAATGGTATGGTAGCGCGAAACACCATTATCGTCATTTTTACCTTTTCGCAGCGAGCCATGATTTTCTTGTTTCTACCATGTAAAAGAGCATTAAGATAAAGCCCTGTTCGATCTTTAGATGCTAAGTAAATTGGGGGGTATCGAACACATACGTTTTCTCCGATACTCAACGAACATCTTCCCACTGAATAGACAGAAGTCAAGCATAGAAATGAATATATCCATCAGTTTGTTGAGGAAATTTGATTCACGAAACTCTCGCTTTTTGAGATCCCCAATATCAAGGAGCGCATCGTGAAGCTCGACGAACGTTGATTCAATCAGGTCAAAGTCTTCAGTCACGTTTTTCGCGGCCTATGAGGTGTATCAGCAGGAGTTTGCTCATCCAGCACGGGGGAAGACTTACCTGGATCATATACAAGACCGAACCCGCTACAATTTGGGCGGGCGCTGCATACTACGAAGAAATGACCAATTAGTGAGGATAAGGTGGTAACAAGAAGTAGCAATAATCGCCTTACAGTTCCAGATACATGATCTTTGAAGAACGTTACACCTGAATAAGTCCAGTCCAAACATCCAGATACAGCCTTAATCACCTTGGTTTTACGTTCATCGGGATGCCGTGACTTTTCGAATAATTCAGACGCCTTCTGGAGACGCTGGTCCGGTTGTTGGAGCGCATCAGAGTCGCTTTCTGAAATGGCTGGGAGGCTGACACCATTTTCTTTCTGTATTCTCGTCACAGCTTCTTTCCATAAATCGTCAAGACTTTTAGCGTCTTTCTGATCTGGAGAGGTCTCAGAGTTTTGGATTGGAATTGGTGGTGTCTGTTTTGCGACATTTCGTTTGTCGCTCATGTTTCCGAAATTGCAAGTAGTCTTCCAGATATAGTTTTTAGGGCTTCCGAAATCTTGAATTAGGACGCATAGGTCAGAAGCAAGAGAGCGAGTAGCAGACCTGATCTTCCGTAGAACGCCGGGAGGCTTTAGTTATGTTATTAAATGTAATCACACCTGTTAGTTATGAAATGCCGAGAGCTTAAGCCCTGTCCCCAAATCAGCGTGCGGCTGAGCGGGGTTATATTGGTGCAAATTAAGTGCATGAGAGCTCATCGAGATTGGCTGGAAGGGGTTGGTCAAGGCTGACCAGACCAACACGAACACCCATGTATGTACGTACTCCTTTCCCGCTGTGGTTAGGCGTTGGGCCTGATAGAAGCTCCGCTTATTAAACTATTGTACTCCGTACATTCCTCAGCTCAGGACTCAGGACATCGCATAACATGCAGTACACGGACTCGCGGAGCTATGACATTGAGCCCCAGCGCAGTCGCTTGTATCGCCATCGTGAATATAACCTGTGACACAGTGACTGCTGTGCTAGAAATGGCGATACACATCGCTGGTATTTTAGTAGTGTTGCCAGCTGGCCATTGCACCTCGATCGATGAACTCTCAAAAGATTACACATGAACCGGCGGAGATGCTCTATCTTCAGCAAGATTGAGGGCGATCCTTAGACTGTCAATTTGATAAGACTGAAGTCGGGTTGTTTGTTGGTCGTCAGCCATGCATGTCAGGTTATCATTCCAAGCCTCTAGCCCCTGACTAACGATGCCGCAGCTCCCAGCCTGTAGTTTGGCGCGATTGGGGCGGGCAAGGATCAATAAATGGGGGAAAGAGAAGCGCAAAGACAGATAGATCACAAGCAGGCATCGTAGAACGAGATGAACTCGAATTTAACTATCCAGTTTGAACGTCCAGGAGGCTTAGATATGTAGTTAAAGGGAGGGAGGAACCACCGCAGTCATGTCAGGGGCAGTTTCATCACGTGATTGCGGAACAACATAGATCGGAAATGCTCCGCGTCCAAACATAAAGAGTAAACAAACAAGCAACCAATACAACTAAACGACAAAATCAACGACGACATACATCACAATGGATACCGAGACAATCACCAATATCGACAACACTCTGGAGGCAATGGATTCTGAGATTGCCAAGATCCGCGAAACGAGTATGTCATCGCGAACCTCCCAGATGAGAGTGGTCAACTAATCAATTGTCGATTTCACAGTCAAAAACTTCCAAAACAAACGACGCCTACTATCCGCTAGCTTGCTCTCATCAGATTACGTTCGTCGAGAAATCGAAGAAACCAACAACAGATCCGGAAGCGGCGGGGCAAGAAAAGTCGCGCGAATGGAAGTTACAACCTTGCTGAGAGATGCCCGCAAACACCGCGATACGAATTACTATCGTCTAGCATTTTCGACGACGCTATTCCCATGGAAAGACCCGAATCCGTACAATGAATCGCCGAATCTTTTGGGTTTGAGGATTGACGTATGCGAGCGCAATGGCACATTCGCGAAACCATATTATGTACTCTTACAGAGGGAGAACGAATCGCCAACACTACCACTGAGGAAACAGTCAGCATTGTCATTTTCGATATACCGACATACTATTCCGCCATGCATCCCAATGGAGAAATTAGCGCATCGATATCTCCCACAGTTCAGACCCTCTAGGAGGCAAGGCGCGGCCGAAGATGAAATAGAGGCATTGAAGACCAAGACGAAGACGAGGAAACAAGATCTAAATGCGTTTGTGCGACATTTGCGGAAAGAGTTAGCTGCGTGGTATGCGCGACGCGATTCCATTTCGTGGCTTGAGGAACAATTGGACCTTACGGATGTGACTGATGAGCACGGAACAAGGGGACAGAAGACAAACCCGGCGCAACTTGTGTCACTTGCTGCTACATCTCTCGAATCTCGATATGTGAGGATAGAGTGGTCGGATGGCAGAGTTGGCCGATTCAAAATCTCCAATTCAGGGCTTGTGGAGCGTGCTGTCGTCATCGGAGAAAAAGGTCGAGATAAACGAACAGAATTGATTTTAATGGGAGGTGATAGAGGAGTTGAGTCGCTGGTTGATCGATTATCGAGTGCCCAATGAGATTAACGTTCGTCGTGCAAAGAAAGTATATGACATTTGAAGCCAAATTTCTATTCATACAAATCGTGCAGCCGTTATGCATGCAGTGTATGCAGTGAGGTGGGTCATGGTAAGGTTGGATTGTAAATGGGTATCAAAATGTATCCGATAATATGGCGGAGGCAACAACAAGAAAAGACGGGTATATTGTGATGGAAAGGAAGTAGCTAGCAACAAGCATGTGTGTATTCAGACGTCTTGGGGACTCTATATCATTTCGTGGTAGATGCAAACGGATTTTTCAAAATGGGTATCTCATACTCCAAAATTCGCGGTCATTACTATTATGATATTGACCATCGCCATCATCATCATCAGGAACACTGAAAGAAACAATCGGTAATGGTCCATACGGTAGTCCGCTCTGATTCTCAAGCCTCTTACGCAGTATCGCCTCTTCGATGTTCCATCGTCGTCTGAGTCGATTCTTCTTGGCGTCGAAAACTTGCAACAGTTCTTGCTCGGCGCGTTGATGATCACGCTCAAGCTCGATGATGGCTTCTGCATTTTTGCCAATTAGGGTATCCAGTTCTTTCTCGAGTCGAGCTGTTGTTTCTTGTAGTTGTTGCTCTTGCAGCTCCCGGAGGACTTTGATGCGCGCTTCGTGCAATCGGTCCATGGAATTCCAATCTAGGTATTCTTGAGCTAGTTGTTCTTGCTGGCGCTGAGTCACCGTTCTAAGTTGCTGCTGTAGTTGTTGGGGGGACTTAGGTTCACATTCAGAACCAGAAAGTTCAGGCGACGGTGGAGGACTGGAGGTGCTGACGTATCCTTCCATGTACTTGATTCGGGTTTGTGAATTTCGTTTCGATTTTTCGAATTCTTTGATTTGATCAATTTCTACCGAGAGTTGGCGTTCTTCCATTCGTGCAAGGAAATCGGTGTTCTACCAGAATGGTTAGCTGAAGTGAATCGACTATGGTTTTGTACTACGTTTGGCCTGCTCACCCATTCCTTCTTCACCTTTTTGGCCGTACTATTACTCAACCTTCTCTCTGCAACGGCAGCCAAATGCGCTGCTTTCAACGAGTCCAACAACTCATTCTGCAGTTGCACAAATCGTGACCTCTGGGCTTTATGTCGCTCAAGTAGCTCCCTCAATTTTGCATCTTCCATAGTCCGGTTTATAGCAGCTTCGTCAAACACCGGCACTTCGACTTGTAAAGCCCCCTGGGCTTGCGCATCTTCGGAGTGCTCAGTTTCGACCGTTCTTACAGGCTTTGTCTCCACGATAACTGTATTTGCTCCCCCACCCTCATTTCTCTTCAAGCTTATATGCGCGTTTGGCGGCAGATTGACGGCGGACGGGGTACGCCGTTTCCGAAACGGCCGACCAATTGCATTAATAAAACTCAACCGTTTCCGCTCCGACAATCTTAGTGCACTGGCGCTTGTGCTTGTGGAAGCAGAAGAACCCGGCGAATAGATTTGTTGCGGTGACTGTGTCCATAAAGGGCGTTCATGGGGCGTGGCTTGGGGCTGAATGATTCTGACATCGCAAGAACTTATTGACGTCGGCCGAGTCGAAAATGAGTCGATAGACGGTATACTACCAGATTGATCGCGGTCGGATACAGTCGGTTCCGATAACGAACTAGCAAACTGATCAACCGATGCAACACTCGATCTAACAAGATCAGCAAATGACCGGGGATGAGTAAACGACGGACGGTTAGGCGGCGTCAATCCAGCAGTGGATGATGACGATGATGATGATGCAGGTATCGTAAAATCCAAAATGCCGGCGTTGATGGTCGCTGCTAGCGAAGCTGCAATTTGAATATCGGGTATCTTCAACCCGAGCTCGGAGGCTTCGGCGACGAGTTGTTCTTCTATAATGTCTTCTGTTTCGGCATCTTCGAGTCGGAGGACCTCCTTCCGATAGCGAGATTCATCCGTCGATGACAAGGACGTTAACGGCGCCCCTCTTGTCGCCATCTCTGGATGAACCTGCCAGACTTTCCGGTCTCCTCCTTTTGCGTCCGATCGGAAAACAGCAAGCAATATAAGATAGAAGAAGGAAAAGGTAGAAGCGAGACAGAATCTATACAACTGAAATTCAACGGTGGGCCCCTCCTCCCCTGACTGAGGAGGACTGCCCCAATCGGGGTTTTTGCGCGTCAGTTAGTTCACAAAATGCAAGGAAGACGAACCCCACTGATGAGTCGGTGGCATAAGAGTATCGAGGCTGAAGCTAAGCTGGCAAATTAGCCAACGAACCCACTGTTAATTAAACCTCTTTGGGTGTGGTTGCCAGGAACCGAACGCCATACGGTCAGCATGCGGACTATTAACTTGAAACTAATCTATACAGTCAATAGCAGAGGATGGGGTGTTGAACTTGGATCTTTCTTGTATACTACACATAGCGCAAGGCCCTCTGGATCTACTACAAAGTACGTCGGCACCGAGTCCCGCTACTAACTATCACCGCCCACCTACCTAAAACGCTCTGCCCACTTAAATTTCGATCTGCCATGTGACCCATCACCCGGTATTTTCCATTGCTCAAAGAACAGACAAAGCACAATGAATCGATGGATTGGCGGTGTCGATATTATTGCTTTCACTTATTCCTCAAGTTGAAACGGTAGCAATGTAAGTCAGAAATGTGCCGCAATGTGATATTTACCATCAGATCATCCATCATCCCGATCTGGATCGGAGAGTGGTAACTACCACGTGGCGGCCCGATCCGCTTACCAGATCCAGGGTTAAGCTTAAGGAAAGCTTTTGCTTGTCGCTTTTGAGGCGACAAATTACTGCATATCAATATATTTCTCAATATATACGTATGCCAAGTAACTGACAAGAATACGGCCGAGTCATGCCATGGCACCAACACCAGGCAATAGTAGTCAGATATTCTCCGTCCCGTTGATCTAAACTAATCCCATTTAGCAGGAACACCGATCTGGAGGGGTCCAATTATTCAACCAGCGCATGATTGCTTCTTTACTGCGATTCTTGTCGATTCTTGATTGACCAGAGAGATATCCGGACATTCATTGTGTGACACCTGTTACAGGTAGAAGAACTACTGAATATCTACTACGCCTATGTCTGAGCTTCGGCTGATTTGTCGTTCGTTTTTTCTCCGGGAATGTCACCTAAATGCAGGCATACCCTTGTCAATTATCAGATGTTTTCGGTTAGACAACAAGCCGCTTCCGAAGCCCCTGCATCAGACCTTGTGTAACAGGTTCTGGCATAAGATATCTGGTGTCATGAATAATGATTTTATACAGTCCTTGCATAACATGATAAGTTAAGATGAGAGGATATCGAGGACTAAAAAATCCTCGATCGTGGTGAGAACATTTGATGGGGGATTTCAAAACCAGAGATTTACATGATGTGCAAAGCATATATGTGCTTTCATTCCCAGTTCCATCATGCAAATTTATAGAGCTAATCTCCTACTATATACGAAGCAAGACTAGCGTAGAGCTTTACGATTCATCATTCGCCACTTGTGAATAAAGTTGGTGTTGACATCATATTAGGAGCCACATAGGATCACTTTCGGAACCATCATCTTGAGTTGTAAGCACCGTAAACTTGAGTGGCGGGGGAATTACGATAGTCATGTTCATGGCTTGCAATTCCGCTAGAGACACCAGATGCATATCCAGTTCGTGACGAACCTCGATGTGATCAGGATTTTGCATGTGCTTAACCACGGATGCAATAATGCAATGGTGCCTCTTACAATGGGGAAGATAGGCATTCAAGAACTCGTGATGCTCGACATAGCTTGAGTCAGGAATAAGCAGTATGGGATTCTCGATTTTCGTGGGCCCAGGTTTGTGGTCCAGGAGGTAGACGCTTGGAGGAAAATCTAATTCGATGCATATGTTGTCTTCGTTAAGGTCAAGCACAAACCCAGGAAGCTGGTATCCAGGACCCCTGAACATGAGCCCAGATTCGACACGCCTAGCGACAGGGTGTCTGCTGTCAATCATCCTGGGAGCGTTAATTAATGTTTCTGGAGCCCAGCGTAGCCCTGGTGTAGTCAGGCGAGGGCATTTGAGTCGTAATATTGACAACGGAACTGTCCGAAACGAAGCCCATATCTTCTCCATTCTCTTTAGGTGCGGTAGGTGAACTATTGCTCCAACATCGACGCCTAGAAGGTGTGCTAAGCAGATCGACTTGTCATCAGCCTTCGAAGTGGATCGCCTATGCGCAAGTGTTGAGATATTTCGTAGCAGCTCGGTTTCGTCCATTGTTCCCGAGATAAGTCAAAAGATGAAGCAAGGATCATAGGCGTGGATATTTGCAACGGATTGTTGGCTGTTCACTTCCTTTACGAGATCGTTTAAACTTGCAGTGCCGTCTTTGAATTGAAAGTAGAGCCTCTTGGTCAAGGCCCCTTCCTGAAGGGTCCAGAGACGACGCATCCACGTGGAAAGAGAAATTCTCAAGAGTAGTTCGTTTGGAGAAACCATAGTACTGCAGGCCATTAGATCAGCATCCAGGACCAGGACACAACTGGCTTCTGAATAGTATTTAGCCATATCGCTAATAGCCAGCCGCCTGTCCTGTTCATTTTGTACTGGAATACACAGTGTGTCTATCCAAAAGCGAACTGGGTCCGAAGATTCGGTTATGTGACCAAGTCCATCCACCATTTCTTGTGTGCGTTGAAGTTGACAGCAGTACAGTGCATTGGCCTCAGGATTTCCTAGCCGGTCAGACCAAACATGGGAAATTGCCACGTACTGATCGACGAGGGCCGAATCTTTGATTTCTATTTTTACTTTCTCTGAATCTCCTTCTATCGAGCGCACCGAGACGGGAGTTGCCCCTTTGCGCAGGAGAGACGATAGCTTGTCAGTGTCAACTTCGAGACCGCAATGCGAATCAATGCAATCCTTATCATTAACCTGCATCGACCGATACTCACTTGTGACCTGGTACGTAATGCACTTTGTTTCCGTACAATTTACATGGTTGCCTTTCTTGTAACGCGAGATGCAACTCGCGAAGTAAGCTGACGAAATCGTATAGCCTCCAAGAAATTTGATCTCACTCCTGCAGAATCCTCTTTCCTCAAGTCGTTGCGTGAGAGAGTATACGCTCCCCCATGGCATTAAAAATGCCCTTCCTAGGTGGTCCAGGAGCTTCAGACTCTGGATCAATTGTTCACTTTCCCAGGGGGGGTTGCAATCCTAAAGCCAAAGCTACTGGGGTCCAGATACCTTCCTGTTTGGACCCCGGAGCAATGTAATATACCAGGTTACGGGCATGGCTCAAGGTCTCCCCAAGAATGGCGATAGAGAGTGTAACGTCAGGAGGCGTGAGCTTGCCAAACTGTCCTTTCTCAAAGAGGACCTCTCTCACAAATTCACTGGCTGACGAAAGCAATCTGTCGACCTTTAAAGTTCCCTAAGGATCCTTGAAGCGAATTCAGTTCGTTGGGAAGTAATGGTCAAGTCATCATAACGACCAAGAAGATCACTTTCTAGTTTTAGTTAATAATCAACCCACATTGGAAGAATTTGAGTTAAGATATTCGTGCAAATCACATCATGCCCCTTCTCATCGGTTCTGGTAAGGATATTCTGAAGCGTCGTTGTCGAAGTATCAGGTTCTACGACCCAAGAAAAATGAAAGAACGAACTCTTCAAACAACCCGAAAAACAACCAAGCCTGGAGAAAGGAGGCAACGTCATCAGAATATTTGCCCTCGGGAATTTCCCTCGTTTTAAGCACGGATAGATCAAATCCAGCTCGCTCTGGATATCCATAGAAGCCTTTGTGGTCGTATACATACCGCTTGTTACGGGATCCGAGAACAGGGACCCTAATTGGAGGGTAGATTGGATTATGAATTATAGGGAAATGATCCATTTAAGCAGCGTGTGGTTAAATCGAAGTGTGCTTGAAGACATGATGATTCAAAAGAGAAATATGTCGATCTGACATGGAATATACAGTCGGTAATCCGAGTCACAAATTGCGAGACAGGTGATTGGAAGGTGGCTTGAATGGGTGGCACTTCAGAAGGCTGCTGGCTGACCAATTTGTCTTCATTGTTATAATACTATGTGATCGAGAAACGCACGTATTATATACAACATATGTCGCCTTGAAGCTTTTTGAGTTGAAATTCAAACCTCGAATGGTGGCTTCTACTATACCTAAGTATGATTTGAATCATCAAACTGAGCTGTACCTTGTATTTCGAAAATGCTAGGGTACCAGGCTAACCAGCTGCTAATTTAAGTTATACCAGTAGCTCATTTGATGACATTCCAAGATATGACTCAAACGCAATCCGGCCAGATTAAACATTCTCAAGCAGTCCTGTATTTTCACCTTTGTCATAAGCTGTTTCTTCTCGAGATGTATATTTCCGATCAATGGATATTGTGAGTAAATGGCATTATATTGGTTGTCCTCTTTCGATTAAGGAGGACAGGTGGTTCTATATATCTTAGAAGTAGAAGAATGGCAACGAACTAAAAATTCGAAAGAATAGCGTCATATTGAAGTTGAAGTAACAAAAATCATGAACAAACCCGGTCTATCCTAGGCGTAACTCCAATCTATCCGATCATTATTTAGTGGTGGCCAGTATTCAAATCCCTAAATTCTCCTCGCAATGTTTCAAGACCATCCCGCTTAACATCACCCACAAACTCAGCCACTTTGGGAGCAATAACTTGCTCATCGAAACCAAAATATTTGTATGCCGCCGGACCAGGTAAAGAATGGCCAAAGGATGACATTGAGAATCCTGCATCGGCATAACGTTCCCACCCGTTCACAGCATACGCCTCAATAACCACACGCGGAGTTGAGCGGTATTTTAACACCGATCTCTTATAATCAATGCTCTGGCTTTCAAAGAGTCGTTGGCATGGGAAACTAACGACACGAGCCTTGATCTGAAATTTGTCTTGCAGTAGCTGTCGAGTACGCATGGCAAATACCATCTCGGCACCAACGCCGATCAGCGTAACATCGGCGTCTTCTTCTTCGACAAAGACGTATGCACCCTTTTGTGCCTTTTCCCTGCAAGAGTATTGTGGATATTGCTCGAGGTTCTGGCGAGAAAGTGAAATGATGGTAGGAGAGGAAGTTGCTCTGAGAGCGGATATGAAGGCTCCTGCTGTTTCTTCGCTGTCACATGGACGGATATAGAGGAGATTGGGCATGGCCCTGTATAATGCTGCCAAGGCAATGGGTTGATGTGTAGGACCGTCTTCGCCTGTGCCGATGGAGTCGTGGGTGGCAATGTGGATTTGTTGGAGGCCTTGCAGGGCGCCCATTCGGACACCTGGTGCAGCATACTAGTGGGAATTAGCCTTGGACTTAGGGGATAGAGAGTTTGATTGTGTTCTTACAATATAGAACATAAAGAATGAAGATGTGACCGGGAGGATCGTTCCTTTGTTGAAAGCTGCCAATCCATTGGAGATTGATGCCATCGCGTGCTCCCGGATACCCCAGTGAATATAACGTCCACTGTAGTCTCCATTGATACCGCAAGTTGTTTTCAAATCTGGCTGTTTTACGGAAATTTAATAGTCAGCGATCGGAAGTATGTGAAACAAGAGAAGACCATGGATCATGCTTACATGCTGAAAGTCAACTTTGCCTTTCCAGGCCATATTGACAGAAGGCGTCAAGTCAGCAGTTCCAACCATCATATTCTGTAATTTTGAGGACAGAGGATTACAACACAGTCCTGCGGATTTTCTCGATGCAGTAGGTGTTGTAGGAAACTCCTCTTTTGTTGGTAGAATCTTAGTCCAGTCACCGGTCATCTGTCCCTCAACTCTCAGCATAAATTCTTGGTGCAATTCAGGATATTCGTGCGCGTATCGTTCTAATAACTGTTTCCATTCGTTCTCATGGGCTTCGCCTCTGTGTACCGCATCACGAAAGAAATCGTATACTTCATCCTGAACGACGAAATGCTGTTCCGGGTCCATGCCGAACTTCATCTTGATTGATGCAACGTCCTCCGCTCCATATGCCGCGCCGTGCGCCTTAGCATCACCAGCGACCTTACTACCGATACCGATGATCGTTCGAACATTAATAAATGTTGGTTTTGTGTTGAAACGAGCCTGTGCCAGAGCTGCAGTAAGCGCAGGAACATCGTAACAGCCATCCTCAACGTCAATGACATCCCAGCCACATGCTTTCATTTTCGCATTGACATCTTCTGTATTACACAGATCCACACTGCCATCGCATGTAACCTGATTATTGTCGTAAATAACAACCAAGTTATTTAACTTCCAATGTCCAGCGAGCTGAATGGCTTCCATAGCCACGCCTTCCTGGAGACATGCATCCCCAATCATGCACCAAGTCATGTTATTCACAACCTCGAATCCGGGCCTGTTATACCTAGCTCCAAGATGCTTCGTTGCCATCGCCAACCCAACCGCGTTTGCGACTCCTTGCCCTAGTGGTCCAGTAGTGACTTCGATTCCGTCATTTTCAATTTCCGGGTGACCTGGACATATCGAATCGGTACGGGTTGAGTGATACGATTTTAGTTGTTCCATTGTCATCGCGGGATAGCCGACTAGATGAAGGAAAGTATATTGGAATAAGCATGTGTGCCCGTTGGAGAGCACGAAGCGGTCCCGGTTGAAGTAGTTGGGGTTTGTGGGCGAGTATTTCATTGTGTATTTCCAGAGGGCAGTACCAATCGCGGCCATGCCCATTGCGCCGCTGGAGGTGTAATGTTAGTTATCATTGCTATTTACTTCCGTATTGGGTATGAGAACATCTTACCCTGGGTGGCCACCTTTGAATTGCTCGCAAAGATCCGCAATCAGGCATCGAAAAGTTCTCAGGGCCTGGTCAATCTTTTTCTGATCTTGAGTGGGAGTTGATTTGAAATGAGAGCTGCCATTTGTCGCAGTTCCGTTTGCGACAACTGTGCTAATTGGTGCCATTGTGAATATTAAAGATGCTTTACCGAAGTAGATTATTCACCACAACCGCGTCTCCTCGCAATTTAAATTGCACCAAAAGTTATAAGCCGGTAGGTATTCTGCGGCCTTCCGGGGTGCGCTTTATAGATCTAATGTATGAGCTTTCATCCACCCCAATCAGGAATTCTGTGGCTCCAGAGTTTCAAAGCTCTATGGCACTGTTTCCAATTATTTTTTTTTTTTTTTTTTCATCTCTTGATATTTCCTGTCGTTGGAGTCGGCGCTACGGATTTCCTAATTGGGAAGCCTGCGGAACTTCACCCCCATGCGATTTCTGGAGCAGTGAGGGGTCATGTGGCCCTCGGCTCTCCTTCCAGAAATTCTTAACACTTGGAAAACCCATTTTAGTTCTTAAGGCAATCGATCCCTCGAATCCTGTGAATTAATGTGCATATTCCAGATTGTTGACAAGATTGTTCGCCGATTCCGAGATTCGTCTTGGGACGCTTCGTCGGCTTCCGAAATTTTCAGAATGAAATGATTAGCATGATTTTTACTGCCTAATATACACTGCCCGGGTGATATTGGTGTTATGTTCTCACATATTAATCGACGCAGACTCTCTTTTCTCCAACTATGGGTGTTTGCATAGCTCTGGATTCCATTCTGGTGTGTCCTCAATTTCTTGTTACTGAGCATTCATTCATGGATGTCAATGAAAGGCTCAACCTCAGCAAAAGCAATATCCTAACTGAGATAATCAGAAGCATAACTATACGATCGTTATCTTAATAATTAGAGTTATGAAGTACCTAGGTAGTCCTTAGTGGATCTCAAGATCGTCATAGTCTTCTTCTATACTACGTAGTATGCCAACTTTCAGTTCTTGATAGAACACTCCAAAGCGATTTTAATACCCCTGAGAATACTCAAAACGGCTCTTCCCAACATAACTTGCTCTTCCCAATAACGCTTCCATCACCTTAGTCTTCTCACAACCTTGTTTTGCTGCCTCGAAGGCAACCTCAAAATCTTGATTCGTCTGGTTGAAAGTCGTCACAAATGGAATGAGCACATCCATCAATGTCCTGTGCCCTTCTCGCGCCGTTGTAAACTTGAAGAGATCCTCTAATCCCTTACGGAGTGCTGTGGACAATATCTTACTGATAGATTGCTTGTTGGAGGTTGCGTCTATATGGATGTTCTCGAGTGCTTCCGCTACTGCGTTGATGAATATGGCGTAGATAGCGCCTGAGGTACCGCCCATTTTAGTTTCGGCGACAACAGCGATTTGTCTGAACATGTGAGCTAGATAGATGGAGTTGGTGTCAAGACGTTTTGAAAGCTCAATAAGACCTGCAAGTTATGTAAATAAAAGGAACTGGTGTGGATCATTGGATTAACTTACCGTTTATACCATTGAGCAGTGTCTCACCACAATCCCCATCTCCAGCCAAAGTATCGTACTCAGTTATGAGCGGCTCATCCTCTCTGGTTGTGTTAGCAACGTTGGTAATGATATTAATTATCGTCGATTTAATAACTATAGACTATGTTAGCATCAAAAGAGACTGAGAATTGAAAGTTTACCTACCTTTCGGTCCTGCATGCGATGAAGTCGTCACTACATTATCCTCCAATTTCTCCTCATCTACTATCACAACATCCGGATAGAACCCCGTTGATATTAACTTAGGCCAACCTGGCGCCGTAGTGGGTGCATCCAGCAGGGACAATATCTCATCGTCCAGTCCCAGAAGCGTAATTGAAAACCCAGGACCATCTAGAGCAGTGACGAATGTCCCAAACATAAACCGTTTGACTATAATAGACCTCAGGTCTAGTTGACGATGTACCTCTTCTGCAATCACGCTAATTTCCAGAGGACTGAGGCCACCCAGATTATTCACCATTACTGCAACAGGCTGCGCTTGAGAAGGGTACCAGCTATCTGGCTTTGAGGCGAGTAGAATGTCTAGCAAAGTCGAGACAGTCACTTCGACGGATTGAAGCTTGGATCGAGTTACGCCGGGTTCGTTATGGATGCCTTTCGTAGACAGATTAGCTTCATAGAGTTTCTGAGCGTACGTATCAAACTTAGGGTACGCTTACCCATCCCAAATTCCACTTCATCGAACGGTAAAGGCTCGATCGGCGCACGTTTCGGTACGCTACATCTATCCAAACTCACGGCTGCGGTTGCTATTTGATTTGCAGTCTTGTTCGCAACGTTTGTAACAATTGACAGGTCAGCTCTATAATGATAATCAGTATGTAAAGTCGTGATTGGAATATATTCCATCCGTTCTCGTGAAGAACATACCCCTTTGCAGCTAGGGCACCGGCGACTTTGTGTACGAAGACCACACCAGCAAGCCCCCGTCTGCCCACTGTTGGGTTATTAGCGACCGAAACATCATCTCCTACCACGACAACTTCCACATTAAGTCCTGAAGCTCTGGCCTTGATAGCCGCTAATCCAAAATTAAGTTTGTCGCCCGTGTAGTTCTTGACAATCATAAGAATTCTGCAGATCACTTCATTAGATACCTTCCCCCATTTAGATTTCGTTATTGTGGTTTATACCCTTGAGGCGCATCTACTGACTGGACACCCGCTAGAATCTGAGAAGCAGATGGTGATGCAAAAATATTGCCCGCAACGACGACATCAAGCATACCGTCGCCCACATAGCCAGTGTGAGCTGGCTCATGGCCTGATCCGCCCCCTGAAAGGAGGATCACTTTTCGATGCCCTTCCGGGAGTTGTCTGTAAAGTACTATTCTCCCGTCAGTCGTGCTTCATGTAATCGGAATGAATTTCCCAACAAGCATGGAGTTATCTATAATTTCTCTCACCTTGTTCCTTAGGTAGTACTCGCAATCCCTCTGCACTACGGGCAGCGGCGATGAGTGAAGCTTGCACGGGATTCCGGACATCGTTAATAAAATGTTTGGCTATGGTCAAAAAGCTAGTTAGCGATTGCAAGACATATTCGAGTTACGTACCAGTTCTCTGGCCAGACATAGTCAAGGAATGCACTCTTTAGAGAAGCTCTTATGTGCTGATGCCTCCGATACTAGGCCTCAATAAACATGTCAAGTCACAGAGAGTATTCATAGCAGTCTTAAGTAATCTTATAGGGTGTTTTAGCTTCCATTCTCGCAATCTCTAATATAATCTTTCCACCTAAGGTCTCGTTCTAGACCGTGACCAGGTACTGTTATACAGTCCTTCACACCGGTGAATGAGATGTCACATGCGTCTCTACCTATCTTCATTACTGACCGCGCTTACGAATACCTCATTTGTACATTTTCAAGATACTTACTTTCCAAAAGAAGGCGTAGACCGCAACACGACCCTGATTGGCCAATGCTTATAATCGCCAGATTTGGAAGATGTTGGAAAGCTAGTCCGTATTTAGACTAGTGTTTCCTTTAAACCGTACGATTTGTGGAGAACAGTTTGCGCTTAGTTTCTCCCTTTTCAATCACTTCGACAGCTATGAATGACGCCGCTTTGAAAGTCCCATTTCGTACTCTGGGACTTGATCGCCGGAGGTAATAGATCCTCGGTAAGAGTGTTGAAACAAACAGCAAAGAAGGTAGTATTGAAAGAATGCTGTCTTCAAAGGTCAAGGTAAAATCAAATGAAGAACAGTTCACCGCGACACTTGGTCCAAATTTCAGATCGGCTGCTGAGCAGGACAAAGTGCTGTTGGCCATAACTACACCGCTAATGCCGGAAAGATTGAAGGTATACCAGTCACTAGCTATTTTCAGGGATGGAAGGGAGTATTGCATCAATTTGCCGCTTGCTTAGTCGAAACCGTGGAAGAAGGAGAAAGAAACTCTTTGGGGTTGAATGACCGACTTGCTTTGTTGCATGCATACCTAGAACGAATGCACCAAAATTATACCGGTAGCGGCCGCCGACCAGGGGTGGGATTATAGATATGAAAAATCGACTTTTAGATAGATCAGTTAATTGGCTAGTAAATGTGCGCTGGTCAAACCCGGTCTGCAACATAATGTTAGGTAGGGCTTCCCTTTCTATTGACCAATGAGACGTAAAATAGGATATACTACCTAGCAGGTGAACTGTCGTTTCGGCAGCTGCTGGGCAACTTCGGTCTCGCTATCAGACCTTAGCCTTGTCAACGCTAAGGATGCTCCCCCGATCAATCGAACGCTTCACAAAGAGATAAACCTCCGCTATTACTGGTACTCGTACAATTCGGTTATTGGGAGGAGGAGAGTTCTCTATCTAACCTTCTCCGCCTGCCTCATCTTCTAGGTTATGATACCACTATGTCTGTTCAATTAGACAATCAGCAGTCAATTATTGACTATTGCCGCTCTTGCCCAGACGATCAACTTATTGGGGGCTCTAAGTATGGCAACCGAGTTGTTAAGCTACCAAATTATGACTTGGTAGTCAAGTTCGGCCGGCAGGTCTCCTCCTACGAGGCCAAGAATCAGCAAAAAGAGTATAATATCGTTGATCCCAAAATTGTCACGGTCCCTTGGGTTCATAATTTCTTTGTGGATGATGAGGGTTGGGGCTACATGGTATCAGATTTTATTGCGGGCAAAACCATTGATCCTCTTCCACACTCTCACATCCAAAAACTCTCCAGCGTTCTTGAGTTTTTTTTGGCTCTATTACCTCTGAGACAGCCGGTAGCCTGTCTGGTGGCCCGTCGACTGGCTTGATCTGGCCGAACACAAATGATTTGACAATTAGCAGTGTCGAGCAAGTCGAGGAGTGGTTTAACAGCCGGCTTTTCCCCAGAGATGGTAAGGTTCATTTGATCCTGGCTCATTGGTACTCTGCTATTTAGATATTACCCCGAGAAATCTTATCTGGTTGGATGGTGGCCGTATCTGTTTATTGGATTGGGAATCAGCAGGGTTTTATCCGAGACAGCTGGAATTTGCAAGTTTATTCTATCAAGAATACCATTTTGGCGATGTGCTTCTGAGTGCCATCGGCTTTGGTTCTGAGCGTGACAAAGAAGAACAGCAGAAGATCTGCCAGGCATTGTATAACAATGAAAGATACACCTTGTAAGTTAGAACCACCCAAAGGTATCCGCCTCAGTGAAACATCCTATCTAACTCACAATATAGTCGTCCGCCGGACATTTTGGAAGGCTCGAAAGCCAGTTCCATATTCCCTCTTCCACAAATTCCAGAACCGCAAAAATTTTCGTTTTGATCAGCTGTTCACAGGGAAGCCTGGGAAAGAAATGACTAAAGTCGCTAATATTATATGGATCTGGGTTATTCATCACATATTCGTTTGATAAAGCATCATTTTACTATGATTTTAAGGACCATTTTTGCTAGGGTATTGTTAGCACTAGAATAAGTACACCCGGTCAGAGTGTAATCGCCTTGGAATACTTCAAGATAGATGTAGAAAAAGAATACTGTAAATATCCCATTGAGTCCCAAAGGAGTAAAACAATCACAAGTACCGACTGCGAAGCGCTTGGCTAATCGTGCTCATTCGACTCGCCATCCCTCCATGTTGCATATTGCTCAAAAGAGCTTCTTCGAGAGCCGATTGTGTGACGCTCGCATCTGTTGCAGTTAGCAGGACCGCTACGAAGATCGGAGAAATTGGGGGGAAATACCATCTAGGTCACTAAAACTACTACCCATACTGGGCGTTTCTTCACTACTTTGATTCGCCGAACCTTGCTGTCTCGAACTCTGCCGGGACAAATTCGCAACTCGTCGCGGACTTAGTGGCTCTGTTGAACGTTGGGGTCCGGCCCGCGGACTGCCTATTGCTACACCAGAACTTGCTGAGCTATCGAGACTTACCAACTCCCGACGATGTGAGGGAGTATAGCCTGCCATTTGTCGGCGCGACGTCTCGGGTATATTGTTTTGTTGCCGAAGTGTCGAGTTCATATGCTGAACGTTGACTTCATTTTCACGTGCTAGAGGTAGGAATGCAGGCGAGTCATCATCGTCATCATCCAGATTGTCCCTTAAGCTAGGTTTGTGCATGGAATACTTCCCGAATCGACGAACACCAGGCAGTCGCCGACTCGTCAGCATATCATTTTCATCGCTATCGTCGTCGTCATCACCTAACTCGGAGTCGGTATCGGACCCGGGCGACAATGACGGGCTATCGTCGACCGGTTGAGTTGTTTGGGGTGTTTTCTGAAGAATAGCCAGACCTGGTCTCTCGCGTCGGGGTAAATCTCGGCCACTGAATGGTTTTTCTGGAGCCAGTTTCTCTATCGTTTCAGCCGCTACTTGTGTTTGAGTGACGTTGTTTGCAGAATTTGTTCGGATGGATGGTGCTGGGACTGTTAGTATCCCTTTGTCATGCTCAAAGGCGGGAATGCATAGTACTCTTAGCTTTCGTCGTAGAGGCGCTACTTTCCACCCTCGACGGTTGGGTCTCTTTCTGAACAACGGATAACCTAGACGGGACACGAGAACCTGCCAAACTTTAGCCTCCTTTATCCATGCAGTACCACTCGTTTCAAAAACCCACCACCACTGCCGACTCTCCTCATGGGTTGTCCACCTAATGCGCCACTTCCAGAAACTGATCCCGGAGTTGGCCCTGGTGCTATAGACGTTGATTGTGAATGTGTATTGCCGACTTTTAGCATTTGCGCTCGGACTTGGGATAGTTGACGATCGTAAAGCCATGCGGCTTGCTGGAGAAGGAACGGAAGGGTGACGTTGAAGTCATCGGCGCTGGTCGAGTTATCAGCGGAGAGATATGGGGTAGGACGACATGGAGGTATCATACATGGCTTTCCCTATAAGCATCAAACCATTGTTAGTACGGAGTCGTCCTTTCTAGTTCCGGATAAGCAAGAATGTAGCATACAGTCTATATCATTGCCCTTGGATGGCTGTGAAAGGATTTCCCATAACGCGCGATCTTTGACGAGGTTCCAGTTTGCCTATATCAATCAGCACAGTCCTGGTAAAATCCATCCATAATTACTGACAGGCGGAGGATCAATAAAGTCACCTCGAGGGAACGGCAGTCGCACGAAGACGGTATAGTGAACATCGGATTCGGATGCCAGAGGCGTCATATTCGATAAGTGGCGGCGAAACCTGGACGTTGCGGTCGTAGTATCAACACTCAAACAGGAAAAAACATTAATACTAGGATTATACGAGGTATAAATGATGAGAAGGAAGACCTGAAGCTGCGTGAGTTGATGCGACGAGGAGTGGCGCGATAAGATAGGTCGACCCTATCAGCTGGCCATCCCCATTCCCGCTAAACCGCATTGGGCCAGTCGATATTAACCCTAATCTTGTTGGTTCTGAGGCATACGAAGCACAATATACATGCCTTTATGCAATTAATAGCAGCATGTCGATAAATTTGGAAAATATATTACTCAAGGCTCACTCAGTGACTATCCATCTTACATATGGCTTTCTATTTCCTTTTTATTTGTTGCTTTGATAGTCTGGCCGTGGCTGGGCAACAGAGGCAGGACGGAGTTTAAAGCGTGCAATAATGCATCATGACTCTTGCTACTCAGCTAAAATATGGTAGAGAAGTCATCCTTTGGATCTTGCGCAAATGGAATTGCTAATTGTGTCTTTCCTGTGCCACCAATCCCATGAAGAACAGACGCCTCTTGTGACTTGGAATTCCCTGGTTTCGAATGATGCCATAGTTGCTGTAGCTCCTGATATCTTTCTAAAAAGCTGTCGATTGCAGGAACATTAGTAAGATGGATAGGCACCTGATATCTGCCCCCTAAAGAACAATCATAGTTAATCCATATGCTGTGCATTATATACTCGTAGATAGGATGATTTGGGTCTAAACAAACATACCAGATTCAGTAGAGACATTCTGTGCTAGCCCACTTTTCGGTGAGATCTGATACAAGACGGCTTTAGCATAAGCTGCTGCCATAGCTGCTGCATACGGTTGCCACTCCTTTTTCTTATGTTCATCCCCATAATCACATACCCCTCGGATGACACCAACTGGAATCTGGTTCATAATACCAGCGGCCGCCGTCTCCAGACCGATGATATTATATTTGTCTCGCAACTCATTCCTTTTCTCGGCACTCTGTATCAGTTTCTCCCCAGATCCTATTGGTCCATACCATACTCGTATTCGTTTCGAGTCCTGCCGTTGTTCTCGTTTAACAAGACACTCAGTCCCATCTTCATCAATCTCATAGACCTCATCGTGGTCTTGCCCTGGATCACGAAATGTGCCATTCGCATGCTCCTTATCTTTAATACTCTCGTAGAATGGTAAAAAGATATCTGCCTCATTTGGTGCTTCAATCTTGATATGACCAATTGCTGCTCTGACTATCTTCTCCGTCATAGCCAATGTATGTCCGCTACGCAATGGTTGAAATCCATTTTTTGTTTCCTTTCCGAGATCATATGCGACTAGGCCGGCGCTTTCGCCTTCTGGGAGTCCCACAAGAACGTCTCCAAGGCGTATATCTCGCGCTGGGGTTCGTGAGAGATTGGGTAGGCCCGCTGCAACACCAACCAAAAGACCAAACTGTATGTTTGGAAAGAATGTTTTTACCTCGCTGGCAAGCGCGGCTGCCGATCCTGTACCATATGGCTCACCTTCTGGTAAGGTTGCAATGATCACATTACTCCTGTTGATATCTCCAGCATGAAATAGATGGTTATAACCGTGTCTCCAGGGAAATTGCCCTCGGTGGCGGTTGTCCAATATGTGCAAGGCTGCTCGTGCCTCGATCTCGAGCGGAGCGATCCATGCGACCGTATAAAGAGCCGGGTCGAGCAGCTCCATCGATGAGTCAAAGTCTACTACTGTGACTCAATAGCGTAGATCTATAGCGTATATCTATAGCCCATACTTTTCACACCGCGGAGCAAGAGGCCGTTTTGGTGTAGGAATTGATTTGATGGGGACCCCTGCCACGGGGTCAAAACAGCCTGGGCTAGCAAATACCGTAGCGTAGCCCATCGTATATTCTCAATCCGGTATAGAGTATCACGTGGTTGTTGTTTCTTAGTAGACATACTAACTACAGAGTATGTAGCATGATAGTGTCTATTGTGAACTAACTGCTAGGCATACGCTTCGCAGTAGTGGCATGCAGAATGGCTCCCAATTTGATATCAAGTAGGCCACTAGCAACTTGAAATCAGACGGAATCGGAAATTTTGACATCAAAACAGTATAAAGAGTGGACTGAATTAGTTTGGACGATCTTCTCCTGATTTGTTGGCTATGTAGGATTGTTGCTCTCCAGTACTCCGTACAATTGTTATACATGTAATTAGATGCCAATCGGGTGATTCGGGTCAATATATAACTATCTAGTCGAAGTGGAGTACATACATCCATCCTTCTTCAACAACATATCTATAGCTGCCTAGACAGTTATCCTTGTGTCTATAAATTGAAGAAACTACCCGCAGAAACTTCCAGGTTCAGATTAATCCAAATTGACTTGAGCATAGTATTGCGAGATGACTACCCACTCCGAGCCTGAGATCGTCTTGTATGACCTAGCATGCATCAAGGATGCCTGCTTTTCACCCACAGTCTGGCGCATCCGCCTCATGCTTAACTACAAGCGTATTCCCTACAAAACCATTTTCTCGAGTTTCCAGACATTGAGCCTACTCTCAAGGAGCTGTATATTTCCGTCCTTACTTTCTTTCTATTTCCATTACTCAAAGCAGACTAACCATACCGGTTTGCGTCAGGGGTTTGACCCCCGGCAAAACAACGACGGGTTCACAGTCCAAATACACAGTGCCCGCCATCAAGCACGTACCAACAAATAGGTGCATCATGGACTCATTGGTCATCGCGCAGTTCCTAGAGTCAATCTACTCAGAGCCTCCAGTGCCACTGACATCGGAACTGGGTCGCCAGATCCAGGTTAAATCTCGGTCTATACTCGGCAAGACACTCAGCGACTCAATAATGCCACGCGAAATATACATCCTGTCTCCGCGCGCCCAGGAATACTTCAGACGTACACGCGAGGCCTCAATTGGGCGTTCGCTCGAGGATGTACTTGATCCGACAAAAGAAGAGCAAGATTGGCTCGCCATAGATCCCGAATTGCGGGCCATTGGAGAGTTGATGCGGACAAACAAGGATGAGGGGCCTTTTATATTAGGCGCAAAGCCTACGTATGCCGATTTCTTCATTGCTGGTACTCTGCAGTGTGCTAGGATGGTTGACGAAGGCGTGTTTCAGAGATTCATGAAGTATCCTGGGTATAAGGGTATTTACGAGGGATGTCGGCCTTATATGGAGAGGAATGATTGATGTACACGAGGAAGGCAAGAACTATTTGATCCATTCCTCATAAATCGATAAATTAGAACTAATGAAAAATGAAGTACTTATGTACATTGGTATCTTTGAAAGTCGCTCCAGAAATGCAGTCGCCACCAGTCTTTTGGTCGAAAACTGTACGGTAGCAATCAATCAACCTATCCTCTGCTTCCTCCGCACCCAAACTTCCTTCTCAGTGGTAGTAGATTGCGGCTGATCGCGCAGCTGTACTTCCCAAACTTTCAACTTATAATTCCCACGATCCGCTTGGCCGGAAGTAATATCAAAGGACCATTCATGTTTGGGACATGTAATCCCAGTACTAAGCTTGATTCCAAAATCCTCAATATCGAACAAGTTTCCCTGCGAAAGCGGGAACGAAGAATGCGGGCATTGCTTTGATTTCGTCAGCCAACTTGAAGTATATATATGTATATATGTATATATTGTGCAATGCTTGTTCTTCGGGGCGGAGGAGGGAGAGCGCATACATGATCAATGGCATGGATCTTGCCTCTATATTTGAAAATGAGAACCTGATCCTTTAGATCCTTTGGTAGCTCTGATAAAGTTGCTTCGACCGCATCCTGGTCTACTATGTTCGGGATTTTGAATGCTTTGCAGCTCGGCGTCAATTGGCAGCCATTATCTTCGCCTTCAGCTATGTCCGCAAAGTCAGAAGTAAGACCGACGCGGTACCAGGTCTTTCCTAGTTGGAATGCTGCAATGAAGGCATTCATGGCATCGTTGGGAGAGGAAGAAGTGAAGATAGAGAGATGTGAAAGGTGGGAGTTTTTCTTTGCATTCGGCCCCACTCGGACTACCTAGTAAATGTACCATGGTATAGCCCTAACCCTAGATGGCATTTCCAAAAGCCTTAGAAAAGCCAATGCCACCTCAAGTATTGTTTGTTCCTTTAACAAAAAAGTTCAAATGGTTCATGGAGTTATTTTATCGTCTTCCTTTTGATTGTTCATCTGGGCAGTAAATAGGAGCACTCGCATCAAAGCTTCCATGACTAGCCTAGAACACGGTTCACATCTATATCAATTATGGTTATCGAGAGCTATTTCAGTTTAGTAACAAGCTGTGCTCCTAACTAATAATGGGTTATTATTAGACAGACGAGGTCTTCTATCACGTGGAAGTCTCTTCATTCCTGTATGATAAAAACTTCTACATGCAAGATGTAGAAATAGGGAAATCTTCTATTCCTCATTTCCGGACTCCGTAGTTGAAGGATCGACTTGTCAGGATCACAGTCAGAACTAGACCAAAATTAGCAGATAGAATAATCACTTAGTTGAAGGAATTAAGGTTGTAGGATCAATAAGTAAGCACTACTGGTAAATGTCATATCGATAGGAGCGGTTTTTTGAACCCGAATCCTCGGGATGCAACCTTGCACGTCTAAGCTGAAAACCATAAGATAAAAACTTTTTTAGAAATAAATATGTATAGAAACCTCCGATCGCCCTTGCTTTCCAGCTGTCCAGTACAGACTCCAGCAACCATCAAGATGCGCGCTACCGCTCAGATTATAGCATTGGCCCTGGCCACCGGCACGACAGCACTCGACATCCTAGGAATCACCATCCCCGATGGCCTATTCACAGGATCCTGGTACGGCGCCCCAGCAAACGACTTTAACTGCGTCGACCCCCTTGGCCGCAACCCCGTCGTCATGATCCACGCCCTGACCGCCTCACGCGAAGTCGACCTGAACCTACTACACAAAAACATGACCTCCGAAGGCTGGTGCGTATACGCACAAACCTACGGCTCACCGATCAATCCGCCTCTAATCGGCGGTCTGACAGAAATGACCAAATCGGCCAAGGATATAGGTGCATACATCGTCGAAGTCGCACAAAAAAAGGGCGGCAAGGTTGACATTGTTGGTCATTCTGAAGGCGGAGTTATGGCGCTATATGTGCCCATGACGCAGCCTAAAGTTGCGGCTGTTGTTGACCACGCCATTGCTCTGGGACCGGCTGTTCATGGTGCACACTATTTCGGGTTGACGGACTTCTTCCAGGCCCTGCCGGATGGACTCCTGAAGTTGCTTGAAGCGGCTGTTAAGCCATTGTGTGCAGCATGTATTGATATGGAGAACAATGATGGCGATATTTATCTCGCGTTCAAGAATAGCTCCAAGATTGTGCCTGATAATATCAATGCGACTGTCATCATGTCCAACTACGACACGCTTGTCCCCATCAATGTGAGTCGGGTTGATGAGCCTAATGTCCGGAATCTGATTGTCCAGGACTTTTGTCCTGATGATCATCTCAACCACGCCAATCTTGCGTGGTCGGAGAGTGTCTGGGGCATGATCAAGAATGAGCTGCAGGAGGTTGATGCGCCGTTTAACTGTGACACTGGGGGTGCTTTCTGAGGAAAGCGATCGACCATTCCTTCTTGGTATGGGATCCATGTATGTTTTGGCACCGTGCTGCAGCTGTGAATAATGGTTTCAGGAACTAAGCATAAAGCTGTTAATACTAGAGCAATAGAATATTAGACTAGGTCCCCATCCCATCTCTCAATTAGTGCCGCGTTATGAGACAGGTACTTCGGTCGGCGTCGAGATTACCTAGGTACAAATGGCCCTTGTCGACAGTCGCTCCATGAAGATATATAACCCGGACGGACAAGGGGTTACTAGCAACTGATACCTAGCTTGGCAGGTGCCAAAAAGCTTCGTATGGATGTCCACATGCACTAGACTCGTTCTGTATTGGACTGGACCCCACGGCAAAAGAGTCAAATCAAGAAAACAATTTTCATTACTGAAGCTAGGACGTTGGTCATCCCTGCAGAATCTCGGACATCAGGAAGTACCGTTTGTACAAGGTAGATCTCATCATACCTCGGAATAACTAATATATCAACAGTCGCATCGCAGCGCATCCAGGTCGTATATATATTCTGCTCTCCCTTTTAATTGCGTCAATATTTTGTTATACATTTCGAGGATATAAGTGAGTGAGTGAGGAATGACCGAGGGGTTTCTGGTAGATTAGATAAGATAACCTTGAAAGCAGCAAAGGATCTCCGTCACCCCCGCATTTCATTGACCGTTTGCGACAGTCCTTTTATACCGTCAAGCTCAAAAACGAGAACAACAACAATCCCTCTACACTGCGAGAGGCCATTGTCAATCTATACCAGTCAATCGATTAGCTGCATTGACAACATTGACTGTTGTCATCAACAACAACACCATACCCAACCAGTCTCCCGCCCGCCCGCCGCCGCAATGTCCACAGAAGCAGAATCACACTACTTCAACAGCTACCCACCCCCCAAAGCTCTCCAACGCCATGAATCCCTCACGCGAGCTTTTGTCCAGCTCCAAGTCGAGAAAAACCGACGCGTCGTGTTGGTGACCAGTGGCGGAACCACAGTTCCTGTACATAACCATATCAACCCTTCCCCCTCACCACTACCACCTCAAAAATCTAACTTGAAAAAATGAATCCAGCTCGAAAACCAAACAGTCCGCTTCATCGACAACTTCTCCGCCGGCACGCGCGGCGCCTCCTCCGCCGAACAATTCCTCGAAAACGGGTACGCCGTAATCTTCCTGCACCGCCAGTTCTCTTTACTTCCTTACTCGCGGCACTACAGCCACTCCACCAACTGCTTTCTGGACTTTATGGACGAAGACCCCTCCACATCCTCCATCGTGGTCAGAGAGGAATACCAAACGTCCATGCGCGACGTTCTGCGCAAATACAGACATGCCAAAGACAACAATCTGTTGCTTGTACTGCCCTTCACGACCGTGACGGAATACATGTTCGAACTCCGAGCGCTGGCGCATATCATGAAACCCCTGGGAGCGAATGCACTGTTTTACCTAGCCGCCGCAGTCAGCGATTTCTTCATTCCGAGAGATCGAATGGCAGAACACAAAATACAATCGTCCGAGATTCCGGCCTATCTCACCAGCTCTAACACTACCACCACTACCGCCGCCTCTGCGGATGATACTATTCAAGACGACGAGGTATACACAGGCTACAACGACCCGCCCGAAAAGGAAGAAGACGAACACCGATCCAAAAAATTAATCATCGACCTGGACCCCGTGCCCAAGTTCCTGCATCGACTAGTCGACGGCTGGGCTCCGGAGGGAAGCTACATCGTCTCCTTTAAGCTGGAGACGGACCCGGCGCTGCTAGTATACAAAGCGCGTACGTCGCTGCAACGATATGCCCATCACCTGGTCATTGGCAATTTGTTATCCACCAGAAAGTGGGAGGTGGTATTCGTCACGCCCGAGGAGCCGCATGAACGGTGGATACGCGTCCCGAAAGCGAAGAGGAGTAAATCGATTTCGGGCAGTGAGAATCAAATCGGTCTTGCGGAGAAGGTGCTGCATCCTTCCCAAATATCATCCCAAGGCGACGGGGGCGAAGAGAGCAGACGTGAGGTCGATGGAGAGGAGGTCCCCGATGGAGGACTCGAGATTGAGAGTTTGATTATCCCCGAGTTGGTGAAATTGCATTCTAAGAAGATCGAATCTAGACGATAGGAACCGCGGTATGTAAAAGTGGGCATGGCATATATATATATATATATAAATATAAAGGAATCTTCAAAGTAATAGAATTGTTATTCATTTTTGAACGATCTAGCTTAAAAACGATTGTATGATGTATAGTATAGTATATCCAGTCCCTTCCCGGACCCGATCAAAGAACGCCATAGCTATGCCTATGTTGGTACATAAAACTAACGCCGAGCCATCCCAATTAGCAAATCAATTAAATCTATCTTGGACAGCATATTGCCCAAACGAGACCGAGAGGAGGAGCGGGAGAAGAAGGTCACTCCCATTCAACACTCTCACACTTCCCCTTCGCTCTCGCCGTAACCTCAATCCGCGTCATCATCCAACCGGACTGCGTGCCCTCGCGCGCAACACCCAACCGCGGCGACTCAAAGGTTCGACATTCCGGTTTCCATTCGCCTTCAACATCCGGGTCTTCGCTCCAACGGAAACTGTATTGCCGACATAAGCCGTCCGCTTCACAGATGCGGCGGCAGTCATGCACGTTCTCCACCAACATGTCTTCGACGAGGTCGCCGGAGAGATTGTCCCAGTCTTCTTGGATGCCGGGACGCATATACGGGAGGATCCGTTCACGGAAGACGTCTGAATGGAGGAGGTATTTATTTTTCTTCTATATTAGATGTTAGCAATGTCCTTTGTCATCAACGGTCAACAACGAAGAGGGAGGGGGGTTACCTTAATAAACCAATCTTGATCAAACTTCCACATCTCCTCCACATCCTCGGGACTAAGATGATGAAACCCAACAACCGGAAAACACCACGGCTGCCGATAAAACGCGTTTGTCAACGGCTCAATCTCCCCCAACTTTGCATTCTGCAACAGCGGCCAGGTGAACGTCAAATCCACACCGGCATCTTTCAGCACTTTGCCCAACACCATATCCCCCGCCCATTCTTCGTTCGTGTATGCATTGTACTCCTTCGCTTTCTTGGCGTACTGTTTCGACACCATCCTCATCGCACGCTGCGACAGGATAAACCCGGACCCGCCATGCGCAAACAACACGTCGCCAATCTGCGTCTCGGTACCCAAATACAACGGCTCCCGCGGATCCAGCCGAGAAAGCCACGCAACCAAATTCGCCCAGACGATGTGTGTATCGGCCTCCATAAAGACATACCATTTCACATCCGGTTTGAGCTTCAGCGCTTCATCGATCATAGGCAGAAACTTCCATTTGTCCAATTTCCAACCGGGGTTGTTCGGCATACCAAACACCCCATTCTCCTCTTCCGTAGAATCGGCTTTTTGTAATCCCGCACGACCAGACACCCGCAACCGATTGTAGAGATCAAAGTCTTCGATGGTTAACCGCACATCCTCTTGCACATTCTGTAGTACGTCGTACAGCTGCACACCCTCAATCTGTTCCGCATGATCCGAGAAAATCACGAAATTCGGAACGCAGCGAAAGGTCGTTCGGGCGTGGATGGGTACTTTGTCGAGTGCTTCAGTTACCCCTGTTTTCAAGACGACGAGCACATCCTCGATGCCCGGTAGAGACGGACATGCGAACTTTTTGGTATTACTATTCGGTTGCTGTTGCGGCGGTACGAGTAATGGCTGCTGTTCTCTTTGAGCTTGTCTCGTCGGTGCAGCTAGCTTTTTAGGTGGTATTGGTGGTGGTGGTGGTGGTGGTGGTTGTTGTTTTTGCAGCTGCTGTTGGTCCGGGGAAGTGCCCCCCCGAGGACTAATCTGACTTGGCGACTTGGCTACCATGAACCATTGCGGACCACGCAGGAACTGCAGCAGGACCACGAATCCGATCAACGGCGCAACGATTGTGATCCATCGGCGCGATTTGCGGCGGAGGGGAAGCATGGGGTCGTTCGTTCGTTGTGTTGTGTCGATGAGTTAGGATATACGTAGTGAGGAGAAAGGACAAGGCGGCGGGAGCGGAAGCGGCGAATAACGTAAGCGTGGAGGAGGAGGGATCATTCGGAGGAGTTAACGATGAGGTAGTTGAAAAAGAGTATAAAGAAGAGATGAAAGAAATAGAATATTGTTTTAGTGAGGTTTTAAGGAAAAGGAAAGAAGGAAGGAAGAAAGGAAGGAAAGGAAAGAAAGAAAAGGAATGAATGGAGAATCAAGGAGTGTATTAATCGCTGTCTGGATCGGAATCAAGGATTAGAAAGACCGAAGGCAAACATGTCTCTGCATACAGACACAAAGACGCCAAATATGTGGATGTAGTGGTACAGGACACAATTTCTAGCAAGGAGTCTCCTAATATAAGTACGCACTATGTAACTATGTATGCCTTGGAAAGATAAACGGAAATCGCGATCAACGCTCAAGCCCTGGATTTAATCAACTCTCGAACCTACTATGTACTCTGCAGGTAGTTACTACTACTGTAGTAGCCGGTAGTAGGCACTAGACACACACCAAAAGCTTGTCTGTGGTCGATGACGAACGACCAGCGGGGAGCGACATAACTAATACATAGTATGTTAAGTAACTATACTCCTGTCTATCGTGTTCGTGGGTGCCGCCGTTGGTTGATTCATCAATGAATGACCCGTGTGGATCTTCACCATTCCGCAGGCTTGGGATGCCGTTCTGCATGCATCCTATAGGGTATTGTATCCTAGTATCCTACCTATGGGGACGCGGCATTTGCAGTCCATCCACCATCCACCGTACGTATTTCCACTTTCGAGAGAACGTCGCGGGAAGTTTTTGCTTCCATGCATAGTAACTAACTTATGACTGTATAGTGTATACGTAACTACATACGTAGTAGTACCCCCCAATCAACGATCACCAAAATCATTCCCCTATTGCGGATGTTCCAATCTCCCGACGTATGACAAACGATTCCGTCCAGGACCCATACTCCAGTGACTCCAGTGACTCTAGCGACTTGAGTGGTTTCGGTCTTCCAGATGGAGCCACCCTAGACTGGATCGTGTTTAGCGTACGTCTCCAGCGTGTTTCAGGCTACTTGGACCGACGTCATGCTTGGTGTTCTGTGGTTGGTGTCAATTTTGGTGGCCGTTAGTTTCAGCTTAGCGCACATAGCGTGTTGGTCTTAGCACTTTAGCGCCTGGGCGCTCTCCATACTAAATGCGAACGGATCGACAATCCGTTGCATTTGCTCCTACAGACTACGTACGTACTTCCTCTGACGATCGCGTCGCTTCATGGGAATGTCGGTAAGGCAATGTTATTACTTGCGTTGACTTTGCAACTTGCAATTTACAACCAGTGCGTGAGTGAGTGGGAGATACAGACCGTACTGATTCGGAGCGGAATATATGGCCGGAGAATTAAAGGGGAAGCTCGAGGCTGCCGCCCCAATTATCGCACCACCACCACCACCACCACTTTTTGGCTCATTCTGCTTACTCTGTACACACTGCAGAGTACATCCGTCAGCATGTATTTAAATCAGCGTTGGTCACACAATGCACAGTCAGTTGATGACTGCGCACTTGATTTGCAGGGATTCGTTCATTCTGCCTGACAGTCTTCGTAGGAGGTAGGTATCGGGATTGTCCACTCTCACCTCACTACGGCAATATCATGCGGAGTTATAATATCGACTCTCATTATATTCTACTCGCTGAGACGTACGGAGTATCCGTGCACCATATGTCATGCCTAGGTAGTCTGACTATATTCAGGGCATCTGTATGTATCAATCCATCAATCTATGGCTGATAATATCCGTCAGGCAACCAACAACACTGCAGCCTCATACGGTCGCAGCACCCAACTCTCTTCTCCGCTAAACCTCTCGCTCACCCCATAGTTGTTTAACAAGACCTCCTTCACCTCTCCTCTGATCAAGTTCTTCGTGGAATCCCATTCAATCATCCGATCAGTAAAGTTGCAGACCACCAATGCCTGCTGATTTCCGAACTGGCGGGTATAAGCAAATATATTCTCATTATCACGATCTACCAGCACAAAATCTCCATAGACGAACATGTCGAGATACTTCTTTCGCAAACCCAAGACCGAGCGCCAGTAGTTGTAGACAGATGTAGGATCAGACACCTGACTCTCAGCGTTGATCTGTGTGTGGTTAGGGTTGACGCTCATCCAGGGTTTAACATTGGCGTCGTCCGTAAAGCCTGCGTTTGGACCTGCGGTCCACTGCACTGGGGTGCGGGCGTTGTCTCGAGATTTCTTTTGGTATTCCTTGCGGTAGTTGCTGAGAGCTTCGAGGTTGTCGTGTTCTGTTTCTAGATGTCTAGTCAGGTCAATCAATCGGTCCCCAACATTAGTCAGACGGCGTCGGTAGGTACCTCTTCCAATGATTCAAACAATCAATATCCTGGTACTCCTCAATCGGCCACTCAATCGGCACATTCCGCATCCCCAATTCCTGTCCCTGGTACACAAATGGCGTGCCCGCCATCAATGCGAGACACGTAGCCAACATCTTGCCTGCAATGACCGAATGCTCAGGGCTGGCACCGGTATACCGATCAATAGATCGCGGTTGATCGTGATTCTCCCAGTACAACGCATTCCATCCTTGGTTTTCGTACATAAATGTCTGCCATTTATTAAACAGGCGTTTCAGATCGGTCAACTTCCACCTTCCGCGCCCGAACTTGTCGAGTTTTCCATGATCAACGTCGACATGCTCAAAGTCAAAGATCATGTTGATCTCCTTCCGGTCGAAGCGGACTGCTTTAAGTACGTCTTCGAGCGTTGTCGCGAATGGCATTTCGCCTACACTGAAAGCGTCATACTCTTGCAGGATCTTGCCGATATCTTGCAGATATTCGTGTAGCCTGGGCCCGTTAGCGTAGTGAGTATGCCCCCATTGCCAGGGAGTCTCAGGGTTTGTCACGGGTCCATCAGGGAACTCTTGATTCTTGCTAATGAAGTTGATGACATCCATACGGAAACCATCGCAACCCTTGTCAAGCCAGAAGCGTACAATGTCATATACGGCTTTGCGAACTGGGGGATGTTCCCAATTCAGGTCTGGTTGTGCCTCTGCGTAGAGATGGAGGTAGTATTCGCCTGTCAAGTCGTCGTATTTCCACGCACTGCCTACAACAAATCAGTAGATGTCCAATTCTATCAACATTAGGGATATTGGGTTACCCTGAAAATGAGACACCCAGTTATTCGGCGGATGCCTATTCCCCTGCTCATCAAACCTAGGAGGTTTCCAAATATACCAATCCCTAAACTCGTTATCCTTGGAGCTTCTCGACTTCTGAAACCACTCATGCCGATCACTTGTATGATTGACCACTAGATCCATCAACAACTTCATCCCCCTTTTGTGACACCCACTAATCAGCTTCTCAACATCATCGACTGTTCCATAAGGTGCGTGAATGCTGTAGTAGTCTGAAATATCATAGCCCATGTCGACTTGCGGCGATTTGTAAGAAGGGGACAGCCAGATTATGTCCACCCCGAGTTGTTTGATGTAGTCGAGTTTGGAGATGATGCCGGGGATGTCGCCGATGCCATCGTTGTTGGAGTCTTTATAGGAGGCGGGCCATATTTGGTAGACGGAGGACTCCTTCCACCAGGCGCGGTTTACTGGTGGTGACATTCTGCGGTTTCAACTGAATGTATGAAAGTGAAGAGATGTCTCCTGAGTGGAAATATTGAGGTCCTCAGGTGTAGGAGGAAGACAGCTGGCTGTGCTACCCCGCCCTCGTAATCAGACTAATTCTTGCCCTTGGCAGATCTACCAAGCAGATTAACGGCCTGAAAGTCCATCTCTATTCGACGTTCAAGCTACACTGGTTCCGCATTTTCTGACCTGGACCAGCCATGATCCACCTTGGTATAAACTCGCAAGTGGGATATCTGCGCATTGGAGCTTGGAGAGGGATCCTTTATTACGTTGAGAAAAAAAAAAAGCACGTGAGACTCATTGGTTGTTGTAGCGTGTCTGTATGTTGTTTTCTTGTGAAAGCAGGAAGCAATGAGGGGAAGGAAGCTGTGGCGTCATAATAGAGTTATAGACGCCATAGTCCGACAGACTCTTGCGCGATCTGTAAACAATAACTCCACTTAAATACAGCATTTTTGTCATATTATGATATTTATATTATACAGATACGCATGCAAAGCGGTTTCATCACTGATTTGACGAGTAAAGCGAAGAGAAAGCGAGATGAATGAAGCTCTTATCGGCTTTTCTGACCAAATCGGGATATCCATATCTGGACTAGCGTGACTGTGTTGATGGACGAGAGCGACTTCCGCGACAGGACCATCTTGACTCGACAACAACGCAACACCTCTGTCTCACACTGAGTGGTTTGGTCGCCGACATGGCACACGACAACAGATACCCGCCATATCGCTCGTCAGGCTACGACGACCGCATGTATGACGACCGATACTCAAGATCTCGCTCTGTTGAGCGCGGACAATACCCTCTACATGGTACAGACCGACAGCACGGTTCAATTGGATAAGACAACTGTTATTTCGTGGTTAGAGCTTCTGGCTAATTTTCTGATGGGCGATATTACAAAGACCATACACGAGATGCCCCTCGAGGACCCGCGGGCCATAGAAGACCCGAGTACCCGGAAGATCGAGATCGAGATTATAGAGGAAGCCGCGACGACTTCCGCCGCTCGTCTCCGCATCGAAGCGGTGGTGGCGGCCGACAAGCCGGCTATAGAGACCGCGATCGCGAAGGGTACCGTTCACCAGAATACGATGACACCCGCAGCAGAAGTCCCAGTCGCAGTCGGAGTCGTGGTCGTAACCGGGACCGTGATCGCGAACGCCATCGTGGACATGTCCAAGAAAGCCGAGAAGTCATTATGGAAGGATTGCCGGTGGATATGGTTGAGGAAGACGTTCGACAACTCCACCCCGTTTGGTTATGACCAGTACCGTTTTTGTTGAGACGTGAAGCTGAGATGTGCAATCGCTGGGTGTGCGCATGTTCGCACCCCGGTTGATGAGTGGACAGATCTCGAATGAATTGGTTGAATATTATCATGTGCAAGGATTGGAAGACGTCCGAGTTATTCGTGACAGGCAGACCAGTACGTATATGTTGGTCCATATCTATGATCGTACTAACCTTTCTACAGAAATATCGCGGCAGATTGGCTTCCTTCGTTTCTATAGTTTGAACGACTCCAGAGCATTCATCGAACAGAACGCGCCGACTTTATATCTCTATGGACGGAATACGGGCAACGACGAACGCGGTGCCAAAGTTCGCATATCTTATACTCGAGAAAGAGACGACCGTCGCGGTAAACCGGAGGGCGAGTGGACATGCAGAAACGTGAGTCTATATTTCCACTGTACAGTCCATTGTTGACTGACTTTGCAGTGTTCGTTTGAAAACTTTGCTACTCGTCAAAAATGCTTCCGCTGTCAGGCCGATCGTGCTGGTGCGTACATCCACTACCCAAAGAGAGTATATTCTGACTTGGAACAGAAGCGGAAATGGCTCCAGAAGAGTTACCTGCTCGTGTAGGTAATATCGGTGACAACGATGTAGCTGCGGATAACACGCCTTCTCAGTTCCTACTATTTAGAGGACTGGACAGCTCGGTCACGGAAGAAGTCTTCTCTAAAGGCGTACAAAAACTATATAAGCCCGTCTCTGATGAGAATCAAAACACAGAAACTGGGCCAAAGAAGTCCAAAGTCGCTTCTACTACAGGCGATTCGAATCTTGGGGCCAGAGAAGGTTCCTTGCGGCGGGTGTTGCTTGTTCGTGATCGACGTAGCAACGAGAGCTGGAAATTCGGATTTGCAGAGTTTGCTACTCTTGAGGTATGTCTTGGAATCTGTGGTGCGACTATAACTCACTGACTGGATTCAGGATGCACAAGCAGCTTTGGTGAAGTTGAATTCTTTTGAAAAGTTTACCATCGCCTCGAGACCAGTCTTGGCGAGTTATATCCATGCCGGTGTTTTCGTTCCAGTCATCAACCCTACCCCTAGCGCAGTGAGGTTTACATTTAGTCCGTTGAATAACGCGGCGATGAAACTCGCATACTGGGATGAGGATGGCTATGTCACGGAACTGGTAGTTTCAACGGAGGATCTCGATAAAAAGTCAAAATCAGAATCAAAATCTACGAAAGATGGTGACAAAGCGAAGAAACGAAAAGCAGAGGCGTCTAGTTCTGCTGGCGTCAAGAAAATGGCTGTTCCTTCACATCTCCAATTCTGGTCCAACCGGCATGCAGAACTCCACGGTATCAAGAAGGACGAAGAAGGACATGATGAACCGGGCAAAGAATTGGAAAGCGTTTCACCAGTAGCGCCTCCTAGTCGATCTTATGCGGACTTGAACCGTAACTGCTGCTACTTGTGTATGCGCCAGTTCAAGTCCTCGGCTGAAGTCAACCGCCACGAACGACTGAGCCAGCTACATCGTGACAATCTCAACAATGAAGAAATGGTCACAAAAGCACTGGCAAAGCTTGAAAAACATAAAAACGATCAACCTACTACCGAATATCGGGATCGAGCTAAAGAGCGCCGTCAAGCATTCGGAAGCTCCCGACAGACTCAAGCCAAACCCAAACCCGCCGCACCTACGACGCAAGACATTGAAGAGCCAGCAACTGCGCCAGCTCCATCCAAAGGAGCAGCTCTTTTGAGTAAAATGGGCTGGTCTGAAGGGTCTGGTCTGGGCGCACAGGGAACCGGTATGACGACCCCGATTGCGACAGATGTATATGCTCAGGGTGTCGGACTTGGTGCACAAGGTAGTAAACTCGGCGAGGCGACTGAAGAAGCTGCCCGGAATACGCGCGGTCGGTACGATGAATTTTTGGAAAAAACGAAAGATCTGGCTAGAGAGAGATATGACCGGATGTCTTGATCTATCCGTTCCTATGTACACTATATAATGAGTTGAAAACACGAAATGCAAGCCTTTATCCGGCTTTTCTGTTCAAATGCTTCAGAGTGGTGATTCCCTTATATCCAGTAACCGGTCCCATCCCATATCTATCCATTCCTTAAGAAAAAGCGCCCATAAACTCCCACGCCATAATAGCGCATACCATGACATATATCTTCATTTCTGTTGCTACTGCTGCTGCTCCTCCCGCTCTTTAGCTTTCTCTCTATCTCTCTGCCTGGCCTCCTCAACCCTCCTCCTCACCTCCCCCAAATCCTTCTTCTCAAACACAGTGCCCAACCACTCCTCCATATCCCTCTCAAACTGCTCTTCTTCCTCCTTCGACGGCATCACCCCCTTTTTGAGGCTACCCTCCAACCCCATCTTCTCCCTATACCGTTTCCTCGCAGTTTCGACGGAATCAATATCCATCACGCAAAAAGTTGCGCCGGCGGCAATCATGGCTATCGAGACGGTGTTTATAGTGGCGATATTGAGTGCCTCGAAAGCGTCTTGCCCGCCGCTTATGCTGGGTTTGTGGAACGGGCTGCTTGTGTAGAAGGGCGGCACGGTGGAGAGGTGTTTCCGGCTCAGGGCGCGACGGGTTATGAGCGCGGAGAGGGAGAAGAAAAGTAGGCCGCTGATGAGTAGTTTGGCATTGTTGGGAATTAGAGGCGGTTCTTTTGGAGGAGCAGGAGCAGTCGTGGCGGTGGTATTTGTTTGTTGTAGTTGTTGGGTTGTGGTGTTGTTATTGTTGTCTATCGTCGGTGTTGGAGATTGTGATGATGGTTTTTCCTCGGGTGGCAAGAGCCATCTTTTCAGAAGCCAGGACATATTGGCTTCTTTTTTATGTGGAAACGATGGCGATGGATATTCCTAATATCTTGTGGGGGAGGAAAAGGTGTGAGCTTCATTACAGAAAGAAAAGCTCGGACAAGCATCCGCCAATTAGCTTTTTTACCCCGGATCTTGTCACGTGTTGTATCCACTGGGTGTTAACCCTAACCCATATGACCAGGGTTAGGGTTGTATTGGTGGAAGATTCAGTTACCGGCGGAGGAACGACGGCCCGGCATGTACATATAGCCGCATGGTGTGTGTGTCTTTGTTTACTGTCGGATTGAATGTATAACTATATGCTTTATTTTTCCTCCGATAATGCTACAAAAATGCGGCCATTTCATGTCTACAGAAATAGAGTTACTGGTTTCTCTTATCCTGCTACTTAATCCCGTCTCTGCCTAGGCTATTTCCCGTGGGTGGCTTGATATCACATCACAGCACTTTCATGCAGTTATCATAGATTTTGATACACCGCCATCATGCATCCCGGAAACCCTTTCCTTTCGACATACAAGAAGTCACCCCTGACACTCGATCGTTTGCTGGAAGGACGGCCTATTGCCGCGCAGAATAGTAGTCTTCTGAATCTCCCAGTTGAAATCCTGTCTGAGATCGTCAAATATATTGAGACGGACAAGTCATCATTGGCCTCTCTTGCGCTCGTCAACTCGGATTGCCGTCAATTGGCACGATCCTGCCAATTTCGCGATGTCCTAATTGATTTTAGCCCTCGTTCATCATATATTCTTGGGGTCCTCATCCGCGAAGCTACCGAGCGAATGAGGACCAAGGACCGCCTTACTCGGCGGCCAGCACTGGGCGCCTGTGTTCGCTACATGACAACGAATTTAACCCACTACTGGAAGGAGCGTAAAGCTATGAGACCCAAGATTTCAGAGGGTGAAGCCTCAACTGATAGGGCTGCTTTCCAGCAGTGGATGGAACTCTCCGGAAATGTGTCAACAAGAATTGACCATGTCTATGATCCTTCATTACTTCTAGTTATCACTACATTACCGCATCTGGAAATTCTAGATTGGGACAAAGTTGCCGATATCAATCCCTACTTTCTGGACAGTCTGGGGGCTTCCACAGTCAAGCATTTGAAGTTTGAAGGCAACCTTGACTCTGACAACATGGCTATGCAGTTAGAAGATGGGGCGTCGTGGCCGCTACTGAGTCTCGATATTCATGTCAAGTGGGATTTCGGATATCGTTGGGAGCGCGAGACAGTTGACGCGTCTCCTTTCTGGAACGGTCTGTTTCAAGCATGCTGCTCCACACTCCGTATCCTGAAATGCACTCATATACAGATTCATAGGCGCGAAGATAAGGCGATCTCTTTTAATGCTCACTTTCCCCATCTTCAGTTTCTATTTATTCAGTACGATATGCCGATAAGTCAACCATCGTTGATAAGCCTCCTGCAAAGCCCACGACTGTCTACCTTGGTCATCAACATCGGAGATTCGATCACAGTAAATGCCATGGATCAAGTTGGTTACCTCCGATCACTTGAGACTCTCGTCTGGAATGGGGTCAACCTCCCTGCCACGCTGTCTCTCCGATCCCTTGAGCACAACAGTCAGTTGAAGAAATTCGGCATTCTTTGGAGCCAATCACCCTCCCTCCTAGAGCGGATTGTCCCAGCATTGACATCATGTTACAATCTCAAAACCCTTTCCTTGATATGGGATGAGAAGATCATTTCGAGCGTCACGCTCATGTCTCTCTCTCGTCTGTCCTCACTCGAAGAGCTACATATCAGTGCCGGGCACCAAACGGGGTGGAGACACAACTGGTTTGTTGACCATAACGCCATACGAAACATACTGGCTCCATTGCGCAAGTTGAAAATATTTCTCATTTCACGAGATTCATATCAAATCAACAAACAATTACCAAACGCGGAAGAGAACTCATACTACGACTACCGAGTACCGAGTGGGGATGATTATATCGAGTTTATGGAGCAGCAGCAATCAGCAGATGATGGCCAGGTGATTGACTCCCTGCACGATGTGTGGGAGAAGTTGCATTTGCGGCGTATGACGCAACAGGCCGAGAAGTACGCGGCTGTCTTTCTAGAGCTGCAGTGGATCTATATCGGGCAGCTTGTATTCACGTTTCGGCAGTGCCCCGATGGGCAACAAGTCACTGTATCATCTTCTGCCGACAGAAAGCCAGATTTTCCAATCTATGAAACTTTGTTTGGCGTCTGGTCTAAGTAAAAAAGGACCGAGAAAAATAAATGATCTACTCCCCTACCTGCCAGGACGAACAGTGGTGAGTGGACCCTCTTTCGCTACTTGATAAAATTCTGAGAGCTGATTACAGGTAAGTATCCAGATCGGCGCCATGTTGTGCTCGTTGTTCGCACTTGCGTATTATCGAACTTGAGAACCGGGGATCTGGCATCACTAATGCGGTCGTTTTCACCCTGATTATCGACTTGACGGGGCTCTGAACGTGTGACTACAAGGAAGAATACTAGAAACGACCGTCTCTCTGCATTGAGAACTTCAAATAGATACTTTAAGGTCTGATTACCTTCGACCAGACATTCAAGCAACCGGAAATTCGAAATCCTGAACTTGAAAGACGCTACATCCCAGAGGCTCTGGGATGAGGCAGGCAAAGTTGTCTCTGGCAATTTTCGCGGCCTGGATACTCGACGCAAATAGTTGCAATAGATTTAATTACCTAACGTTTTAGGACTAACAAATTAATATTAATAGATATTCATTACTAGTTGTCTCGATCCCGATAGCAGTCAATAATGATTATTCAGCTATGTTGTCCACTGCCAGCTCTCCGGGCAATAATAACCATCCTAGAGTCAGGCCGACTGTAGTACCTACCTAGTACATTGTTAAGTATGGTAGGTATGTACGGTACCGGTAGATCCAACTCTCCGCATTCCGTATAATCATGCCGCCCTCCGAATTCTCAACCCCATAAATCCACGCTGAGTAAAATTCTAATTCAACCTCAACAACCGAATAACAACTATATTATGTAAAATAAGAAAGCAAAACAACAGAAAAAGAAAACATGGCGATAACCAAGAACCACCGGGAATATGACATTGTCCTCGTCGGCGCAACAGGGTATACCGGCAGACTCACAGCGTACCACATTGCGCAAAACCTGCCCACGAACTTGAAATGGGCTATTGCAGGACGATCCAGCGCAAAACTTGATGCTCTTGCCGACGAATTGAAGCATATATCAGAGGATAGATTGCAGCCAGGTATGATCTAAATCTAACTATCATGAAGTAAGTGTACGCTTACAAACCTTGCTTGCTCAGAAATCGAGATTGTGGACATTGAGGACAAAGCACAACTTACTGCTCTTGTCGCGAGGGCAAAGGTTTGCATTAGTGTGGTTTCGTACAATGAAGTTGGCGCGAATGTGATTGAGGCGTGTATTGAGAGTCGGACGGATTATGTTGATACGTGAGTGAGCCGAGACGCAGGAACGATTCAAATGCTGATCGACGCGCAGTTCTGGCTCCATTGCACATCTGCGAGAGTGGATTGATAAGTACCACCAAGCTGCCGAGCAGGCCAACGTTGCGGTAAGTGCTATTCTCTCAATAATAGTCCACTTACTGATGATTGAAATAGATCATCAGCGCCTGCGGCTGCTTCAGCGCCTTCCAAGATCTTCTCACATGGGTCACCGTCGGCGAACTCGCAAAAAGCTCATCTGTCAAGACCAAAGAGATCATTTTGTCCGTGCTCAGCATGCCAGCAGATCCCAGTGGCGGGACTGTCAAGTCAATACTGGGTAGAGCAAATCTCGATGCAAAGACTATTCAGGAATCGGAGGAACCATGGTATTTGTCACCAGTCAAGGGCCACCAGCAATACGTGAATACCACCAATCTCTTTGGCATGCGACATGACCCCCTGCTCGGCACGCTATCACCAAGCTCCTTCAGCAATTTGCAGAATAGAGCTGTTGTCCATAGGACATGGGGTCTACTTGACGGAGGCAACTATTACGGACCCAACTTCCAGTACAGTGAATACAACAAAGTTTCCTCAACAATAGCTGGAATTATGGATATCCTGAGAGCTCACGGGATAAACCTGCTGTTCACACTCGCACCATTGCGAGCAATCGCAAAAATGATTCTTCCGAAGCCTGGTGATGGCCCCGATGTGGAGAAAGAGAAGAACAGCGTAGTAGAAATGGAAGCTCTTGCGGTGGCAGACTCGGAAGCGGGCTCGACGGTTCCAAAAGCTTATGCAAGAGTTCGGTTTTCGGGGGGACCGTATACGGCTACGGCTGCTTTTCTGGCACAGGGAGCTGCGTCGTTGCTTTATACGAGGAAGTTGGAGGGTGGTGTTGCTGGTGGATGTTTGACTCCCGCGTTTCTGGGTGCGGACCTTGTAGAGAGGATTCAAGGTGTTGGTGCGGAGCTGAGTATTGAGATACTGTGATGAGTTATATGGACGGTCTGTTGACATATAGTGAACTGTACTGCAATTGGATAGATAAAAGTCATTCAAAATACCTATGGAATCGACTTGCCATGTTGGGGTTTCCTTTCTCAGCTACAGGGCTTTTATGAGAGCACTCACCTTCCAACCCACCAAGTAACTCTCAATCCCGCCTTGGAAGGTAAATATTTACCCCTCTATTTAGCTTCATCCCGATTTTGGCTTGAACCTGGGATTGACTTTTACGCTTGTTGCAGATCAAGGCTTTTCAAGGGCGCTCAACGATCCCAGGGTTACATGTAGAAGCGGGGAAACCCCAAGATTAGATGCATTAGTCTGTAATTACGGCCAAAGAAGGCAAGTATAAGCACTGACTGGTCTGGACCGCTTGGCTCTAGGTTACATATGTAATTAAGATTGCAGATCACAACTCTAATGCCACCAAGTAGCGTGGCGACGAGAATCGAAATTAACATCAATCCAACCTTCGGGATGTTGGAATTCCGTACGCTGTATCGTGTGACATGGCGAACAATCGTACTACCTAGGTGGGTATGATTTAATCCTTTGGAGAATAAGATGAAGAGATGGTTTATCCATACAACGTTAAAGTTTTGAACATTGAAAGTCATATTCATGTCAAACCATGCATATAGATATATAAATCACGTAGAGAGACCTACTTATAGCAAGCCTGAAACATTGGGACAAGTGATGGTGATAAAGGAGATCCATCACCTATAGCCGGACCCTCTTGTGTCCAGGATGAGTAGAATTGAACACTCCAATAAAAACGAATGGTTCATAACTAATGCTGCATGGCGAGCAATCTCTCCGCACTTTAAGGCATGCAAAAGAAAGACCAGGCTATAAAGTCACACGAGATCCCACGATATATGCAAACTATTCCACAATCCATAGACCTCCGTGTTACTAGACCTGTTGATCTTAACCAAATCTCGTATCCACCTCGTGCCCAGGTTCATTATAAGGGAAAAAACTACTTATGCAAACATGCCGGCAGATTTAGAAGCCGACACTTACTTCCCTGTCACTGCAGACAGGCGTGTTCAAGAGGCACAAAAGACTCGATGGCAAACAGCATTGCGGAATAAGAAGATATTTTTGATAGCATTCTTTGCGTCGTACGTCCTCTACCTCTGTTTTTATGTCTTCCATCTTCTATTCATGCCGTTCTCGAAAAGGAAGCATCTAACATGCAACTAACTCATCGTTTCGTCCAGGTTCGGTGGCTGGCTTTGAATATGGCTACCAACAAGGCGTTCTAGGCGAGTCATTTATAATGACTAGATTTGAAACAAACTTCCCTTCGGTCGTGAACTCGTCCAGTGCACAGGGTTGGTTAACCTCAGTTCTACAACTGGGTGGTATTGTCGGTTCCTTATCAGCGGGTATCCTGGGAGAAATCTTCTCGCGAAAGTACACAATGTTCATGGCATGTTGCTGGGTGATTCTGGGAAGTTATTTATATTGCGGAGCGCATGCTGGAGATCCAAGTCTTCTGTATGCTGGCAGATTCTTTACAGGTCTTGGTGTGGGACTTTTCAGTGGCGTTGGGCTACATCCTTGATTATATCAAACTTTGTGGGGTGGCCTTTAGAAACTCTTATTGACATCCCGTTGAAGACCACTTTACAATGCCGAGTTAGCATCCCCCGAGCTACGTGGCTTACTCGTCTCATTCTACCAATTCGCAACCATCCTAGGCATGATGTCCGCCTTCTGGATCGGATACGGAAGCAATAACATCGGCGGAACCGGCGACACTCAATCAAACCTCGCATGGCAGCTACCTTCAATCATACAAGGAATTCCGGCTTGCCTTCTTGCACTCGGAATTTGGTGGATGCCATTCTCTCCTCGCTGGCTGGTCAAGAAAGGGCGAGTAGAAGAAGCGAGAAAGACACTCGCTTGGCTTCGAAAACTTCCCATCGATGATGCCATGGTACAAGTGGAATTTCTGGAAATTCAAGCCGAGGCGCTTTTTGAGCAACGGGCTTTTGCAAAAGCGTTTCCGGATCTCGCTGCCAGGGAGAATCAGAATGTGCTGTTTAGGGAATTGGCGCAGTATGTGAACTGTGTTCGGACAAAGGACAATTTCAAACGTGTTGCTACGGCTTGGTTGGTTATGTTTTTTCAGCAGTGGAGCGGAATTGATTCCAGTGAGTATACCGTCTGAAGATTAACCAGTAATTAACCAGGCATGATTATATCTGACCAATCTCTACAGTCATCTATTACGCCTCTGAGGTCTTCGTCAGTCTAGGTCTCAACACCGGTACCGTTGCCTTGCTCGCAACGGGCGTTACTGGTGTGGTGTTTTTCGTCTGCACAATTCCTGCAATGGTAATCCAATACTCCATCTATCGTTTCGTTGAAAATTCACTAGGGCAGCCGACTAATTGTCTTTCTTCAGCTTGTCATTGATAAAGTAGGAAGGAAGCCTATGCTCCTAGCAGGGTCTGGCTTGATGTTCGCGGCCATGGTCATTGTGGGAGTAATTGTGGCCAAGTTCCGTCATGATTGGGAGCATCATGCCGTAGCCGGTAAGCATCTTTTTCATGTGGAGCATATGGATTTTATGCTTTTGACTTTAGACACTTACTAACAATCTCTATGCCAGGCTGGGCAGCAGTTGGTATGCACCCCCTCCCGTCTCTCCTTCAATTTCCTGATTCGTACGAGAACAAGCTAACTTTTTTGGACAGCATTAATTTGGGTATATATCGGCACTTTCGGCGCCACATGGGGCCCGGTATCATGGACACTTGTCTCGGAGATCTTCCCACTCTCGATCCGTGCCAAAGGAGCCTCAATCGGTGCATTCAGTAACTGGATCAACAACTTTGCGATTGCCTTATTTGTGCCACCCATGTTCGATGCATGGGCTTGGGGCACGTAAATCTTTTTCTCCGTTTTCCTCGCCGTTGGCATTGTATGGGTCTGGTTTGCTCTCCCGGAGACGAAGAATGCAACTGTAGAGGAGATGGATCGAGTCTTCAAGAGCCATACCGGTGAGGAGGATGCAAGGATGTTGGCTGAAGCGCAGCGTGATGTTGGCTTGATTAGTTTCTTGATTGCGAGAAATTCGGATGAGAAGAAGCTGGCGACAGAGGTTGTGTCGGAGCACGTCGAGAGGGGACCATGAACTCTCACAGGTTTTGTTCGGGAACCGACATGAAGATTCATTCATTGCCTTAGAGACAACAACAGACCACACAGACCACATATTTGAGTCAGATTAAGTGGGAAGGTTTTCATTAGAGGGAGAGTGTTAGACTGTATTTTATGGTCTCTTTGATATCTAAATACAGGATTCATATACGGGAGCTTCGACGTAGTACACGCAATTTTCGACTTTTCCAGCGGTCTAGTGATAAGTAGCCTTGAGATTATGGGGAAGAAAAGGACTGTCGACCTAAGTAAGTTCCTAAATACTTACAGTCAATTTACTTAAGAATAAGGGGGAAGAGTGAGGCCAGTGGTGCGTCCCTTAGCTAACCAGTTCTCTTCCCAGCCTGGTGGTGGTATATCAATTTAGGTGCACTTAAAAGTTGTTCTATGAATACGAAATCTCTTGCTCGATTGCTTGCAGCGAAATGAGTACCTAGGTAAATTTCAGATACAAATACGCAGTGAAAACTTTGGTATACCTTTAAATACCAAGCAGAATATAAAGCATCAACCCTAACACTATTCAAACTGCCACCCGAGATTTTGCCTACATAATCAATCAGCAGAAGCATCCCCCTCTCCCGATGTCTCATGACATCTGAGCAAGCTTCAAGTCTAGTGATATCGATATATTTCGAGCCACCATGAACGCCATGTCTGACTTTCTCCCAAGATATTCAAGCGCGCGGATACAATCTTCACATCCTCTCAGGAAGGGATCGGCTTGCACACTGTTTTTGTCAGCAATATCCAAGCTTTCTAGAAGGATATATGCCGCTTTTGCAAATGAATGAATCAAAACAATAGTCCAGGGCTCCACCAGGAATGCGACTTCATTGAGCGAATCGTGGAATTGGAGATGCATGGATGGGTTCTGCCTATAGAGTGACGCGTGAACAAGTTTGCTAACCATAAGCGCATGCTCTGTCCTTAGCTTCGAGACGAATCCAACAGCCATTCGAGCCTTGCCCTCACTTTCGGAGCCAAGTCCTCCGTTGTCAATGCTCTCTATCGTGTCTGCCAGAAGCATGGCAGCTAGATGCCAATGGCCGTCGAGAATAACATACCATGACTGAATGCGAGAAGGTAGAAAATCGTGGTTTTCACTGCAGTCGAGCATAAATCTTAGATAGGTACGGTTCCAATGTTGATATACCAGGAGGGTCTTCTTGATGACCTCTTCAATGACATCAGAACTGGCCCCTCTATATATGAGGGTTTGCAGCTGAGTAACGCGACGGTAGAGTAAGACTTTCACGGGGGTTGCCTCGGAAAGCACGGCTGCAGCCTCTTTGTAGGAGCATGGCCATCTTGGCTGAGCGCCGCTGAGTTTGCCGGGATAAAGGAAAAATTCTCCCCACACGTCCTGTTGCTTCTTGTGGATATCGCTTTGCGGAATCCTTGTCAAGCTAAGCTGTTCAGAATCAAGCATTGCCGGCGATGCCGATGCAATTTGACTATCCTCATCTGATACCACCACTGGCCGCTGATACATGGCTGCACTCAACGTGTCAAACATGACGCCCAGCCAGAATAAAAGACATAGCGTACTGCGATTCTCGTAGCTGTTGAGAATCGGATCGACTTGTAGACGCTTTAGCCTTTCCGATTCATCGATAAATGTGGATCCGATTGATGTCGCTTGAGACTTATTCACCTTTGGATGGGCTTCCCGTGCCAATCTAACAAATTTACAGCGAAAAGTGAATAATTGGCGGTTAGCGGTCTCCATAAATGTTGGAGCACAGTCATTTTCCAAAAGTTGGTCTAGCCCTTTATCTTGCCTAATGTCCAGGGGGCTTTGGGTGAGAGAGAAGATAATGTTTGCAAAGATAATCCGGAAAGAAGGGATACTGGCCGAGTGCTCCAAGCCGTGGCGAGCTTCATTCCAGACGTACTCTCGGATTGCCCTCTCATCACGGGAGATTGTCGTTGGAACGGATAAACCTGTACCCTTCTGGGCGTTTTGAGTCCATTGCGAGGCGAACGCCATGATGGCTAGATGAAGTACTCGGTCGGCGGTTTTATTTTCTTCCACACTCAAGGCCCTGCCACGTATTGAGGACGAGGCACGATCCAGCCGACAAACCCGGATACACATTCTGTTGGACCAGTTAGGACCCCACTCTTCTGTCTCGTCATCTGGCAGGACGCTGCTGAAAAAGTCGCTGTAAGGACAGTTGTGCTCAGTCAGCCAACACGACAATGCGTTTTCCATGCTGTCATGGTATATGCGGATCAAGTTACGTCTCATGGTGGAATAAGCGTATCGACTTGCTGCATTCTCAGAAGCAAAACAGAAACTTGATGGAATTGCTCGGGTATTAAGGCGAGGCGTTGAGGAAGATTTAAGATCAATATGGTTATCTCCTTGAGGCTGCTCACTGGTATCGAAGAAATTCTCAGAAGAGCTGAAAAGGCATTCAAGTTCCCTGAAAGCATCTTCGGATTGGTCGGTTGTAGTGCCAATCTGCCAGTCGGATAGAATATCTCTGCCCCGAGCAGAAATTCCCGATTGATCCGCACTCAACCCTATTTCTTCTGACCTGTCAAAGGATGCTCCTTGTGAGTGTGAAGAGAACTCGTAAGTGAAATTCGCAGGATTTGTCGAAGCAGGTATGTTCACGTGGTTGGAAGGAACGGAATACCAGTCCGAAGATGGGCGAGGCAGTTCATCCAGAATAACGCCATATGAGCTTGCAGTAGATGAGAGATGGTTGCTTGTCGGGGTTTCTGAAGCGTAAGCCTTGGGTTTCGTCTGTCTCTCTTCCTTCGAAGAGAGCCAATTGAACGTACACTCCTTTTTCCATCTCTTGCAGTTGTAGCACGCAACGAAGTCAGTTTCCTTCCTGGTTTTCTGGGCAGTGGGATCAGGTCAGCTTCTGCAGACATGATGGTAAGATGCTCTCTCGCACACACACACACCGGTGCATTACAGCGCCTTTTGCCTTTGCGGCATGGATCACAGCTGTGAAGTTGGCGCCGGACAGGCCCCTCCATGGCGGGGAAACTGGCGTCGTAGATGGATGTTCTGCAGCGTCTGCCAATGCTGTATTGAAGGAAGGCTTTTGCCTCGAGATAGAGCACAGATATAGGTAACTTACATTTAACTACGCCGATTTGAGAAGATTTTGTGGGGGAAGTGGCCGAGGCTGGGTAAGATCAAAAGCCCCCACGTTTTACCCAATCCGTAGCCCCCTATGGATACTTCCGGATCCAACCTGGAAACCCCGCAGAGAGGCTACTACCGGGTATACGGGGTAAAAGTGGGTTTCTGTGCTTTGGCTGGCCAGAAACAACGAGGGCGAGTAAGTAACTTACGACTACAGAGTATGGCATAGTACTGTACTTCTGTATCATTGGTCCTTCCAGGACTCACATGACTCCACCGGGTTGTTGAAAGGCCGGGGGCTATTCACACTACGGAGCACGGATTTGCTATACTGCTCATAGTACCAGTTACTGATACGTAGTCGAGTCGAGCATGCCACCGAGCGCTGGGTAGCGGCAAATGTATGATTCATATGATTTGTGACCACATACTGGCATCCAATTGAAACATTGTCGGATGTTTTTTTATTAAGAATTTCTCTATAAAAGGATCGGAACCCGCAGTTGGCTATGTTTGAAAAGGGCGTGCACCGATAATATGCATATGGAGTGCGTGATTATTTGATTCTCTCGTTCCTCTTGTTTGACCTGTCGGATCGGTTGTAGTACGAAAACAGATATTTATATAAATTATGCAGGAACAACTAAGGTGCCTAGATACAAGAGTGAAATACTCATAGTACATGCGCAGTAATGGTAATATCCTGGTCTAAATCATGCTGTACTTACCCACCCTGCGGTTTAATTGCCCTAGGCCAGCCCCGAATACCTGGTATGGGATTGCTCACGGATCGAAATCTCCACAACCTCAAATAACACACCAAAAGCGAGACTAATCGATTTAAAATAGACTAGTTCTATTTCCAAATCCGTATAAGCGCGAGATTAGAGATTATAGAATTCAAGACGGTTATCAGGCGGTGAAGCACAGTACTACCAGCACCCAGCACGGCGGTAGTGAGGGCTAATTCAACCTGATGTCCTCCCATGCTTTATAGACTTCTTACTCAGGTACTGGTTGCCTCTATTGAAGAAAAAGATGGGAGAAGCTGCTCAAAGCTATCTCCCAGCGATTCTTCGACTACCAAATGAAATACTTGGCTCAATCATTTCAGACGCCTGTTTTCGTGATCCTACTCGCATACTCTATCAGCGCAGAATCTGGGACTACAATGATTATCGCTCGCTTCTGAACATCTCCTTAACTTGCACGCGCTTTAGACGAATATCACGTCCTTTCTTTTTTGACTGTATCTGGATAAAACAAGACCATTCAATCTGTGGGGATTCTCCATCAATCAAGAGCCATCCATGCACACTTTCAAGATGATCCATCGCTCCGAAGGCATTGTCGTAAACTTCAACTCGACATTTGCCGCATCTCAAAAAACAATTATCGGCGTATCGTCGACTTATTGACTTGGCTGAGCAATGTCCGATGTCTCGCAATTGAAGGGTGTTAACAAAATTCCAAATCATGACCATAGGCACGATGATCATCCTTCATTCAACTATAATATGTTGGACCTTATGAGGTTAGTATCTCGGCATCTGGGTCGACTCGAGGTCCTCCGCTGCTCAGATGAGGTGCCCGGACTCTTTCGTGAGTGTAAAGAAAGTGAATTCATTCAGGCGGTTGATAGTTCTTCATTGAAGAAGTTGGAAATTCTTGCATATGGTCAAAGTTGCGGGACTCCTTCTCTTGATAAGGTATTTTTTGGATAGTTAGATCCGAAGTTCGAGTACACACCCTCTTTTTTGCGGGGGAACGCTAACATAGTATGAATAGCAACGAACGGCTTGATTCACGAGTCTTACGCTCTGTGTACGTGATGCAACACCACATATGTAATCTCAAATAATTGCCTGGCCTCGAACACTTACTGAACTCGAAATTCGCAAAAGTTATAACGATATAAACTACCTCAGCTTTCCTATGATCCAACCTTGGCTGCAAATCCACCAAGACACACTTAAATATCTCAGGATTGGTCGACTGTCGTCTAGGACAAAGGATTCACTTTTGGATGCAAGGAAATTCCCAAATCTGGAACATCTTCATCTACCTCGGTGGCTAATGAGTTCAAATTTGAACTTGGCTGAAGATGATGCGGATTTATTACTAGGGCCTAAACTGCGAAAGTTTACATGGGACTTCAGCCCTTTTCATAAAGTTCTCAGAGAAAGATGGACGGATTTTAACCACGAGGAAGAGGAATGGGTGAGACGTCTTGCCCAGACTGCTATTTCGCGAGGTCATAGCCTTGAAGAGGTTTGGATTGAGTTTACACCTAGAGTTATGGACAAGGAAGGGGAAATTTACCCATGGGATAGGTTGGATAGACTTCACGAGGATGTCCAATCTTCCGGCCTGAAAGTGAAGTATAATAAGCCTGTACATAGTAGGGATAAATGGAAGGAGGAAGTAGCCCGGCAGAGAGAAAGACCTGGGTAGCTTCCTGTCTACATCAGCAGTTAGGGACGTTTATGTTTCTAGCTTTGCAGCTGATTCCAATACAGATGAACATTCAATGATCTTTTTTATCCTATCTTTTGAATTTCAACTAGACAGACCTTTGCTGCAAACAAATATCAGTCTAATGTTGAGTCTTTTATTGGTCGAAGCTCTAATATTAACAACATTTCTGCTTGATAATACTATATTTCCTTCCCCCAATCACTACCGGCTTCCCAATCAAAGAATAGTGAAATCGATCGTTGGTTTGAGTGGCTGAATTTCCATGATCGCTGGTCCAGCGATCACTTTAGTGTCATCAAAAATAGTACCAGTGCCATTCATGGACACGCTTGTTATGAGACCGAATGCCTGACCAGAGACCTGCTGGGGGATTGTCACAGAAACTTGACTACCAGAAACCTGGGCGGGTACACTGATTATATCAAGCCCGCTGACAAAAGTGACGAAGGCAGGCGAAGGAATTGCAGTCCCACCAGCCACGGTAAGTGTCGCGACAGTGTTACCGATAAGTGTTTGGGCAGCGTTCGACACATTATCGACTGACAGTGCGGGGAACGCCTTGAATGGCAAGGGAGCATTAGTTGAAGGGCAGCTCGAGATAAAGGCGCTGGCAATGGTGAATATGGCGTTAGGTGATAGAGGAGTGCCGGCGATATTAGCAGATACCACATCGAGAATGCTAGCACGCTGAATCGCTTGATGGAGACCCTCGGAAACAGTAATGGCAGCAGCAACATTAAGTATCGCCTTTGAAGAGATGGCGGTTGCGGCACCCAAGTAAGCCGATACTCCCACACCTTCGAAGACCGTAGCAAGATTGACAAAGCTTGTTACGTCGGTTATAGGGAAATTATATTGGCAACTTGCCACGGGGGCTGCTCCAGCTTGTGAAATAGCTGACTGCAGGAGGACAACGTGCTGTTCTTCATCGTGAGCGATGAATTCCAGATTAATAAGGAAAGCCTCGTTGAAGCCTGCACTGGTAAAATCGGCTTGCGAAAATTTAGAGAGTGCCTGTTTATAGAAGGTGTTCTCGAGATGTTCGAGCTATATCGCTGATTAGAACCGACTTGTCCATATCCATATTGCACTGGTGGGAGGGCGAAAAAAAAAACTCACCGTCAAGGCAAACTGCAATATATCTATATCAGAGATAGCCTGCTGGCGGGTTGTCAGAGGGAAGGATAGCACATTTGTTGCGGTGCTGAAAAGGATACAGCCAGCGAATATCGCTTGCTTAGCCGAAATCATGGTGGTAAAACGTCGGTAGGTTTGTTGAGAGATCAAAATGAATGAGTGGCTGCAGTTCAACGAGCGTCAAGAAGCGAAATCAAGAAACGGGCCAGCCGTTATGGAAAGAGTTGTATATTCAAAAGGAATGAATGAAGTAGTTACTGTAAAGATTTGCACATGAAGAATATCGGGACATGAACGTGGAATATAGAGGATATATAGAAAACACAAATATAAATAAAGCAATGAAATCATCCTACTTTTGGAAATAGGTAGATCAAATCTCATCTCCCGTCGATCATTAAAGGTCTCATCGAGGTTTCACAAGTTGCTTGGGACGTAGACTGATACCGCTAGAGACGCCTTCTTTCGAGATGGAGCCCCTTGCGGCTCAACGCTAAACTCCAAAAGCGAGCGGGTCGGTGTATTGGGGACACATGAATCACATAGATTAAATTTAATACGATATATACGAGATTTCAATCGGCTTAATAGAGAGAAAGCCCTTTGGGCACTGAATAAGTATTTGTAATTCATGTATCACAGGTGCTCCTGAAAAATACTTATTCCAAGAATGCCCCATGGCCCAATTCACTGCGATATTTGCTTCATCTTTTAACGAACTTAATTCGACTAAATTTGTCTGGTTCGTGGCCGCTCATCTCGACCATACAGAAGCCAACATACTACCAGCATGACCTTAAATGGCCAACCAAACGAGAGGTAGAATCGTGAGTTGTCCTCTAATGGAAAACACGCATGCAGGATCCAACCAAAAAGTGGTACTCCAAAGTGAAGAAAGGGCTAACCACGATTTTTCTTCCATCCAAGCTGCCATTGCGACATTAGCCTGACCCGTCTCAAACTCTCAATATTATGGTAGACTATGCTTGCGTTGTGTTCATAATTCGTATTTTACAAAGTTGACATTTCCGCACATCCCGGACGTACTTTTATTGCTTGGATCCGACAACTAACTTAGTTAACTAAGTTAACTTACTCCGTAGTAAGTAATCGGGTTATATCTAGATAAGTGAATCCTATTGGCTACTAAATTTCTATAAGCGTCAATATTATTGGTCAGTACTAGCGATACATTTAGTATTATTGATCTAATCTAAAAGTAGCATGTGACTATATCTCGAAATAAGCTCCTAACTATACTATGATAGTTAACTAGTTAATCTCATACAGGATCCCCTAAGCCCCTGCATAAGCCCCTATACAAGCCACTATATAAGCTCCTGTATGAGCTTTTGTACGTAGTATACATAGTAGGTAACTACGTAGTATGTACACACATTTAAACTCTACAAAGAACACAGCCACCCACGGAGAAAAACGTGACAGCCCGAAGATTACATGTAGGGATAGCGAGTAGAACGCATGCCTGTTGGGACGTGTTGATGAGAAATCGAAATAAGATATACTACCCTAACCAATAAGAAATAAGCGTGTATTTATAAAGTAACATGTGCCCAAAGCCGCAGAAAATGAACCCACGTGGGAATACGGTATGTTCATATGGGAACAGAAGCTCATTTGAGCGAGGTAGCCTGCTCAGGATGATGTTGGCACAGACGGGGTTATGAAGGTGATGAGGGTGATGAGGACGTAGGCAGCAGATTCCCTAAGCCTAATGTAGAATATGGTGGTTATTTTCAATTTTGCAGATCGGATGCACAGGAAATTTCGAGCCTAACTAGGGAACTACACCCGCTACTACGTGGGAAGTTACGAATATATAAGGAGAACTAAGCCTCAACGAACTTTTACCCCCTCATTAGGCTTAGCTTTAAAATCGAGTACTAGTATGAGTATACGTATTACAACACCCATGTTAGATCCAGTTAATCTCAAAGAGTTCGGTTTTCCACGAAAGTTCCACCGTCGCCCTGGGTGGAACACCTCTAATAGGTATGATACCCGCAAGAAAGTAAGATCTCCTCCAGAGTCACTCCACGACAGAGAAATGGACAAGTCTGTCGATCCATATCAGGTGAGCGATAGAAATAGAAAGACTTGATAGCCGTCTATTCTTCTATTGCAGTCTATAAACTGACCGTCTGTTTTACATTTTACATAGTGGGGGTTTCGCAATCTACCTGGACTGTGAATACCCCTCAATCTGATGAGCTATGGTCCACTGCGCTCGAGAAATTAGAAAGATACATGGAGCTCAGCTGCAAAGACCCAGCATATCGAGACGAACTCTCAAATACTGTGGTCTGGGATCAAGGAAAAATTCAATAATGCGTCTATTGATGAGATTCGGAAAGATTTTAAACGAGAAATGCTCGTTCCAGAAATGGGCGATGATGAATTAAATCCAGACGACGACGGCATCACGACCGCTCGGAAATACGAGCTATATTGCCAAAAGCGAGAGGAGCTAGCAGAAGAACTGGGCCAGGAATGTCTTTGGGGGGGGAGGTCAATGGTGCGTACTGTATTTTGATTGATGATGAGGTCTTTCAATCCATCCTCAACGCTCCAGAGCCTAAGGAGGGGATGAAAATCAAATGGGGCGAATACGAATATATTGGATTCGTTAAAATTGTTACAACTTATGAAAGGTCCCTCGTAAATGAGCATTGGCCAGGATGGGGTAAGGTTGACTTTAAGCTGCTCTGGTGGCTGTACAACGATGATGAAATTGAAATATGGGCTCGAAGTTCTCTTCCTGAAGGCGAGGGTGTCTATGAGCTATCTGTCATCACTGGTGACCTTTGATAGGCATGTCAATAGACTGGACACGCATCCACTGCAGGAATCAGGATATAATCACCGATTGTATTCGCATTTCCCCCTTTTGGTCTCGACTTATTTAGATTGATTCGACTATCTTGCAATTTGATCTACACATGAGTTTTCTAATGTTTTTATAAGATCATTTAAAAATATCTTAATTTTGAGACTTACGTCGGTAGCTTCCTAATTCAATCAGTTTGTTTGATTGCACAAATCCACATAACATGATCCTCGATTATTTGATGCCGAACCCTTAGCATACAAGCGGCACACGATATGAACAATCGCCCTGGACAGAGATGGATATATAGATATCCTTCTCATACCCCGCCGGACGAAAAAAGGGGAGGGGCGAAATTCCGAATCGGCCAGTGATGGCACCTTTTCAAGCGTTTTCATCTCCAATATTACCCGAGTTTGCACGAGTATTGGCTGAGTCTGCACCATGTCTCCTGGAATTAAAAAGTCAGGCAAAGGGTTTTAAGCTACTGGCGTCTTTCTAAGCGGAAGCTTACTTGCGTCCTTTACAAGTCCAGAGTCCCGACAAGTCGCCAACGGGGAGTCTGAATGGGAATTGCAGAGACTCAAGAAGCACGGAAGTCAATAGATAAAAACCAAGTAGACTAGAGGCGAATAGTAAAGCTCCAGCTCCCTGTGAAGAAAGTATATATGAATTAGGAACTTATATTTCGTGTCTTGCGTGGCAAGAACGGGGGGAACTACTTACTTTAATGCATCGCACACTAGCATCCTCGTTTCCTTCAGCCAACGTCCAGTCACCAGCTGCTAAGAGGCAAAACACTGGAATCAGCAAGAAAAATATAATCGCATATACGAGGTTGGTTCGTGTTGAGCAGATTAAGAAGACCAGCATTAGGATGGCCATAGTTATAAACAAGAAAGCTGGAGTCCCCGTCAGAATTTCGGAGTATAATTTGAGAGCGGCCTGGATATATGCTTACCGAAAGTATCTTGGAACTGTGGGCTAGCCATCCCAGCAGCCGTATTATTCAAGGTTGCGGAATACGGTGCTGCGTATACGTGTGAGGATTCTCCTTATAACATGAACAAGCTTCCAGGAACTCACCAACTGCATTGAAGGAGGGAATCATCGTGGCTGCATATGCTAACCAAAATGATCCTATAGCAGGTGAATTAGTAACTAAAGCCACTTCAAACTCCTCCACCCTACAGGTGATGTATGTAGGGTGATGTAGCACTCACCGACTGTACCGAACACAACGCATGAAAACGTGTTCCCCAGAATGAACTCAAGAATACTTGTGATGAGTACCAGAAGCCCACCAAGGAAGACAAACGACCCACTTTTCACGTTCATTAGGAGAATGTCAACCTAGAAGTTGGTATTGAGTATCTTACATGAAGGCAAGTCCGTTTCCACCAGCTCCTCTCCAGGCCATTAGAGCACACGAAAGCGGAGTAGTGGTAATAACGAATCCACCTAATGCTCTGGAAATTTTGGTTTCAATGGTTAGAGAAGACCCGTCTGTTCCTGAAATACAGCTAAGAGGGAATGAGCTCACAATGGTGTAGGATTTCCCAATTGCTTGGTCAATTTAGGCTGGCCATGAATCATCGGAGCTAGATACAGTTTTTCAAACTGTTCCGCTGTTAGAGTCACAGATCTAGAAAGATTATGTGACGTAATGTCTTTCTCATGGATCGAGCCCGTTGACTCGTTATTTTGATTGATATAGGCACTCATTTTGATTTTGTGTTTAGCTGGCGAAGCCGAAAAGAATAGTAGAAGTCAAGAGCGGGAAGATCTTGGTTATGGCGGACAAGAAATCTTCAAGGAGAGACCCAGGGAATCTTTAAATCTCTGGCAGCTTCCGAAGGATCTGAGTGACGCGTGGCAGAGAGGAATGAGTGAGTTTGACTCCGTCCAGCGTATTGCCTTCACGAGCAACTGCTGTAGGCAGAGGACGGACCATGTTCATTGCACACTGGGTCTGCCCTTCAATGGTAACCACAGAGGCTTTGCAGAGACATTTGGAAACTCGATCTTCGGTGGTGGTATGTTTCTGACAACGGATGGACCTTCCATGTCGTATTCACTTGAACAAAGTCCATGGTTAGCCGCTGCAATCGAAGCGAGCTGTGTGGTTCGGACATGCGGATTGGATTTTCATGCGGAACCGCATGACTGCACAGCTATGGACAGGAATGGTAAGGGCAAGCGACATCTCAGTCCTGATGTCACGACGTTGATTCGCTCTTTTGGTACTGACAGCTGGTTCGTATCTCAATTAGCTTCTATTATGTAGTGATGTTGATGTTGGAACCACTCCCTCCACACGTCTGGATCCGAGCAACACATGACCAATCATCAAACCGCCCCCGGTCGGCCGACGGCAAATCGTCGAACGGCGCTCCGACAACCACATTTCCCAAATGCATATATTGCATAGTAGGTGTAGATTATGTTATAAGCCATACAAAAAAGATTTTAAGCTAATCAGGACTTTACGGGGTATGCGGGGGAATACTCCGTAATCGTTTGATGCGCAGCCGCACGAAGCTTCCCCCGCATATACTCCGCATACAGAAACTCACTTGGGGCAAAAAAAAAAAAGTTTTACGAGATGTAACAGAATTGAAAGCAAGGGCCACTTGCGATGTTATTCTAGCTTGCTCCATAGATGCCATCTTACCAGGTATCTTCCTGTGTCCCGTAGACCAACTATATAAGATGCCTTCCTCACGCTTCTCGACCTCAAGCAAGAACTTGGTTTTCTTCTTTTGTTATTCCATTTCACACATATTCAATCACTTGACTTAATCACAACAATCATGTCTCTTCCTGAATGTCAGTGGGCTCAAGTGGCCGAGGAGGTCGGAGGTCCGCTTGTATACAAGCAGATACCAGTTCCCAAACCGGGCCCCGACCAGATCTTGGTCAGGATCCTCTATTCTGGCGTTTGCCATACCGATTTGCATGCCATGATGGGTCACTGGCCCCTCCCCGTCAAAATGCCTCTTGTCGGTGGACACGAAGGCGCAGGGGTGGTCGTGGCCAAGGGCTCTCTGGTCCATGAATTCGAGATCGGCGACCACGCTGGTGTCAAGTGGCTCAACGGGTCGTGCTTGGACTGCGAATTCTGCAGGCAATCTCACGAACCCCTATGTGCTGATGCAGAGCTTTCTGGGTATACCGTAGATGGTACCTTCCAGCAATATACCCTTGCCAAGGCTGCTCATGCCTCGAAGATTCCAAAGAATGTTCCCCTGGACGCAGTCGCACCGGTGCTTTGCGCTGGTATTACTGTTTACAAGGGCTTGAAGGAATCTGGAGCTCGACCTGGCGAGACAGTTGCCATTGTTGGAGCAGGTGGTGGCTTGGGATCCCTTGCCCAGCAATATGCGAAAGCCATGGGGCTCAGAGTAGTGGCTGTAGATGGGGGTGATGAAAAGAGGACCATGTGTGAGCAGCTTGGTGCCGAGGTATGAAACGTGAACTCCCACCAATATCTTTTTTGCGAGTCTACAAGGGGTTGTTCGTTGGATGCTAATTGGGGAAAAAAAAAAACTAGGCCTATGTGGATTTTACCAAGTCCAAAGATGTGGTAGCCGACGTCAAAGCAGCGACTCCTGGCTGCCTTGGAGCTCACGCAGTTATACTACTGGCTGTCTCGGAGAAGCCTTTCCAACAGGCCGCCGAATATGTTCGTTCGCATGGAACAATTGTTGCCATTGGATTGCCTCCGGATGCGTATCTAAAGGCGCCTGTTTTCAACGCCGTCGTTCGTATGATCACTATTAAGGGCAGTTACGTTGGAAACCGCCAGGATGGTGTGGAAGCTTTGGACTTCTTTGCTCGAGGCTTGATCAAAGCCCCGTTCAAGGTAGCTCCCCTGGCGGATCTTCCGAAAATCTACCATCTCATGGGTATGTATGAACCTTTTCACCGTTTTATTGACACTGTTTCTAACTTTTAGTAGAAAAGGGACAGATTGCTGGGCGCTATGTGCTTAAGATGCCAGAGTAAGCTGTGGTTTTATGGGATATCTAGGTCTAATCCGACAGAAACCAGAGTTGAGGCTGTGATGTGTTCTTGTTTTTAACGTTGTGTAGATGATGACCTTTCCTGATGTTGTTAACGGAGCCCAATTATGTGTAGTGTTTATTCATGTCTAGCTAGTTATTGAGAAGTGCTACATTCAAAACATCTCCACACTACTCGTAGAGTAAGTACCTAGTTATAGGGTAGCCGCCTGTATAACTCAGTTGATTGGAATAGGTAACTGCGAAATAAAACCTCAACTTCAACACCTATCACTACGTGGCCATGAATCGATTATTCAAGATGCCATAGCTGAAACACAGTAGTAGTATTGTATAAAATAAAAATTGGCCCTTTTTGGCAGTCAGCCATGATCCACTCCGGAATGAGTCTACGATATATTCCTCTGTTTTGTATGGCCCCCCAAAAAATCATCCTTTTGCTAAAGACTGGCTCTAAGATCTACCCCATAACTCGCATCGTGATCTGAATCGACATGTTTTAAAAAAGAGCATGTCCCCCGCTTCTACTAGTTCAAAGCTTAGCTCAATCCACCGGATGGAAGGAATTCTTCATTCTTCATAATGCGGGGTGAAGGTATACGTTCCAAGGATGCGGAACCGCATAACCCTCACATTCCTTTTTATGGGCAACGTCCACGCGGACAATGTGCGGACAAACGTGTCCATTTCCCCGAACTACATGGTAGGGATAGGTACCCTGGAGATTATCATGACCAGTCGACTCTAGCGGCCTGTCCATAGATGCTGTATAAATAGCCACTCATCTCAATGTGTATTTGTCTTCTCTTCCAGCAACATATCTTCTCTTAAATACTACTACCTAGGTAAACATATTCTTTACACAATGGCCCTGTTTCAAACTATCGAGACCCCGTTGGTCAAATATGAGCAACCTTTGGGATTGTTCATCAACAATGAATTCGTTCGCGGGGTTGCAGGTAGAACCTTCCAAACGATCAACCCTCACAACGAGAAGCCCATAGTGGCTGTTCATGAGGGCGACGAGAAGGACGTTGACATTGCCGTGAAAGCCGCCCGCAAAGCATTCGAAGGAGAATGGAAACACGTCACTCCCTCTGATCGCGGCCGTTTACTCGTCCGTCTGGCGGACTTCCTGGAGCGCGACCTCGAAACAGTAGCTGCAATTGAAGCGCTTGACAACGGCAAGAGCATAACTATGGCCAGAAATGACGTGACTGCTTCAGCGGGTTGTTTCCGCTACTACGGTGGCTGGGCCGACAAGATCTATGGCCAAACTATCGACACTGACTCTGGTAGCTTGACGTATACTCGACATGAACCTGTAGGCGTCTGTGGCCAAATCATTCCCTGGAACTTCCCGCTATTGATGTTTGCGTGGAAAATCGGCCCTGCTATCGCTACAGGCAACACGGTCGTCCTTAAAACCGCAGAGCAGACGCCCTTGTCGGCACTTTATGTGGCTGCTCTTATTAAAGAGGCCGGCTTCCCTCCTGGGGTCATCAATATTATTTCGGGATTCGGAAAAACAGCTGGTGCGGCAATTGCCTCTCATATGGATGTTGATAAAGTCGCCTTCACTGGGTCAACTCTAGTGGGCCGCCAAATCCTGCGAGATGCTGCTAATAGCAACTTGAAGAAGGTGACCCTCGAACTTGGCGGCAAATCGCCTAATATTGTTCTTCCAGACGCGGATCTAGAAGAGGCAGTTGAATGGGTCAACCTGGGCATTTTTTTCAACCACGGGCAGTGCTGCTGCGCAGGTTCCAGAATTCTTGTCCACGAGGCTATTTATGATAAATTTCTCGCGCTTTTCAAGAAACGCGCTGAGCAGAACAAAGTCGGCGATCCCTTCCACGCCGAAACATTCCAAGGCCCCCAGGTATCTCAGCTCCAGTATGACAGGATCATGGGCTACATCGAAGATGGAAAGAGCTGCGGCGCAAAGGTCATAACAGGTGGTAACCGACATGGTAACGAAGGATATTACATCCAACCCACCATTTTTGCCGACGTGACCGAAAAGATGGCGATTGTGAGGGAGGAGATATTTGGACCCGTATGTACAGTACAGAAGGTCCGCAGTGAAGAGGAAGCCATTGATCTAGCCAATAGAACTAACTATGGTGAGGAACCCTCTTCTTTTTTCCCTACCGCTTGCACCGAATTGTAACATTGCTAACCGATAGAAAACAGGTCTTGCCGCGGCTGTTCATACTACAAATATCAACGCCGCTATCAGAGTATCCAATGCAATCAAAGCCGGGTAGGTCTTTTTCTCGTCTACACGAACACGAATCCTTCGAATTTGCACTGACAATTCATTTATGACAGAACTGTTTGGGTTAACAATTACAACACCCTCCACTACCAGATGCCATTTGGTGGATTCAAGGAGTCCGGGTTGGGTCGAGAGCTAGGCGCCTATGCTCTGGATAATTATACGGAGATCAAAACAGTCCGTGTGCATTTCTCCCAGTCTTAAGGTCTGCGAGGCTTGCCAAAATTTGAGTGCATACTGTACGGGTGGGATCATGAAAACATCTGTTGGGACCAGTACGTTGGTTGGAGAAATGTCGTCTTCCATCAGCCAGATCATGTACATGTTTGCTACCCGGCAGTATTCCTGTAGGTTGTTATGATAACGGTGCTGGACTAAATTTAGGCTTGCAATTTTGTGGCTTGTTCCCCATAGCTCTGCTTGAGGGCTCTCTGTATTTGGACTATCTGTTTCAAGTTGTTTAGTACATCGATGGAATAAGAGACTGAACAAGTTCACTTATACTGTAAATTATTTCCCTCTGAATTTATCTTAACTGGAGCCTGGCACGGCGTAAGCCAGTGGTAAATTTACCTACATATCGGTTAGCAACTCTATATCTGATGGAATCGTTCTAGTATACCCAGTTGCTAGAAAAATGTGATGGACATTTATGTCTAACGCTAGCGACTATAATAGACTCGTCTCTCTGCCCAGCGAACCAACAACCAAAGCCCTAACCAGACACAGAAAACAAGACCAAAAATCCAAGCGTAGCGTCGAACCGGGCCAAGAGACAAATACTCAAAGAGTGCATACCAGCTGCGAATCACGGTCAGTGTAAGTTACATAACATGGGACAAAGAAGCCACGACTTACAGGACATACAAGTCCGCATCGTGAAGCACTGATTGTGATGGGTCAAATTTTGTCCGTGAAGATACATCATCATAATCATCGCCATCCATATAGCGACACACAAATATCGATTTGTTAAACGTTATCATGGAGTCCGTCAAAAGCCCATCATCTGTTTCGTCATCTCCATCGTGACTATACAAATGAAGAAAATGCGTCGAATCAGGCGAGGGGTTAGAATTGTCACTATTAGTTTATATATCTGGTCAATCAAAACCGCTTGCCATTTGAGTTTATGAAGACATATACGTACTGCGGTGGACCAGAAGACACAAGCAGGCCAGCAGAAAGTTGAGGACTGCTGGCAGGACGAGCAAGACGCCCAGCTTCAGAGCGTGTTGGAGGGACACGCGGCAGACGAGCCAGAGGAGAGTCATTAGTGAGAATGGACTCATCATCGACAGAGGAAATGAGTTCTTGTATCGAATCGTCTAGGTCTCTGTTTAGAATTTGTTGGCCAGGTATACATGATGACCAGGGGAAATCTTTACTCGTATCGCATGGGCGATGGGGCGTTATCAGATGCCATTGTTATTTGTCCCTTGTTCATGTCCATGTCAAGCACAAGTAGCAAAGACTGAAGATAGCTCTGGTTCTAGAAAGACGGGCGCAGATAATATCAGACGAAGCTGGACTGTCGGGCCTGAGGTGTCCGCAACCATGTGCGGTCCAAAGGGCAGGAAGTCGCCCTTTTATCTCAACTTTGGAATCTACACTTTACTTTTCACAACAACTGCGAACTTTCTCAAAGACTTTCCATTATCCATTATCCAATATCTATCTGTTCATGACATCAAAATTCTCGTCAAAGGAGAAACCCTCTCTCGCCGCAGCTCCTGACTCCATGCTCAATCATCAAGGACATACCAGCATAAATCATAAAATACCAAAGAAAAACGTAACGCTCATCAAATCATGACATTAAAATACATCTTCATCAACCAAGAATCATCAACATTTTAGCCCCCCCGTCGTTATCAACATGTCCGCCCTCCCAGGCCTCGTGAGCCTATCAATCCCCAAATGATCCTTCCAATCAAGACCCCTGTACACCCCAAACCCATACAACGGCTGCGTCCTCTCATTCGGCGGCGTAACCACCAGTCTTGTCACTAGATCGAGCTTTGTGCGTGGCTCGCGGAGTACTTGGTCATACAACAGCGGACTTTGGTGCAAGAAGCTAATCAGATCTGCCAATGTCGAGATGTTGTGTGGTAGGTATCGATGGCGACGGGGCCAGATCACCAAGTAGGAGAGTGCGTACAGGCCGCAAAAGGCCACTAGTACATAAAATGCGGTAAGGTCGGCGGCGATGCGGACTTGATTCTCGGCTGAGTACCACAGGGCGACAAAGACGCCGCCGCCGAGGATGGGCAGTGCCAGAAAAAGGATACTGACGAGGGAGATGTAGGCGACTTGGTAGTGTTTGCCGACTAAGGCGAGGAAGGAAACTTCAAACGGGAGACAGGCTGGATACGACAAAAGCACACTTCGCTCTGCTAAAGCACCCTCGGGCGTGGACATGGATGCGAACGGTTGTAGGGCTCGATGGTAGACGTCGATTGGTTGCCAGGCGAGAAACAGGAAATTGCCGATCAAGCCGGGAATGAAGCTGAACAGGAAATTCGACGCGGAGAATCCGTTTGCTGTTGCTAATGTCGGCACTAGAGGCACAAAAGCATGTGGAATAGCTTCGTGGACGAAGCTCACAACAACGAAAGCGATGAACAATCCAAGCATGATAACAATCCAAGCGATGATGGCATAATCGCGAAGAAACCAAACCATCCATCGAAATCGAGAAAAGGGAGAGTACAAAGTTCGCTCAAAGGATTCGTTTCGAAGGATACTCTGTTGTTCCAGGTCTTCAACCGGCCCCGTTCGTCCCGTGTGCCGTTTTTCGGTTCGTCGTGGCGATGCTGGTGCTGGCATGTCACCTGTTGCATATTCCTCTCCAATGCCGTAGAATATATCCTCTTTATCCATAAGTCGCCAGTATCCAAGACGCAAGGTTCGCTCTGGGAGAATGTCTCGAACGGAGGCGGCCGTTTCTGAGCCCTCAAAGTCGCGCAGGATGTTGGATCGCTGAATCAGGGGTATTAGATCTGCGTGACTGACGGGGTCCCAGAGTAAACCGGTCCAGCTTCGAATGAAACGAGCCATTACCAAGCTTAACCCGATGAACAAGAATGCATAGATACCGACGATGGCCCAGCCGACGGCCTGGGAGGCGGTCCATCTCCATACGCCATGACTATTGATAGTGTAGTACTTGGCCTGAAACAGACAAGCCAGCAGCGGCATACTGAAGAAATTGGCCAACCAAATCGCCAACAGCCCAACCGCAACAAGCGGCTCTCCATATCGAAAATGAGACAAGTCAGGAATGAGATGGTTGCGTGATAGGATCGAGAGATTTTGAAGCACGCCAGGCTTTTGTCGTTCGGATGCCATGATGCAGAATGGCATGACGCGGTAGATGGCTGCCTGAATAACCAGATTCCACAACACAATTAATCCAGCGAGTAACTGAGGAAGATACTGCGTAATGAAGTATTGCGTAGTCCCTACACCATCCCAGTTCCAGATCCCGCTGTGTCGCTGTGACCACACATTACAAAACACCACGGCGGCAATCATGCACAATGCCAAGAAAATGAAAATCGCCAAAGCCCAGGGTCTCAGCACCACAGGCACAAAATCTAGAGGCGGGTGTTGTACATCATGCACACCAGGCTCGACAGCTACAAAGACTGCTGTCCCCTGTTTTTCCGACACAATCACATTTGCCGTGGTGGTGGTGGTAGGAATCGGACCCCGACGACTCCCCAGCTTTGCAATCTCGACTGTTGTCGGTCCACTGCGATAATAATACCCCAAATTCTCGTCTGGCACGACTCTTTCGACTGGGTAGTCTACCGTGCGCGTACTAACCACAGAACCATGTCTGCCCACACCAGCAACCTCCTCGTCGCGGGTCAACTGATCAATCGCAAACCGCAGGTAGGGACTATCATCCACCCCAGGCGTAGTAGCACTAATATGTTTCCTCGGATCCTGTATGTGCGTCTGAGTCTGTCGAGGACTGACTTGGTTGACTTTTGTACCTCCAAACCTGACTGAATTCGACCGACCAGGTTCCTGTTGTTGTTGTTGTTGTTGTGCCGTCATATTTTCCACCGACCGAGCTTGCTGCTGCACGTTGGCCGAAGAATGCTGCCGTCCCGAAGAATGCTGTCCCGACGAAGAAGAATTATTCATATGAGACTGTGGAGTCGCATACCGCACAACGGTGACTTTACTATTCTCCGAGCTTGGGGCAGAAGCCGACTGATCGGAATGTAGCGAGAAATAATCGTCGGACGTCGCCACGGATTGTTGTGAGTGTTGGTGTGAGAGTTGTGTTTTGCTTGCTTTAGTTGAAAGTTAGTCAATCAAGCAATCAATCAATCTATCTATAAAGTCAGTCTGGTGTGTGGGCGGTACATACTATTAACGCTAATCAACCTCGCAGCCTCAGAAGTATTCATCTCGCACAATTGCAATCAAGCCGTTTGTTTGTTTGTTTGTATGTTTGCAAATCGAATTGCAACTGCAATGACAACACCAAGAATGCAATCCCTTTTTTTTTTCTCCTTTCGCGGATGGGTCGCATTCCGATTTATTGCCGAAAATTTCTGCTGGCTGGGGGGGCTGTCACTTACCACTCTCTTGGGTACGTAGGACAGGTGGTTGGGTATGTTGTATGCGGGGTGGCTGGTGTGCTATACCTACCGGTAGTGGGTAACTACGGAGTACATACAAAAAAGCTTCCCAGCCACCGATGTGGCACCACACTACTGGTCACGGCACCACTTGAACGTAAGGCGCGTTTGATATTTAGTGATATACTACGTATGTTCTGTAATGATTATTGGAGACTATTATTGGTTACGTACAGTGTATATATATATATTTTTTTAAATCGTTTTCTTTGTTTATCCATTGTTTTCTTACGAGGATGGGTGGTGTGGGACTACTGTATGAAATTGCGTGGGTCGGCAGCGGGCCGAGACCGAAACCTTGTTTAACGCCAACCCTGGTTAGGGTTATAAAGTTTGCCAGTAGATACAGATACACAGCAAATATCATTTTGTGCCCACCATACTCCCTATACAAAGACTCCTTAAGTCACGTACAAAGACGAAACAAAAAAAAAAAAGGATTCAAACACGCTCAAACCAAATCCTCCCTTCCTTCCCCATCTCCTCCTCATACCCAACACCCACCTTTCTCGGCGTGCCATCCACACCCACCACAAACTCAGCTGGATACACACTCGGCACAAACGCGCCTAGATCACCCTTGTGTTCGGATCGGATGATGAAGTAGTCGCCGCTAACGTGCTCGAAGGTGAGGCATTCCGGCCAGGTTGTGAAGCTGCGGTCTGCGTGCAGGATGTTGGTTTGCGGGTTGAAGGTGATCGTTAACGATTGGTAGCCTGGGTGCGTGTATGTGCCTGCGTACGCGGAGAGGGGTACTGTAGTCGGTAGTGGTGGAGAAGGGAGGGAAGGATAGAAACGGGAGATTGCGTTGCGGGATTTGGCTTTGGTGCGGTTGATCATCCTAGTATAACTACCGTGTCGTCAGGTTCTTCTGCTTCTTGTTCTTCTTCTTCTCATTATGCTATACGAGTCAAGGGATGGGGGCGTACTATGCATCCCAATCAAACCTCTTCGCCGCTGGAACACCCAACTTGTCATCAATCAGCTGGAAAGCAAGCTTTTTCGCCGCAAAATTCGACGTCACAGCCGTATTCCCGAGTATCGTCACAGCATACTTCAGTTCCGGAAAGAGGATCAGCTCCGCTCCAAAGGCGTTCATGCCACCCGTATGCTCATAGAATTGAGAACCCTGATAAACACCCGTATTCCAGCCGAGGGCATACGCCACCGGCCCCGTAAACGGTCCCTCTGCGTCCGTGGGCAGTAAAGTGCGCGGCTCCCAAATCACTTTGTGCACTTCCTGCGACAACGGAGGCAGTTTGTACATGAGCGAGCGCGCCCATTTCGCATAGTCCAGGACATTGGTGATCACCGATCCTGCGCCGGAGATTTCGTTGAGAGGCATCCATTCTACTTCCTTGAACTCTGTCTGTCCTTCGTCATCGTCATCGTCATCGGAATAGGAATAGGAATACCCCCTCGCCAAGTCCTGGTCTGCAGCCAGCGCATCCTCCAGACTGAAAAACGTCGCTTCCATACCCAGCGGCTTCCATATTTCCCGCGCAAGTAAATCGCCCAACCACTCCCCCGTAACAGACTGAATGACATGCGCTGCAACCACAAACATCAAATTATTATACTGAAACCTTGTCCTCAGCTCCGCCGTTAGCGGTAAATGTCGTATCGACCTTACTATTTCCCTTACAGCGGTGTCGCGACTCATATTGTTGTTGCCGTAGGCCTGGTCGTGGCGCGGCAGACCCGTTCTGTGCGACAGGATGTCTTCAAGAGTAATATGTTGCGTGAGGTACTCGTCCGCGAGGACGAAGTCTTCGCGTATCAACTGACTGACTGGTGTCGTCCATTGGATATGTGGGTATTTGTCGTTGTCGGCGATGAGGGTGGCCATCATGGCGGCTGTGAAGGCCTTGGTGGTGCTCCCGGCATAGAACAGGGTGGAGGGTGTTACCGGGGTGGAGGGGAAGGATGATATTCCGTATCCCTTTACGTGTTGGTGTTAGAATTCTAAAAGACCATCATAGGAAGATATAGGAAGCAGGTGGTGTACTTCAGACCAGGTTTGGTCTCCATCGACGACGGCAATTGCGACGCCGGGGACGTGCCATTTTTCCAGAGTTGAGAGCGCGAACTTGCCGAATGAGGTGTTGAGGGGTGATTGCGATCGAATTGGTATTCTGCGGACGACCATGTTGATTATTTACTTTCTGATGTTGATTGTGGAGATAAAAGTCAAATGGATGCAATAGATGGACATCGATCGATATGCGGGGTACGTCTTTGTCCAAGTGGTATTTGAACTGATACGGACTAGACGACGAGTGTACAGAGATCTTTATTGTTACAACCTTGGAACTTTGCAATTGAAACAGTCTGCACTCTGTACAATTGAGAGACAACAAACTTTATCAATTGAGTTAAGGTTGATCTTGATAAGAGCTGGAGAGTGGAGTACGCAGAAAGATAACAACAACCCCTCATGGAGACTTGTCAACTCATGACTCATCTTTAGTCTCGATTCATCTATACAGAACGTATTCCATCAATTGAGATTGGGCAAGTTTCATACGCTCCTCCCGTTCCATATAACAACAGTAAATTGCACCCGGCTCCAACATCAGACCTGCACTCACATCATCCAAGACCACCACTGGTGATCATTGAGATATCTAGCTAGCTAGCATGGAGAAACAATTCCTCCCCCCGCGCACCTCAACCCTGCCCTTCTGGCTCACAGACCGCTCCCCCCTGGACCAAACACGCTCTACCCCAGATCTCCCCAGTGACTCCGACATTGTCATAATCGGCGCTGGATACGCGGGTATAAGTCTAGCATACCACTTACTCAAATCTGCCTCAGAGGCAGGCTCACAAGATGTGCCATCCATAACAATCCTCGAAGCAAGAACAATATGTTCCGGCGCAACGGGGCGGAACGGTTCGTCCTCTTTTCCCCAGCCCTCAATCAAACCGATAGATGAATAACAATAAAATGGGCATATTGTAGGCGGCCATGTAAGACCAGATACCTACAGCCTCATCCCGCTCTACATTCGGCGTCACGGCCTGGCCGCCGCCGCAGAAGTCGCTGAATTCGAGCTCTCGCACATCAAAGCTATACAGGACGTAATCCGCAGCGAGAAAATCGAGGATTGCGACTTCCTGCTTACCCGGAATATGAATGTATACCTTGACCAGAACCGAGGCAACGAAACCAAGCGCGCGATTGAGGAGCTGCGAGACCAGGGTTGCAGCTTTGTAGATGATATTTTTGTTGTATCTGACAAAGACGCCGAGGCTGTTCGTCCCTTATCCCCGCCCCAAATACTGATGGAAAATGATTAGACTGATGATAGAGATAGATTTCGGGAGTGAAAGGCGCAAAAACGGCCTTCTCGTTTACAGCAGGCTCAATATGGCCGTACAAATTCATCATGGGGCTACTACGTGCTATTTTGAAGATTGGAGAAGAGAGGGTTAATATCCAGACTACTACACCCGTTACATCCGTCTCTCAATCAGCGGATGGTGTAAACATCGTTACCACTCCTCGCGGCGATATACGTGCCAAGAAGGTGATACATACAACGAATGCATACACCTTCGGCCTCCTCCCCGAATACGCACCGGCCATCATCCCCGCCAAGGGAATCGTAGCACACATTTCTGTTCCAGACGGGCAAAAGCCGCCTCTCCTATCACAAACATATATCCTCCGTCCCGACGCGGGCGATGGTGCAGATTACATGATCGTGCGACCAGATGGCAGCATTATAATTGGCGGCGCTCACCAAATCCATACGTTTCCCGAAAAGGGAGCGCAGGGAAATACAGAGTGGTTTGGGAATATTGATGACGCGAGCCTTATCGAGTCAACTGAAGACTATTGGGATGGGTATATGCAGAGGTATTTTGCTGGGTGGGAGGATACAGGTGCAAAAGTGGAGGAGTTGTGGACTGGCAGTATGTCCCTTTCCCTTTACCCCTCACAACCAACATACACGGTACACATAACTCTGTAGGTATTTTTATATTGATGCTGACGATACCGGTGATATGAAGTAATGGGCTACTCATCCGACTCAGCACCACACATCGGTCCCATCCCTTCTCGAGATAATCAATTCATCGCGGCAGGCTTCAACGGGCACGGTATGCCCGTAATCTTCCTCTCGACAAAGGGACTGGCAGACATGATCCTCCACAACGCGCCATTTGAGCAGTCGGGAATACCACGAATATTCAAGACCAGCTCTGACCGACTGGAGACGGCACGCACGGGGAAGGAAGGGGGCGACATCCTGCACACCCAAGAATAGAATAAATAAATAGGAATAGAATATACATGATACATACATGATACATGATGTATTACATGTGGTACGAGGAAGGCAATGGCGGTACATAGTAACGTAACTCAGTAGTGGCCATTAAAACGTTCGAAAATCGACAACAACATAATCAACGCGCACACAAATGCAACCATGAACGTGGCGGCGACCATGGTGCAGCAATGGCGCTGAGTGCGTCGACGCTCTTTGCGTTCGAGCATGCCGTCACAGGCCGTGCAGTGGGTGTGTCCTCCTTCGCCTACTCGTTCTTCGGGGTGGTGTTGGTGAAGGTGGACATGGTCGGGGTGTTGCTCAATGTCGATTCCGTTATTATTTTCACCGTCGTTGTCGTTCTGGGGGATTGAGGCGTACTGTTCTCTTTCGGTTAGTAATATTCTTGGATAACTACGTGGTAGGGACCGTAGGGCAATAAGGGACCCACGCCAGAGGAAGCGTTTCCAGGCCTAAAGAGGTCTTCGTACGCTGGGGCGGCGTCGGTGGGGATGGAGATGCCCATTGTTTGTTTTGGCGATTCTGAGCGTATATTACCGTATGTCGAGTACAGTAATCAGGCCAGGGGTTAGTTGATTAGTTGACGTTAAGTTGTTGATAAGTCCTGAGATGATGTGTTGTTGTGTTGTGTTGGTGTTGGTGTTGGAGATTAGCCTGCTGCCTAGTAACTAGTTACCTATACCTAGCGAGAGTGACGGGAGTCGGCAACTTGGCAGCTGCGTCTACATTGTGCGACCCAGCCACCTCGTCTCCTCACCAACATCAATGCGACAAGATGGATGCTGTCCTACAGTAAACAGAGTACGTACTTCGCACAAAGAAGCGGACACAACAGCGAACACATTCAATATTGTGATCAATTCCATCAAGCGATCGACGCATCACCTGCAATCGCCATGTCAGATCCACAGCGCGATCCCACCACGCCATGTCACAGTTGTCACTCCGTACTCTGTAGCACGATATCGCCAATCCGGGCCCCATCTTCCCTATCGCTACCGGCATGCGCTGTGTATACTACGAGCAGATCAAGCGTATCGCGACACTCCCGTCCGGCGTATAGACTCACTCTATCTTGTCGTGTAGCCAACAAATCCCCGCATCCACCGCCCCCTCTGCCCTCGGTATGTGGTGGATCACCGACTCCACCCATTATTATTCAGTTCTATCAAGAATAATTCCAAATCATGTATAGCTCCTGAACGAATCACGTCCCTCAATTAGAGACGCCGACGCATAATTCCAAATCATCCCACTATACGTCGTGGGCTAACAGCACCTAGATCCAAGGACTTAGTAAGAAAGAACGTAAGTAAGTTGGGTTAATTAGAAACAAAGCAACAAGTCAGCGTTCTGAGTAAGCATTCTGGGTCCGCGGGAGTAGTAATCGATTAATCAAAAGTGACGTCGTCCGTCCCTCATCGACTCTCACCAAAGGCTGAAGTCGGAGAGAGAGGAAGAAAGTATTTATACCCCTCGACAACCTCTCGCTGACCACCAAGGTCCTCCTCCATCACCATCACTCTACCCATCGAGCAGCCAATCAACCAACCAATCAACCAATCAATCAATCAATCTCTCACAAACAAACAAACAAACAACATGACTCTCACAGGCCACTGCCTCTGCGGCGCCGTCACCTACTCCATCGCCGTCGACGCCCCGCTCATCACGGGCTACGACCACTGCGACGACTGCCAGCGCCAGACCGGCTCTTCCTACTGTACCTACCCTCCCCTTCCCATCTCTCCCATTTATTGATTTACTAATTATCGTGTATACAGCACTGGTCGCAGTCGTCCCCAAAGCCGCCCTCACCGTCTCAGGCCCCACCAAATCCTGGGCCGGCAAAGGCTCCTCCGGCAAACCCGTTCATCGCATTTTCTGCTCTGAATGCGGCAGCCCGCTTGCGCATGACCCCGAAGCCGCGCCTGAGATCATTGCCATCAAGGCCGGGACGTTGGATAGTGACATCAAGAAGACTCTGAAGCCGGTACGTTTTGTTCTTCCTCCTTCTTCTTCTTCTTCTTTCTATTATTCTCTTCATAAGATGGCCTACGACAGCGATGGCTAATGCTGGGGATAGGATACCGAGATCTGGACAGTCGGAAAACTGCCCTTTGTCAAAGAGAGTCTGCCTCATGCGTTTGAGCATATGCCTTCTTAAGCCTGCCACACGATGAATGCCCTGGGGCGCTACCCTACCGATATGATATATGATATATAGATGTGGAGGATTGATATTGATATATAAGAATTCAATGATGGTAAATGATCTATGGAACACGTAAACGCCGTCGTACTTAAATAAAAACTAAGTAATAAGCAATAAGCAACCAAAGTCTTTCAAATATCGCTGTCGTATACCACTGATCTTAAACATTGAAAATGCAAGGACAGACAAATCCAATGCAATCCAAAACCAAACGCAGAACTTAGGAACAAGGACGGACGGAAGGAGGGAAAATATGGGACTCCCAACGTGCCGGAAATAAACAAACATCATGCTACAATAGCTGAGACAAAGATGAACAAAATGCTTGGGCGGGTTATATATATATATATGTGTGTATATGTCGAATCAATAAAGTCGAAGAGATTGACTGATGTGGAAGATAATGGTACAGATCGACGACCAGGCGATCAATCAGATGTAGAAGAAAGAATAGACAAAGACGAAGATGGTAAACAGAGTGGCGAAGGTGTATTCGAACTCGAACCAAGCTTCCTGTCCCGCAAAGGCGATCTTCTTACTTTCGGGTGTGGGGTGCGCAACTCCGGTTTTGGGGTCACGCTTGAGCAAATCCTCGCGGTCGGGCATTGAAGGTGGATCAATGGCGTAGGCGATGGGTGTCCAGAGCGAGGTGATCACGAACAAGAATGTAACTGGTGGCCAGAAGGCGTGCGTGATCAAGCAGAGGAAAACGTTCTTGAAGTTGTTGGGGTCGTTCTGGAAGAAGCACCGATACGAGGACAGGCACACAGCGACGATGGTCAGGTAGACGAACGCAAAGTGGAACATGGCCATGTAGTTCACGAGAATGGTCCACAGACGACGGACCATGCCCTTGCGACGTTTGGGGTCGCGCTCTTCCAATGCAGATCCCAAGGAACCCGTGGGCTTGAACGCTTGGGTTTGACCTCCAAGCCACTTGGGGAGGAAGAAAGAGCGGATGATGCACAATGCCAAGTACGGGGACATCCACATGCCGTAGCGGGAACCGCGTTGACCGGTGTGGTAGCCAGCGGGAATGAACAAGGCAAACTCGCACAGACGGTTGCTCATGGTTGACGCGAAGCAGGCCCAAATCAGATATTTCAGTTGTTCGTTGGTAGCGTATGCAACAAGTGGTCGGCCCCAGATCAGGATGATAGGAATAGCGAAAAGGGATGCAGTGAGCAAAATGGTGTACAGACTGAGAGTGGCGTACAAGAAACCAGAGAATCGCTGAGCAAAGGACATTTCCTTAATGGCGTCACCCCAGAGACAAAACTTGAGCTTGAACGCAGTGTCAACAGTACCAATAGCCCATCGAGTACGCTGCTTCAAGTGACCGCCATAATCTTCCGGAACAGTACCATACTGCAAGGCCTCGTGAATGTATGCAGTCCTCCATCCTTTACCAAGCATCAACGTCGAAGTAGCAACGTCCTCAGCCAACGATCCGAGAGGGAATTGACCAATGTCATCAAGAGCTTCCCGGCGAACAACATAACCAGAGCCAGTACACCAGGCGACGCCGAGAGCATCCTTGATGGGCTCGATGACATGCACGAAAAAGTCCAAGCTCTGTGCCAAGGGATCGGCAGGTGGGCAGTTGTAGAAAAGCTGGGGGGGACAGACAAGGGCCATCTTGGGGTCGATCAGCAAGTGAGGGAGCGTAGCGCGGAGCCATTGTTGTTCGGGGATCTATCATCCGCAGTCAGCAAGGGGGTATGTACACATGCAACAAGAGAGAAAAACAAAGCAGACTAACCATATCAGCATCCAAGGCGGCCATGAATTGACCGGCGCCACCCGGCATCAGACGAGTCTGTTCCAGACCGTAGTTGAGGTTACCAGCCTTGAAGTGGTGAGGAACACCAGGGATTTTTGTGCGCGCCATGTAGTGCACATTCGGGTATGTCAGCGCCAACTGGCGAACCGATGCCTCGAGGCTGGACGACTTGGCATCATCCAAAACGATAACCCTGAATTTGTCCAAAGGATAATCCTGATCGGCCGCAGCATGGACAGTGTCAATGACAACCTCGTCGTCCTCACCACAGCACGTAATAAAAACATCCACATTCGGGCAATCGTCTCCCGTAAGTCGCAGCTTAGGGCGCTGTCGGCCCTTCAACGCCCACATAGTCCACGCATTGTGCATCATAGATGGGATAGCAGTCGCAAGTTCCAACGCAATAAACACCCAAGCACCAGCATACGTCTGGTTGGCTGCATTCTGAGCGAGAATAACACACGTAATACGCAAGCCAAGATAAAAGATATAGATGGCCGTGTTGCCAAAAGTCAAAAACGGCACGAGCATGTACACATATCGCCGCCAACCTTTCCAGATATCAACATCGTCGCGGTCAGCGACGCGTGCGATCGAGCCTTGTTGAACCCAATCTTTTGAGTAGAGGGGCGACGGAGGTTGGTCGACAAGCGCCGCAAGACTCTGGTGGCTTTGGAAGCTTTGGTTATTTTGATACTGCCGAATCTGTCAGCATTTAAGATTTTTTTTTTTTTTGTTTTTATCTTTATGGCATCAGGAAAACATACAAATGCAGGAGTAGCTGAGCGAGAGCCGGCGGGTGTGCTCGACACACTAGCAAACGAGTCGACATGACGGTCATGACCTCTTCTTGTCGGCAGTGGCCAGCCCATTTGACCACCGGGAGTCCCCAGAGGCGACCCCATAGGGGATGCAAAATCGTCAGCTGGTTGCAAACCCGGTCTGATGGGTTTGGGCGGCGACCTGCCGATATGCCGTTCATTTGGGTCGTAGTGGTCGTTCATATTCACACTATTCATGTAAGCCGCATCGTTTTGGCCATGACCATGATTCAGCACGTCGAATTCGACCATTTCTTCTCCGTATCCGTAGGTGTTGTTTCCGTAGTATGCGTTGGGATTTCCATTATTACCATTACCGTAGGGGGAAGTAGTTCCCCCGTAGTGGCCATTATGATAGCCGCTCATCCTGTCGACAGGACAAAATTGTTGTAGCGAGTGAAACAGTCGAGGCTGATTAATTGATCATCGAAGCGATAAGACGGAGCCTCCTTTTGTGGAGAGAGAGGATGTGCAAGTATCGATAGAAAAAAGTCCAAATCAGAGTAAACGAGTGTGGGAGTTTGAGCAGAGAAGAAGGAAAGTCAAAACATGAGTAAAAGCGACAGCAGCGAGCAGAAGCCAAAAGTTGCCTCGATCGACGGTGGTAGCTCGTGTGAACGATCAAGGCAGTAAGAAGCAAATAATAAATTGGAAGAGGAGAAAAGATGGTTTGGGGCGGCCCACGGATGGCTTATCTTTGGAAAGTGGACAGTACGTCGTATGGTATTGAGTCGATACATCATGGATACAAGTCAGTCAGCGCCGAGCAAGCTAAGATGATTCGCCAAGCTGGTTCGAGCCTGTGGATGTATCGAGACAGCGAGACAATTGGTAACATGGTCCTGTATCGTCCAACGCCGTACTCCGTAAATACAGGGCAGGAGCCAATCGCCGTCCCGCAATCAGACGTCTAATGATCCAGTGGCTTCTGGGCCGATTCAGAACAGTACCACAGAGAAAGTGTGTGCAGCCGCGCTGTGGTTGGTCGAGGTAAAAAATAGAAGCTTCCGCTTGCAGCCGTGATTGGCTTCCAGGAATGCAGGACGTGGTACAGGGCCCACTTGTGCCTGATCGGTATTAGGTCATGCAGTACCCTGGCTGGGTCCAGTAATGGTAATTTTGTCGGTACGGTACGATGTCAGGCGGTCAGGCCCTAAAGGGAAACCACGGTCACCGCCTTTTAATGAAGACCTCATATCCCATATCTCAGTTACCTAGATCTAGTACATAATATTTACACATGGCAATCCCAGCTAACCGACATCTGGAAGCTGAAGTTGATTCTATTATTTTATTATTGAATAGATTCCTTTTTCAAAGCATCCACGCCGTATGTCTTACTATAAGGTCATACAAGACCTTAATTTATCTGTGGGAAAGAATACTCCAGCTCAAGCTCTCAAAAAGCGAGGCTATACACGTTGTATAGCCTCACGGAAGCCGCCTCTTTCTAATAAGGATAAGCACATACCTCTAGCATAGGCTCTTGAGCATGTTAATTAGACAATTGAGCTATACGTAGTAGAATCAAATCCTTTAGACTCATAAGGCTTCCATGCAGAATGTAGATCACTAGAAAACCTGGTAAAGAGCTAGACAACACATGTTTACATACCATATACATCCCCAGCTCAAAAACATGGACAGATGTTTAAGCTTCATTTCATAATAATACGTTACTATCAAGAGCCCACATCTATCTTAGGAGAAGGAATACGGCTTGATTGGATCTTAGAGGCTAGAGTTATTATGGCTTCTAAGAGAATTATTCCTATTCTTAACAGATATCCACTTCATGTTACTATGTAAATCACCAACAATCTCAACATCTCTAACTAATTAATTGATACAGGATGGTTCGCCAGAACATACAAGCAAGGATACTCAAGACTCCAGCGGGGCTACATAATCAGAGTATATATCCAAATACTGGCCAGCTTTTTCTCCAGATCTCAGTCCAATTAAAGCCGTATAGAATTAGATAAAGGATTAGATTCAAGAACAGTATCCAAATGATAAGCAGCTTTCCTATAATCAATTACATGAGGTTATACAGACTGCTTGTAGGCTTAGTTAGCCATACAAAATATTTGTTTACACAGTAGTAACCAAATATAACCGGCAGAATTGATTGGTAACCAACCACTGTAAAACAAACCTACAAACAAAATTACCGGACGTGACCGGCGTAGTGTCTCGCTGGGCGCACGGATGTTTCAGTTCGATCGACGACTAATTAGTCGACTCTTGAGTCGTTGTTCGCTACACTGTCACAGTATCACTACGCCGTGACTACGGAGTGTGGCAAGTCATCAATGCGTTGATTACCTTGCCACGCCATAATAACCTTGTCCTTGTACTACATACTTGCTGGTTGGTATGGCGCGCCGGCCATACGGAGTATCCCCTAACTCTGATAGTAGATTCGCCTGCATTGTAGGATCCCCCCAGCTCGATTTCATCATCAGCCCACAGGTTTCATCCAAGTAACTACATATTATGAGAGTACAGCGTACAGAGTGAATATTCATACGTAATGAATGGTACGTACTACATGCCATTACGCATACGGCCGGCCCTTGAACGTCCCCAGGAGTTTGCACACAGACATCGAGTCTGTCCAGCGCATAGGGAGATTGCAGAGGAGATTGCAAAAATGCGGCTGCATAAGGCACCGCAGATAGCATAGTGAAGGCGACTGCATCGAGACTCGAGCGGCCAGCCAAGCCACTAGACACTCGCTCTACTACAGTAGTAAGAGTCTACAGACTGCTGTTACAGGGTTATTACTATGCACAAAGTAGGAAATTCGCACAAGCCCGATGAAAACAGAAATGAGAGACACAACGTCATCATCTGAGAGGTCCGCTGTGGCTTGGTGGAGCATGTCTCGCCCCTTTTCCCTGCCGTACCCATCATGCGTAATTACAATACCGCGATAGGCTTTTCCTCTCCCACGCTAGTATCGATGATCTCTCGAGCTGGTTGGTGTGATTGGTTTGTTTGCGTTTATCCGGTTCCGGGTGTACCAGCCATACCGATCCAGGTACCGCCTGCCCTGTCTGTAACGGGCTTGGCGGCTCTGTTGCAGAGTTGAGAGTGGGCTTGGTGGATTAACACAGAGCAAGAAAAAAGTCTTCACCTTTTCACCCAAAACAAGAAAAAGCGAGAAAAAGAAAGGAAAAAGAGGCAAGAAAAAAATCTTGCATTTCAAGACCCAAGTGGGACTGGTGAAAATTTGATGCAACACGACGCGCTGACTGGCCCTTACGTTGGATCGCAATCTGTTAGGGTATCATACTCGGTGCGTCAGGGGAAGGCCAAGGCGCTAATAATAGTAGCGGCTCCTGCTTCAGTCCGGCCGCTGATAAGCCGGCAACGGTAGTGTCACCAGACGTTTGCCGTAGTCTCTCTCTTCAAGGCCCTACAGACTGCAGGGAAAGCCATTTACGTAGTTTCATCTGTCTCACGCACTTGGAACTCTGCAGTGACTGAGTGGCCACCGACTACTGGCACTCACACACACTCTCTCTCACACACTTACACTGCGACCGACTACGATTATACGAGATTACTGCGTATATTGCGACTGCATTTGAACTCACTTCCATTCAGTGCTCGATTCAGTTTATTAGTATAGCTGTTCCTCGAACAGCGCACCAGCATGGCCTTCCGCTGGATCGTCAACGCAGGCCTCATAGCCATCCCCATCGGCAGCACCCTCGGCGTCCTCTTCGGCATCGACGCCTCACGACAAGCATCCGGACAATCTCCCTTGTTCAGCAGTGGTGGCAGTAGTGGCGGTACTGGCGGCAGCGGTGGAGGCAGCGGAGGTTCTGGAGGCGGTTCTTGGTCCGATAGTACTGGTGGTTTTGACTTGGGAGATCACTACAATGAAACAGAATTGGGGGTGACGCTTTCGCGGTATTGCAATTTGTCGCTTGGTGTTACGCCGCCGGCGAAGGGGGGTCTCAGCTACACTTGTAAGTATGTCGATGGGTTTGGTGGAATTTCAATTGACGGGTTCAATAGACAATCCTAACCAGTGGGGTGTTATCAATGCCGATGGTCCTAATGCTACGTCTAGCATGTGCATGAATGTAAGTCATCGGTCGTCGGTCATTGCTCATATAGACAGCTAACAGTATAGGTCACCACATTCCTCAACGAAACATATCCCACAAAAACTTCCGCGCCTGAGTGGTTCGTCACCTGGAGCTATCCCCCGGGCCCGGAGAACCAACCCGTGCACGCATATCCCAATGTCGAAGTATCCAAGGGTCTGCCCCTGACATTATCAGATTTGAAGTCATTGAACATCGATATGTCTTGGACATATGCGCTGGGTAACCTGCCCAAGGACGTTTCCGACACTCCACAGTTTGACTCCATTTCACTCAACACCAACGTTGCTATCGATATGTTTTTCGACAGCCTCAAAGAGAATGCCACAGACAGCACGATTGCAGAGTACGAAATTATGGTGTGGTTTGCTCACTACGGAAATGCGGCGCAGACAATTGGTAATGCTTCAGGTATCGTGGATACGAAGGTTATTAACACAACCACCTTGTACGTTCCCCTTTCTCTTGGGGGTAAAAGGATTCAATACTGACATATGTAGCAACCTCTACTACGGCAACCACACAGCCGGCCAGAATGTACTCCAGCATGTCTACACATGGGTGGCTTCAGAGGCCACAGAGTTGTTTACCGGCGACATCTCACCACTCATCACCGCATTGACCAGCAAGGCTGGCGCGCGATACCCATCTGATAAGGATTACATGGGCAGATTCGGTTTCGGGTCTGAGGCGTACTACGCTAATCAGAATGTGACATTCTACGTCCCCAAGCTTGAGGTGGATATACAGACTTGATTTCACAACCGCATGTATTATATATATATACTTTACAACGACTATAATGATGATAGATCTTGACCATTACTTTATTTAATTATATTTGTACAAAATATTTACGGCTTAGCCAAAACAACACCCCTCTGTCTCATCGACCTCATGTTTTTACTAGCCGCACCCCTCTTGGTCAACAACGCACCCCCCTCACTCAACGCAACTGCTCGTCCCGGCCCGAAATTGGGGTTGCCTCCCAAGGTACCAAAGATGTCTCCAATATAGTTGTCGGGCTTGACACCATGCTGAAACGTATGTTTCCACCCATCCAAGATCCCCTGGACAACATGCACACCTGCATTATAAATGTTTTGCAGGGCAATCTCGAATCCGTCCTGGTTTGCATACAGAATATGGTACGCAGGATCCTCACCGGGGTAAGGGCGATCAAAATCCGACGCCGTACGCATGACGATAATACGCGCAAAATCGACACGCTTGTGTAGTGCCGCTCGGAGGAGAACTTCGAGCGTGGCGTTGTCTTCCTGCGCGGTACTGCAGTATGTTCCCGTTCCATTTGTAAAGAGCGAGGTTGTGTTGGCGAATGCTTCACTCAACAGCTTACCCGTGTAGTAAACATCGGAGGTAGCAACGTCGCATTCCACAACGGATGGAGGAGCGGCACCAGCCTGATAAATACTGGCGCCGTCGCCATTGAGGTAATTTGCGCGATACGAAGCAGCCTGTGCACTATCCGTCAATTTTCCCTTGCGTGCAAACGCAACTGCCATTGACTTGAGGTTGTCGTTGACTTCGAACACTTCTGTGCCATAGATACTTCCTGGGTATTGATCCGGTCCATACGACCCTTGCGCGAAATAACCAGTTGACCAGTTGGCGGGAATCTCGCGCGCATCAAGCTCGTATTGCAACGCAACTTGCACTGCGTACCGCGCAAACGTGACTGAGCCGGTGGTCGCGACTTCTGGGCTGATTCCTGCAATGCCGCCAACCATGAAATAGGTGGATGTCAGATCGAATTCGTCGCTGAACGCGAGAGCAGAGATGGTTGTCGCGGCGTTGATTTCGCTCTCGCCGGTGATCACTTGGCAGACTTCGTGGTTGTGGGTGCAGTGCACATGAGGGAACAACGGCGAGAGACCGGGGATGCTGATGTTGTGTGCGAGGAGGTTGAAGTCGGGGATTCCCCACCATACCTCTGCTTCAGGGGCGAACTATCTTGGTTGTGAGTATGAATTGGATTTTGGGAGGGACGAGGGTTTGGCCATACCATCGAGATGATAAACACCTTCGGAGCATGCTTGTCGCACTCGTCACAGCGCTCGTCGAAGGGTGCGGCGCTGACACTGACGAGGGCAGCGGGCACAATGGCCAGACCGGCCAGGATGTGTCTGAGGGAGACCATTTTTGCCAATTGATCCTATATAGACCTATGCTTTTTTACAGATGCAGGTATACAACTGTCTAATCTCAACTACTACGGTACTAGAAGGAGTACTACGGGGGTGTTTATATATGTAGTACGGAGTACACGGTGAAAAAAAGCTGCAAAAACCCGAGCTATTGCTTATCAGGTAACATCATGCCTATCAGCCAAGCTTCCTGTTAATTTATTGGCTTTTTCTCTTGGAATCTTAGCAATGCTTAGGTCGTACTGAGTGGGCCGAGTCAGTGCGTATCTCAGGCACAAATTGGCCAATATCCACTAATATCCACCAGATAAGAATACGAGTTGTTTGTTTAGTTGAACTTACTCCGTCGTAGTGAATGGAAACGGGAGCAGGATTCTGGAAGGATGGGGACCTAGTTTAACTTGGTTTACTGATGTGGAAGGTCCTGCGTTCATGCAATATTCGTGGGTGCTACATCGGAATTCGCCGATCTTTTCTCTCTTCGTTTTTGTTTATTGCTGTCAATTCAAAATCAAATCGTAATGCTAACCCCTTATCTCGATAGATTAGTTCGGTACTTTTGCGAGCGATAGAAATCCCCTAACTGGGGATCGATCTAAGATTCGAAGGATTCAGGAACCAATGCCACGAGTCTCCCCGGTCCAGCTTCCCGCGCCGCAACCTCAAAAGCTTCCTCCCACTGCTCCAGTGCATACTTCTTCACACTCCCGCCGTCGACTCTGAGTCTCCCACTTTCCGCCATTTTGATTAACCTCAAAATATCGTCGCGCTCGTACATCCATTTCCCCTTGATGGTCATGTTGGCGTGCATCACGTGTCCCAATGGCACCGAGACATCGCCTTTAATCCCGCCCATGAGGGACACACGACCACCATGTCTAACCGATAGAATCCCGCTGCGAAGATGAGTGGATTCTGAAGCCGAGGGAGGAGAAATATCGAAATACACATCAACTGGTAGGCCGAAACTGGCGATTGCCGCGGTTTCGGCTTGGATGTTGTTTGTTATGAGGACTGTTTCGAGCCGACAACCCTTTCCGGTCCCCCCTGTGGTGTTGAGGTGGTCCGATTGGAGCTGTTCCAATGCCTTGCCGTTTCGTCCCATGGCGATCACATTCGCGCCCATGGCGAGCGCAACTTTGACAGCGGCACTGCCAAACATGCCCGTTGCAGGCGCGATGAGTACGGTCTCACAGACATCCAGCCCGACGTCACGAAGACCGCCGTAGGGCACGGCGAAGGTTGTGAGATGGAGTAATTCTTCCACCGAATACCCTAGCCCTGTTCTACCACCACCAGCAGAAACCATCGCAGGACCCAAGAGTTTTTCCTCATTGAGTCTAAAACAATTCTCGAGCGGAAGTTTAACGTATTCAGCGTAGGTCGAGTCGCGCCGCTCCCCATGAACCATCCTCTTCGCCCTCTCCGAATGGCCATCATGAACACCCATCAGCGCACCAACGTCCCTGTCATCCCTGCCTCTCAAGTAAATATCGCATAGCACCAAGTCTCCCTCCCGTAAAGAAGTAGCGTCTGCCCCCAAAGCGACGACCCGACCGATTGCGCCGCTGCCGGGGATGGAGGGTGTCGGGAGAGTGTATTTCCTAGTGCCATTGTAGATATCGCGTGAATAAGAGAGTAAGCCGGCGCAGAGGACTTTGATGATTGCACTGCCTGCAGTGAGCTCTGGGGTTGGGTGGCTGGTGGCGACGTGTAAGGGTTCGCCGATTGAGGTGAGGATTAGGGCTTTGTGGGTTTGGGGAAGCATTTTGAATGGCGGGATTTTTTTTTTTTCTTCTTTCTTTTTGGATTGATAGATAAAGATAGATCGATTGATTTGAAGATGTTTAGATATTATTTTTCGGTTTTAATTATCATACTCTTCAATCTATTATATATATATATATATATATATATCATCTCACCACTTCTAAAGTAATATTCAATGATCGGATACGGGGCAAGGGTTAAAAACCCGTTCCCGTTAGGATTTAGGGTTGGCGGGCTTGATGCCTGGAGTTTGCGTTAAACGCCGACAAACGCCATCTCCTTATGTTCAAGTATTCAAATGTTATATTTAAGTGCAAAATATGTGGTATGATGTGAAAATTGTACGGGTTATGGGGGAATTGTTACACCGAATGTTGGTTGTGTTGTGATGGAGATATCGGGTTTAGAGATATATTTCTGATTTGACATACTCAGCCGAAGTACTTACCTACGTAGATAGATACTCTAAACATTAGGTACACTTTCAACAGCTATGACCATCCAGCAGTATAATCAACATGCTGCGAAGCCAGCTACTGAGGAAGGGCTGTATAGTTAACCACTATCTTTGACTGCAACTTGTAATAAATGCTATTAAAAATACCTAGGTTACACTAATCTGCCATAAACGGAAAGCTCAGCATCCTAGAAGTAATCACGCTTTTTATGCAGTAGCCTCGTACCGGTCTTGCTTCCAGGGTCCTCCCCAGATGTCGGGTTGTTGTGTTCCAACTTCCAAGGTTCAATTGAATACACGTCTTATCCAGTAGCGGCCCTTTCCATGAACAGCTTCTCACGTCGCATCAAGGCACCGCAGACAAAGCAAACCGCGCCCGCTACCAGAATCAAAATGTAGACCTTCTGCATAGCGTGAACAATAGCCTGGGTTGCCAGAGCTTGGTCAGCAGGAGAAAGGTTCTGCAATACTGTACTGGTCGTCCCCGCAATGGCAGACTGGATTTCTCCAGCGCTAAGATGCAGATGCGCAAGTGCTTCGCTCACATATCTGAAAGCATAGTTCTGGAAAATAGCTCCAGAAATAGCAAGGGAATGCATAATACCACCGATTTGCGCAACGTTAATGAATCCGATAACAGGAGGAATGTCTTCCCACACCGGAATGACCTTTGCAGGTCCAATCGAATAGGCAGCTTGCATGATTGCACCACCTCCACAGCCGATGAGGACTGAATATCCATAGATCGCAGAGGTACTGGTGTTGATGTCCACAGAGTACATCAAACCTCCACCAACTGCGATCAGGATTCCGGAGACGACGTACCAAGGGAAATAATATTCCACGTACGGCATTGCTGTGCCGGAGGCAATGCACCAAAAGACGAAAGTGCAGACAACGGGCAGGAGGCGAACTGCGGATTTCAAGCTACTATCGCCATTCACAAACTCAAAGTAGAGAGGCAGATAGTATATGATGGCGAAAAACGAAGTCGCGGCGCAGTTGGTAGCGATAAAACATAGAACCAATGTCCGGCGCTTGAGGAAATGTCCAGGGAAGATTCGTTGATTGATGCTGGTGAAGACCATGAAGTATTGCTGGAGAAGAAATCCGAGTAACAAAACACCAAATACGACCCAGAGAGCGATTTCTTGCTCCGAGTTCCAGGCATATGTGGCACCGCCGAATGTCAGAGCCATTACCCACTGCATTAAATGTTAGAAGCCATCTCTTTTTTTTTGTTTGTTAACTTTAAGGTTGCAACTCACTGTGAGATAGATTCCAGCATTCAAGGTAATACCAACCCAGTCCATCGCGACGATCTTGCTCAAGAACGACTTCTCAGGGATGACGGGAATAGATGGGAGCCAGAGAAAATAAATAGGCGAGAAAACACCATAGATGACCAGATTGAGGTAGAAAGCCCATCGCCAGGTCGCCGAGGAATCAGCAAAAGCGCCGCCGATAACGGGACCCAAAATTGTACCGGCTCCCCATGTCAAGCCAGTCATGCCCATGTAGTGAGATCGTTCCTGCATCGTGGTGAATCGCGTGATCAAATTGAGCACTCTATACCAGTATTAGTCCAGGTCAAATCAAGTCAAATACGACATAAGACTAACCCTAGATACTGTCCAGCGCCACCAGCACCTGCAATGACACGCCCAACAATCAAGGCGTCCATATTTGGAGCACCACCGCAGATTGCACTTCCCGTCGCAAAGATCACAAGACTCATGATATAAACCCATTTATTGTTGAAGGTTCCAAAAGCAAAGCCACTGCACAACAAATTAGCCGGAAAAAGTCAATGTCTTCGTCAGGCGACGACCACATACAATGGCAAAATGACCGCGACAGATCCAAGAGGAAAGCCAGTTCCAATCCAACTCAACTTCTCAACTTGACCAAATCTCTCGACAACAGAACCCTGCACATCGGCCACAATAGTATTGTCCAACCCATAGAGGAAAGTGGTACTGTAGATGGCAATCAGAATCAGCCACCACTTGATTCCCGTGGCTGGATGAGGATCTTCCTCTTCGGCGACAGCGGCGACCTCAAGGTCGTCGCCAGATTTCTCGATATCGGTGTTGTTGCCCGAGGAGTGTGCTAGGGATGTAGAGGTTGTATCACCCTGGTCGGTCCAACCGACTGGTATAGCGTCCGTCACTGCCATTGTTGCTGCTTAGCACTCTAGGCAGAGATGAGATGAAGACTAGGTTGGATAGCGGTAGGAAACAGAACTAGGAAGGAACGACGAAGGTCAATCAATATAAGCCAGATACGTTCATCGGTTGGTCGAACCTGTCTATATAGGGCTGATTTCTAAGCATTCTGAGCTCCCTGTCTCAAGCATTTACTAGGTTTAGATTACTTCTATGGAGTAACTAAAGGATCTACGCGACTAACCATTGATTTCAAAGCACGCAAGCTGGTGATATTATTCTCGTGGGATTGGAAAGCGCGAAGCAATTTTGGATGAGGAATGGAGATAATTAGGGCTTCGGCGTTCTATACGAACAGTACACAGGACAGGGGAAGCGAAGAAGAGAGTGCGGTCCGGCGACTTTCCGGCCGGAACACTAGGCGGATTACTGGCAATATATTTTATGAAAGGCGACTTTCTTATTCGACGGCCCCTTTTCTGATAAGAGAAATAATAAAATTGGCTGAGCTGATTAATCAAGGTCAAACATATAACTTAGCTAACGAACAGCTATTCGAGAGCTATTAGATACAGAGAATGTCTAATATTTAAATCAATCGGTTTTGCACATCTTCATACAAGCATTTATTGTGCCCAAAGCTGGAGGTATATGCATATTCAACTTTAGAAGAGTTGAAGATAGTATTCCGTAGTATTTTAGTGGTACTTTGCGGAGACCTGGGGAGACAACATCCTGTCCAACTTGCCTGTATGTACTCAAAGGTCTGCAAAGGAAGATTGACCACTGATATAATCCTATAATGAGCAAGGAAAAGATAGTAAAAGTATGGTATGCAAGCTCTGCAGATCATGCTTAGCTATGGGGCCTACTGCTTGAGTCCATCTATTCGTTGTTTGTTGAGAATGAAAAACTGGCGTAAGCAGATACCTCGAAAGACTTAATTGCGAATGATTAAAGTATACTATTCCATTCTATCTATCGACTCTGTTATTATCTAGGGCTGGCTGTAAAAGACAAAAAATAGATAGCACTGCGGGGGCAATATCGCATATTTCCCGAATAACTTCTTTCCCACAATCTAAAATATTCTCCATTGTTGCTTCCTCAAGTCGTCTCGCAATACGTCGGAGATGGCTAGGCTTAAGGATTTGCTCTGTAAGATGTGTCGTTAGTGACACCCTAGGTTTCAAGCCTGTCATAGAAGATATACTTATACTTACGTTTGATTTGTTGACCATGGAAAAATGGTTGCCGGCCACATCAGCCACTGAAATGGGCCTTCCAGGAAGCAACTTTTCCCATCCCAGGGGGCCAGCATTTGCCTCACGGTGAAACAACCAGTTTGCTACTCCACGACTCCAATCCACATTCCCTCTCTCATTATTCCCTAGATCCTCACTCAATCCTTTTTTAGCCCATATTATGAAGACCTCAGGTGCGCGAGAAGCATCTAATTTCGTCGGCGAGTAAATTTGAAGAGCACGGATCGTTGATTTGAAATGGTCAACGATTCTGTTTGGAGCCGACTTATCTGTAAACCCTTTGAGGATAGTGCTAGACATTATGAATTCCAATAGGTTGGCTGGCATGGGCTCATATGTGGATCGACAGGGACTATCGATGAGTATAAGCTTTGATACAAGCTCGCCAGCCTGGATCAGTTGTCGGGCCGCTTCAAAAGCGTACATCCCCCCTGCTGACCAGCCGGCAAGAGTGTATGGACCATGAGATTGAATCGATCGAACCGCTTGCACCATGATCGTAGCTATCTCTTCGATGCTACAGGTATATTTGTCGGCCGACTTCAGAAATGGACTGTTCAACCCATATACCACGAGATCTGGGGATATTTCTTGTAATGCGGCGTATGCTGCTGCTGAACCACTGCCATCTGGGAACAGAAATAGAAACTTCGTACTCGATCTGGGATTTCCTTGTAAAAGTAAGGTCGAAGCAGATGGGCCTAAACCAGCCCGGTGTGAGGTTGCTGGTATCAGTGGTTGTGGAATAATTAACGGTTCTGCAGGCGAAAGACCAAGAGCTTCTTGAATGTTTACCAAGGTAGGTAACTTGGCGGATCCATCAAACTGTAGCTCGAGTTTCAGACTAAGTTCTTCCTGGATGCTTCCTTGAATACTGAGGCTCATCAATGAATCCAGCCCAAGGGAAGAAAGATCGTCGACAGCTAAGAGCTCCTCTACTTCAACTCCGATCTGCTTCGCCATGATTGAATAAACAGAGTTAAGCATATCACCCGCAATGGAGGTTTCATCCTCGAATAAGGGCTCTGGAGTCGCCAAGATGGGCGACATGGCATCAGTGCTTGGGGTGTCGACGTTGCCTTCATTCGTGTTGTCGAATTTGTCAAGGAATCCTCTTAAATCTCCAATAGTGGTAAGCTCTTGAAAGATGTCAGATGGGAGATCCAGTTGTAGTGATTCTCGAAGTTTAGACAGTATGGTCAATGCCATCAGCGAATCAAGGCCGAATTCGACGAATGTTGCACTGTCGACTAATTCGGCTGCGGTAACCCCTATCTCTTGAGCAATCGTCTCCAAGGCCATTGATTTGATCCCCGGGGTGGACTTGCCAGAAGAATATTCTGGTAGGACTGCTGCCTTCCTGGGTGGAATCACTCGCGCCTGTTTAGCACTTGAGAGTGTTGGGCGTTGATTTGGAATTTGAACGCTTGATTGTTGCTGATGAGACGGCGGCGCTAACAGCATCTCCATCAACGATCGAGGCACCTTTTGAAATTTAATACTGCTGCATAGGCCAATCATGGTGTCTCCCTGGAAGATAGAAACTTCACCAACAACGACATTTTTCTCAGCCGGATGCATTTTCACGTGAACATGATATGGTTTTGTAGGGTCTATATCGTCAGCAAGCTGGTAAGATCCCCAACCATGCGAAATATACACAAATTTTCGCGGATCAACGACATTGACCCCATTCATTATGAAACCAGCAAGTTGGGCGAGATTATCAAGCCACAGAGGAGAACAAAAAAAGTCGCCGGCGTCAGTACCCTCGTAGAGCTTCACCAGCGCAACCGCTTCCAGCTCATTGCTGTTTATCATAACTTCTTTCATTCCATGGTACCTGGGATCATAATCAACGACAGCTGAAAACAGTCTATAGATTGTTTTTTCAAAGAGTTTATCCACGTCACCGTTTTTGACACCTCGCTCAAGGTCCTCTATCCGTTTCTGTATTAAATACGCGCTTCTTGACCAGTGATTCAGCCACAGCTTCGTATCACCAAATTCAATGATGCATTTCGCGTTTTGGTCTGTTTTACCACTCTTCGAGGAGTATGTACCAAATGTAACTTCGACAATGCCTTTTTCGAGATTTGCCGTGCCGCTAATCCTAAGAAGCTCGGGGGTATCAACTCGTGGAACTGTAATAGTAACAGGCTTCACGATCTGCATATCAACAATATTGGACCCTGATGAGGCAGGCAGCTTGGCCTGATGCTTTTGTCGAATATAGTCTCCCACTGTTAGAGCCATATCTGCAAACACACCCTTAAAGTCTCTTCATTAGCATCCTCCACTTTTGGTGTAACAAGAAACAAAGGTAAACTTACCGATGGACAAAGAGCTAGTCCGTTCAAACTGTGCCCAGCAATCAATGCATTCAACTTCGGTTCCGATAGGTTGGACTCAAATACAACAAAAACTGTTCCATCCTTTACCTCTTCGGTGATCAACGTTTGGACAGTCGTCGTAGCTGGACCAGAGTTGATTCTCGGAGTGTCCATTTGTTTGACAATGTCTTTGCCCTTGTGCAACAGCCAGTCATTCTTATAGTCAATCCAATAGTTTTTCTCGTCAAAAGCATAAGAGGGAAGATGTAAAAGACGTTGACCCCCTTCAAAGTCGCGATGATATTCTTTCCAAGTTATATCAAACCCAAGAGAATGCAACGCAGAAACCGTCTTTGCAGATGTTTTCCAGGGAGCCTCACTTTTACGGAGAGTCGGGAATGCCTTTATCTCACTTCCCAGTATGCTTTTAACCATGGCGAGACAGATGGGCTCGGGACCAATTTCTAACCAGATGGTTTGAGCGTCGGTCAATCCATCAAAACAAGCTTGTCGAAGAGCTCCATCGAAATTGACAGGTTCACGTGCATGCCGTCGTAGATAAGATGGACCGAAAACATCTATCTCGTCAACAACAGCACCAAGCAGTGTGGACACCACAGGAATCTCTGGTTTCAGAAATCTGACAGACTGCGCAGCTTTTTCCAAGGAATCAAGGATTGGATCCGTTTGTGATGAGTGGAAAGCAAATGGGACCTGCAAAACTGTGCACTTGAATCCTTGTTGTTTGAGATGTTGACTCAATTCCTGAATATCCTTAAATAATCCACTTAAAACAATATCTTCGGGTCCATTCACACAAGCTAGTTCCAGTCGACCTAGTTTATTTTCCGCTGCTGACTTGACCGCGTCAAGGGTGGCATGGATTGCTAACATGGAATGGGTATTTTTCGTGCAGAGAGTCTCTAAGAAAGAAGCACGAATACCAACAAGATACAAAGTATCGGAAATAGACAGAACTCCGCTCACATTAAGGGCAGCGTACTCCCCAAGACTGTGTCCAATAACGAAATTTGGCGTGATACCCCATGATGCCCATAAACGAGCAAGCGCAATCTGAACAGAGACAAGTGCCAACTGCGCTTGAGTGGGCGATAGGTCGTTGAAATTAGTAGCACTTCCGTCTATCACTGGTAGGAACGTTTTAAATTCATATCCTTGGCAAATCTGATCAAAACGTCTCATATCAGCTCGAAACTGGCTGCTAGTCTCAAATAACTGCTGCCCAAGTGACAAATAGACTGATCCCTGGCCAGTGAATGCAAAGGCAACACCGGGAAATTTACCGCTAGCTGGCTTGGGGGGTATGGTCTCTAATAGCTGGACTAAACGACCCTTGAGCTCATCGACATTGGAGGCAATTGCCGACGCACGAAGGGGATGCTGTACACGACGAGCCGTCGTGGTGTACGATAGATCTGAGAGTGACACTTGAGGATATTGCTCCAAATGGGCAATGAGATTGCTGATATTCTTTTGAAGTGAGAAGGCGGTTTTTGCAGTCACACTGATAACATGATCCGGTCTTGAATCAAGAACACCATGACCTTCATATATGGGACCCTCCTCCAGGATGAATGCAGAGTTTCCACCAGCAGCACCAAAATTGTTGACCATTAGGCGACGCTTTCGAAACTGGCTCCTGGGGAAGGCAGCAGTCTCTAGCGGAATGTGGACGTTGCGTCTCTGTAAATCTGTGAACGTGTGATTAAGGACGCCGCTTTTGATGCCAATGTGAGGAGGGATGCGTTCCTCCCGAAGAATGAGCAACGCTTTAATCAATGAAGTTATTCCAGACGCAGATTCTCCGTGACCAATATTGGGCTTTACAGTGCCAACATGGAGAGGTCTCTCAATCGGACGTCTTGGAGAAACTGGAGCAAAGATGTTGCTGACGGAGCTCATTTCAATTGCATCACCTAGTTGAGTCCCAGTACCATGCATTTCCACATAATCAATGTCAAATGGATCTAGACCTGCTTGGTTAAGTACTTTCCGGTATAGCATTTCTTGAGTTGGGCCATGTGGCTGAGTAATTGATGCAGCATAAGCTGAGTAGTTAGTCCCGGCTCCAAGGATAACAGCGAGTATGTTATCGTTGTCCGCTTTGGCAGCATCGAGCCTCTTGATCACGATACTAGCTACTGACTCACCCCTGCAATAACCATCCGCAGAATCATCGAATGTCTTGCAGGGCCCTGTTTCTGAGATGAAATGGCCCTTGCTCAGACCGGCATACATTTCTGGACTCCCTAGAAGCAACATGCCTCCAACCACAGCCGTATCACATTCTTGGCTCCAGATAGAAGTACAAGCTATATTCAAAGCCATCGCGCTCGATGAACAAGCTGTGTCAACACTAACACTCGGTCCACCTGAGTAGTGGTCAATAACCTCTTCAAGGGAAAATGCACCATAGTCCGTTCTTACCAAGTTGATTACTCCGAGAAACCCGGCCCTGCAACAATTGACGTTAGAATTCAAAGATGTAGCCGAGACAATGAATAAAGGTCAAAATGTAGACCTACCGGTCCAAAGGCTCTTATGACGCTAGAAACATAATAGGTATCAATGTCTTGAGACGTGTTCAAGTCCTTATAGTCATCTGTTGTTTGGCCATAGAATGTCCCAATACGATCTAATTGTGTAGATGGGGTGCCGTTTGGAACATATCCTGCCATCTCCAATGCCTCGTATGCAGTCACAAGTGCCAAGCGTTGCTGGGGATCGGTTTGTGCAGCCTCTTTTGGAGACATATTGAAGAATCGGGGATCAAACATCCCTGGCTTCTCAATAAAGCATCCATAAGGTGATTTGCTTTTGTTTCGAGAATTCCTATCCTGGGATACATAAAGAGAGGCGTTGAATCTATCGGCAGGTATCTATGTAAACATATTAGAAAATAATTCCACCACTCTATATCATTTTTTATGCATGAAATTCTCTTACCACTTTGTGACAATCAATTCCCTGTTCAAGGAGCTTCCAGAGCTCATCGGTGTTTGTGGAGTTGGGGAATCTACCGCTCATCCCTATTATAGCAATCGGCTCCTTTGCAGTGGTTGGAGTCTGTGATGTGCTGCTTGAGATAAATGTTTCGTCAAGGATGATATCTGCATTTGTCACTGAGCTAATTGCAGACAGAAGACTTTTTGTGGCTTTGGATGGCCCGAAAGGGCGAATAGACCACCTGGCTGGCTCTGACGATGCCACCACGGAGGTACAACCTTCGCATAGCTTTTCCCAGTTTATCGGTTTTAGTAGAATATCGTGAAGCGCCTTTGACATGATATCTAATCTATTCGATACATCATAGAATGTACCAGTGGTGGGAGATATCAGTTTCACTTGGCCGGTAGCCCAGGTGTCATTTTTCTTGTCAACAAATTCGACTCCATCTAAGATCTCAACAACAGTATCTTGATTATATAAATGTGGTGCATGATACGGTGCATATATTGGTAGTTCGGATGCGAAATAGGTATGCGATGATCCGCGTGCCTTCTGTAACGAGTCGCTGACGAGCCGTAATGTGGATGGTGGACCCTGAATCGTTACCGTTTTAGGGAAATATGCTGTGGCATAAGGCTTTCTCCGACCTAATATACCCTAATCTCAAGTCAGACCATCTGACAACGATCACTGTAAATGTGCCACTACTCACCGACTCTTTGATAATCCTATCTAGAACATCTTCAGTCGGTATTGATGTGTCTCGTGGTGTAACTATTGCCCACGTTTCTTCTAAACTTAGTTCCAGGTCATTTCTTGCTTCTGTTGTAAGTCTGCCTAAGCGGAATGCTATTCGCACTGCATCTACAGCAAGAGGGAGTAGCTCTGTCAAGGATTTGGCGAGCGAAATTGCTGTCGCTGAAATCTGACCAACGCAAATCCCAGCAAAAATGGTAGAGTCTGACTCCGGATATCGTTTCTCGGGGTGCTCTTCATGCCATCTGGTTTTTATTAGACTGTCAGATTTTCCTTTCCTCGGGTTCCTGTATGAGTGAGACTTGAACCCTTACGATATAAATTGACCAAGCTGCAGTATAACAAGAAGCGCAGGGGCCAAAATTGGATGATCAGAACCATGGCTATTTTCTGTTTCCGACAAGGTGTATAAGTCTGTAAGCGATGGTAGGCTCTTGCGCTCAACTACAGAGAGGTTTGTGGCTTCAGCCTGCAGAGCGGTCTTCGCTTGGGTCAGAAATCTTGAGAGAATAGAGTATTCCGTTTGGGCTCTAAGAAGCTGAGAAAGTGCAGGGTGAATCGGAAGTGATAGGTCACCAAAGAAGACAATGGACCTCTCGCGAAGCATTTTGCCTTGCAATCGATCGTACTGTCTTGTCTCGAAGAGTGGTAGTGGATAATCCCTATGGCCAAAATCAACTTCCAATTCTGAGATAGGCAAATTAAATTTATTATAGTATGCTCTAAGTAGCCTATCCGTCACTAGCCATCGTACATACCCTTTCGGCTGCTGATGGTTTACTAAACCATCCATGTTGTATTTCTCACAATGAAATTCACATATCGGCGATTTTCGGAGCAAACCCCGATATCGTTAGGTGCAGCTCTCAATATGCTTCAAAGTCATATAAGAGATTCACGTAGACCGCATGAAGTAGCGCCTGGAATTACCGGAAAAGGAAAATATGAGCTAGTTTATTCTCACCGGCGCATTTATATGTAGTGCCAGGGAATCCCTATAGGCAGAAGAAGGATACAAAGTTATCGCTCGGCCAATTATTACATGACCGTGACATAGATCATTGCTTCCAAATTTTATGCAAGATACATGTATGTACCACATGGCGTTTAGAACGTTTTTAAGTAGACAGGGTCATTTATACGAGGCGCATTTCTCCTTAGCCCTAGAATAATAAAGCGCCGTTTTTAATACCGAACAAGAAATACCGAAAATAGGTGGCTTCAATCAGTCAGAGCTGTGTTTAAAAAGATGAATTCAAATTTAATAAAAATGTCTTATAGAGAAATTGCTGTTTTAGCAAGTTACACTTTTTACGAATTATGGGCATGATCAGTAAATATTGGCCGTATTGAGCTCGTTTTGGCAGGTCCATGGCATTAAGATTACGAATATGGGACCATAATCTAACCTCTACAGCCATTTCATATTGTAAGACACGTACAATTGTACATCGGCGTATTTTTGAGGACGTATTGACATTTATTCTCTATCCAAACTTTTCTAAGTATGTACCTAGCATTTCCACGCTATTTCGCACTACGTAGACCTTCGTCAGCCTCACACGTTTCGTCCCAAGAGCATTCAACGGTATGAAACGGCCACAGACAAAAGGAATACATGAAAAGGTGTTTTATTTCAGAGTGTATTAAAATCGCTAGAATTTGCTGACATAAATATTTGCCAGAGGTAAATATATTAACATATACCATCTACCCTGCCAAGTCCATGTGGCAGGCAATTGTCTTGAAAAGACTCAGGTTATTAGAGTAAGCTTGAAAGTATATACTTCTCACAAAGGATCATTATGACTACGACACAAATCTTTAAGTCTGGACTAAGAAAGACCCCAGGGCTCATACACGCAGACACTGTTACTGAAGAGAGTTCTTGCACTCTGGAAGAACTTTCCTTCTCTTTTCTTCTCGTCTACCGAAAATTTCGTGATTTACTGACAAGATATAGGTAGTCTATATTACTGCCGCTGCCCAACGTCCTCTGTATGTTTGTGCGTTCGACTCTTTCCTTTTGCACAGCGTAATGTCGAGCATTGGTCATACCTTGTTCTTCTTGAACGAGCCATCTCTTATTCGAGCTTAGGGTCTTCCCGAGTTCTGTTTCAAGCAAGACTTGTTCCTGATTGTAGGAATTGCAGCTATTGACTCGGGATCTTCCTAATCGATGAATGACACCAAGAACTTTGACTTCATCCGTGGGGAGGTCTTGAAGCTGCGCGGAAAAGACTCCCAATCCGGTCTGCTGTTGCTTCTGCTGTGTAATATATGTATACCTAGCATCTATGTGGGATGAATTAGAAATTCTGTAACTCCATCGCTCCGGGTCTCTTTCAACAATCGGCTTGAGGAGTAAGTAGTGTCTCCAGTACTGATTTTGATAAGGCCGTGTTCAATGAAGACATAATGTGTTTATTACTAGTTATATAAGTTATGGATTGAACTCCTATGTAATGCACTTTCGAGTTGTAAGCCGCCAATCGGCGATTTTAATGATGTATTCAGAAGGTATTCTCCAATCAATGTAACATTACTATCTAACTATCAGAAATTTTCCAACAATCGTTACAGTATCGTAGTAGTGTAAGGTAAAACGATTATATCAGAATATGACAATAACATTCATCCATTCATTACCCGGTGAGCGTCAATACACTTTATTTCCGTATACTTGATTTCTAGTCGTAAACGTAAATATGTATCTAAGACCAGCTTTGAAATTATAGACTCGGATGACTCAACCTTGCTCAGGATAACTAGTTATTAAATACTTGGATAAGTCAACCCGTACCAAACTATAAGCTGCGAATATAGTAACTACATTGAGTTGTTCCACCAACACGATTGGCAGCTCGAGCCAAATATCATACTACTAAGCAGCAAAAGGAGGAAAATTGCAGTTTCAATTCGCAATATTCAAGGCTCATATCTTTTTCTTTAGGTTAAGCGCTGGCAATTGGCTGTGCGAGAACCTCGTTGCATTTTCCAATCAGGTCAAACCTAGTAAAAAGATTAGCCACTGTTTTCTAATATGATCATCATATCCGAGGGACACTAACCCAAAATCATGCATTGTGCGCTCTGCATGGGATGTAGGAACCACTTCATAATTTGTTAACCTGGATCGTTTGTCATTTAACGCAAAGAAACTTACCAGAACCAGGTGGATCGGCATAGTTTTTGAGCTCCTCTTCAACGGTCCTTTCCTGTCCAACTCTAGCCTTCGATAGTATCTGTACTCTTGAAGCTCTTTTGCGGCGAACTTGCTCGAATAAAGCCAGTCTATCTGGAATATCTGAATGGTTGTCCACGTCGCGTAGTAGATATCCTAGCGCACCACCGTCTTCTATTGCTTGATTCGATCCCTGACCACCGAATGGTAGCATCTAGGAATATAGTCATTAGTAGCAGGACAAGAGTTAAACCAAAGATAATGTGTAGATATGGAAGAATTTCCGTCAACTTACTGGATGAGCGGCGTCACCAATCAAAACAACTCGGCCATAAGACCACCGAGGAAGAGGGTCATGAATTGATAGTGGCCAATATGTAATGTCCGGGGCAATTCTGTAGGTGGTATTAGCAATTTTGAAGATCCTTGACGCTGACGGAGGCTGGTCTAACTTGATTAACTCAAGGAGATCGGGGTGAAAATGAGCAAACTCCTCAAGCATGGATGCTTTGATATCTAGGAGTTTAAACGTAGTCGGTTAGTACAGATCTCACACATTTAAAAGGTGATGGAACACATGAGCCATACCTTCTAGATTGTCACCATTGCCAGGAATGGTTCTTGTTGGGTGAATTCCCACCAAGTTCTGAACTTCTCCACTGGAAGGTATTAATGGTAAGGCGCAAAAATAAACAAGAAGAATATTGCATAGGAGAGAAGTATATACCTGCGGCAATCATACCAGACCATGTGTCTTTCGTTTACAGTATCGGTTGTGTCAGCTATAATTGTGACCCCAGGCTGCTTCCATTGCCGTAAGTCAGCAAGGCTGCTATGGCTCTCTAGTTCTGGAGTTGGTATCAAGAATCTAAAAGCGCTAAGGCCAGTTGGTTTTGCATTAACATCTTCCCCCCTAAACACAGCTTTCCTGAGAACCGAACGTAATCCATCCGCAGCCACAATCAAATCGGCATAATGCTTAGTCCCATCCTCAAGCTGAATCATGCCCTTCTCCGGGTCAGCATCCACTACTTTGGAACGTAGATAGATAGTAGCTGGCTTCTTGGATTCCTGGCTTATTAACAGCAAGAGCTCATTGTGTAGGTCAACTCGATGTATTGCGTAAAGCGGTGCACCATACTTTTGTTCAGCTTCTCTGTGATCAACTTTTCCAAGAAGGTTGAGAGTCGTTCCATCAACTGTTTCCCACAACTGTAATTGACGGGCTTGGGCTCTATCACACGAAAAACCGAATGTAGAGAGGACTCTAACAGCATTAGGGCTTAGCACTACCGCAGCACCAATTTCTGCTGCGAACTTGGACTTTTCAAAGATCTAAGACGGCTTTAGTGGGTTGATACGTTCCATAGGGCTAAAATAAAAATTTCAAACTTTGGCATACTGTGTAGATCAAGAGGCATAGCTTACTCTAACGGAATGCCCGGCTTCACATAGAGATACTGCTGCGGTGAGGCCGGCAATACCTGCCCCAACGATGATGACTTCCAAAGGCATGATTGATTTCAAAGTTGATGTCTGGAGCGGAAACGTCTGTTCATTCTGCAAAGTCCTGCTACTTCTGTTATTTACATGCCCAAGGTGCATTCCCAAGAATACATGGTTGATAATGACATGGATTAATTCGTATATTTTTGTAACCGTCAATACGGAAAATTACGATGGCGAATTTTCTCGGAGTTCACTTGTATATTACTTGGGTACATGCCCCGTAAATGTGTCCGGTGATATATGTAACCCTAACTTATCCAATTATGTACAAGATACAAAGAAAAGCATGAAAACTTTCGACCATAAGAAATATAACCGTATCCGGGCCTTTTACATCGGTCCTTACTCTGCTTACGGGGCTTTAATTTACTCAATCTCCATCAAACCCAACAGTGAGACTTGAACTCCGAGAATAGTACAAATCGGATGAAATTGAATACTCACACACAAGTCAGACATAGATTAAATAGTCATGAAAGAATTGAGGTACATATAATTGTTGTGAAAACTCTCTTCCATCACATATCTGTCAACTACAAATCGAACTATGGGATAGCACAACCCACCCCATAAGGAAAATGAATCATCCAGCAAATTTACAATCTCTTTCCTCTACCGTTGGATTGAAAGTCACTGAACTTTCAAATCTTCTCAAAACAGCCGGTCTTCCAGAGCCCTCATTTGCAGAGAGGAGCTATGACGACTTCGCTCATGAAACAACCTCCTCAGCAGACAATGCCATACGCCAGGTTCGAAATGATCTGATAGATGCAGCAAAAGATATAATACGTTTGGCTATGGGGCCGATTGATCAGATTTTATCATTGGCATGGTCGGTACGTATGCTGGGAATTACTAGATATTCGAAAATGGTCATTACATGCCCGCACATTGGTTCATTTACAACACGTGAATATAACTTGGCTTTCTACAAGTTACATCAGATATATTGATTAAATCCATTAACCAATCAATATATACCTATCTGTTTTGAAGTAAGAGGAAATCTGCACTACTAACATCACCCACACCATAGGCCTCCGACACCGCTAACATCAACATTATCAATACCTTTTCCATTGCTCAAAAGGTCCCATCTGGCTCATCTATCTCTGCAGAGGACCTTTCTGCTGCCACAGGCCTGCCATTGGATGAACTCACCCGTGCCGTCCGTTATGCAATCACGAACGGCATTTTCACCGAGAATACGCCAGGACTTTTCGCACACAGTGCTGCATCTGCCGCTCTCGCCCGCAACAAGCACCTCAGGGACATATGTGATTTCAACACCGACTTTCTGGCCGCAATCCAGATAAAGTTGGCTGAAGCTTTAAAGGCGAGAGCATCTGGAGCAAGCGACGCTCCCCATGCTGCATTCAATGTGGCCTATAGAACTGAAGACGATCTGTTCCAACATTTCCACAAAGATGCGGATTTGAATGCAAAATATCATGGCTACCTGGCTGGACGAGTAAATACACCTCTCTGGTCCGTCGATCGCCTTATAACAGCGTGGGATTGGAGTGCGCTAGGAGATGCCACTGTAGTAGATGTATGTACCTTGATCTCCCTCCGTCCTTTTTATCAATTGGTTATATAGTTCTTCCTCAATTCCAAGGTTGAGTCATCTGTTCCCGGAGGAGGATATCTATTTTCCCTTCTTAAGCCGCTCAGACTGGAAAGGGAGGATAGGGTCTATGTGAATTTTGTCGCCAGTTCTTCAACAAGGCTAACTCTTTTCAAGTGTGGTGGCTCCTCGGGTCACACCTGTGTCGCACTAGCACCCATCTGCCCACAGACGAAGTTTATTGTGCAAGATATGTCTGCTGATGCGATGGAGCTTGGGCGTGAGAATGTCGCATTCCTCTCTTCCTCGGATTCCTCAAGCCCATATCACGATCTCACTTCCCGGATCACGTTCGCTACACACAATTTCTTCACGGAGCAAAAGACGCTCGCAGATGTGTATATTTTTCGACATATATTGCACGACTGGGATGATAGAAACAGTGTAAAGATTATAAAATCTCTCGTCCCAGCATTAGAGAAAAAATCCGCTCAAAACAATGGGCGGCATCCTAGAGTCCTTATAAGCGAGGGTATCGTGCCTCCATCACCAGAGAAGAGAAGAGGAACAGTAACGGAAAAAATGATCAGGTTTGTTTTCTTCTTCAGTTCCTTTCTCCTGTTATCCTCTACACTGTTTCATATTCCTTAGCTCAAACTGGCCACTAATAGTTGCTCCAATGTAGAATCGAGGATTCCATCATGCTCGCAGCTCACAACGCTCGTGAACGTAACGTTCAAGACTTCATCGCTATTTTCCAGACCGCCGATAGCCGCTTCTCGTTCATTGGGGAGACTTCTGGGGCCAAAGAAGGAGCTTTCCAATCCTTGCTCGAGTTCAAGTTTGCTTAGGGCAGGGATCTTTTAGGTGCAGGGAGTGAGACATACACCGGTGCTCGTATCTGATGCCGATAATCAATCGGGTGTCACGCATATACATGTATGCATGCAATACAAATAAATCCCCGAGCAGAAGGCCCACCTTACATGTATGGACCTTGGCGATATACCGCTTCTAGTAATAGCTTAGAGCGAGGTGGTCTACGCCACACGGGAATGACCTGAATTGATACTAGCTGAATATACACAGTACGCATTACGTAGATCAAAAACATTCTCCTAGTCTTCCTGAATAAGATCTAACTTGGTGGAACTGTCATGGAGCATAATTCGGCTTTATTGTCGTTGATTGTGTCGATAAGCCCATACATTGAATTAAGCCTCATCATACGGCTGAAGTTGAGGGGCTTGGAAATTGTTAGGGAGTGGAGTAGGATAGATGTCAACGTAGCCTAGGAATCCCTGTAACTATATAAACGGCCACTAATAGTAGAATAAAGTGTATTAATATTTCAACATAGAGAAGAATAGTTTATCCATATATTTTGACATTTTACGCCGCTACGTAGGTAAATCTATGCCGCTAGATATACCCAGCCCCGAGACCAGAGAAGCATAGTCACACAAGAAGGGAGAATATGTGCCGCAGGAGCTCTCTGACTCTAGCCTTACGGTGAATGCAGGACCCTTATCAGACCTTTCGCTAATGGCGGCATAAATGAAAAGGATAGGCAGGGGAGTAGGCCAAGTATGCGTAAACTACGCGTATTGCGTGGCAGCACGCAACGATAGACCGTTATACATGCTTTCAAATACGAGCATAGTGTTATACTTACTGAATAATTATATCTGAGGCTCCATAGACCATCGGAAAGCCCTCCAAACGCAATGCGCGTTTGGATTCCCTTACGTGGGTGTTACTCGATAGTGCGCACAGAACACACACCAAGACCCGTTGCTACTCCGTACTCCGGAATGGCGCGACCACGCAGCTGCTCCGTAAAATAAGATGATGGACAAGTGCGATAACTGGTCGCTCTTGTTCCCTTAACATATCCGAGGTATAAAGCCTAGACAGTGTACATTTGAACGCTTTTGGGGGCCAGCGGCGACTTATCAAAGGCTAGCGGGCTTTGCCCGCCATACATGTACCTAATTAAAGGTTATGAAGAATGCAACAACGACGATAACGCTTCATCGACTTTTATTCAATGTGGCCTTGGCGGTAATCAACTTGCAGGCCGGCTTGTGAAATTATGTCATGGGGGGTCTCCAACAATTCCGGCACACGAGACAGATCATCCATGCGCTAAAAGATGACTCAATATGTGTCGACTGCCAGCTATGTCCTATTTAGGTAGTTAGGTGTTAGCTCCTATGTTAGTAAAAGAGAAAGCGCTGAAACCTAATCTCTGTTGCTCATATTTAACAGATGCATAATATTAAACTAAGAATGCAAATCAGACGTGACATACGGAATCCACCCCCTATATAGATATAGAAGATCCCTGAAATTGAGGAAGAAGAACCGATTTTCACAGCATTAGCTACATACTGTATGTAGAGAAGAAGTACATGGCGGTTGCTCAACCCACCGCCATCAGATAGTAACCTAGGTACTTGGGTAAATCGGCACCACACTGTACGTACCTACCTACCTGGTAGCAGTGTTAGGCTTGAATTTACCACCCCGGTGCAGGTAGCCACCTAGTGACTTTGCCAGCCCTAGGCTGGGGAGTACAGTGCGAGTTACTGAGAGTCAGAACGTGGCCATGAAATCCTCTTTGCAAGCAAGGAAGTTGCGCTTGGCATGCAACAGTTGCCATCAAGCAAAGACACGTTGTTCTGGTGGTATGCCCTGTACGACTTGTCAGAATTCTCGATACGAATGCATCTACAGCATCTCCAATCAACTCGGTAGACCAAAAGGTACAACCAAGAATCGGAGGGAAAACAGTGCCCATGCAAGCAATAATGCGCCCCAACAACAGCGAACTCCCTCGCATTCATCCTCTACAACTACCGCGACTACCACTCCCACCGCCGCCGCCAACTTGACCAGCGCTAGTTTTTTCAAAGACTTGTCAGCTTTTGACAGTATGCTTCACGATGGGTCTATTGAATCCACTCCGGGAATGTTTTTCGCCAACGGGAAAGGCTTTCCAGACCCTATGGGTCTTGATTTGATATCGAATTTTGCTTTCAACCCTGATAGAAATGATCTAAGTATGAAGGTAAATACTATAACGGGTCCCTGTAGTTCATGGCATTAGAGAGCTAACGATGGACTTTCACTGTTATAGGCACTAAGCAAATCCGCATACCCCATTGGAAAGCCATCAAGTATCTCTTCGACGGACGATATAATGGATGCGGTTACAGAGGACGTCCAATTTTACTCTCCAGACAACTTTGACTTTCGCTCTAATTCTATATCCTCTTTCCATCATGTCGGAAATAACCGCAGAAGCAATTCTCTTTCGGGGGAGCGGTCAATGACGACAAGGGAAGATCTATATCAGTCTCAACTGCAGATGACGGATACTTCGCTCCCACAGCGCAATACCTGTTATTGTGTAAAGGATCACGCTGATATACTATGCCGCCTAGGCGAGCTGGAAAACATCAACGGCTCGCTCTCTGTTGATGTAACCTTGATGTGTGTGCAGGAGGCTCTCGGTCCCTGGAAAGAATTGTCCCAATGCAAAATTTGCGATAATGATGACGACCAAGGTGTCCTAATACTCTCCGCCATGACTATTCGAGCAGTACTTCGTCGCCTGCAACGACTCTGCGCTGCAATTGTGTTGTCGAATGATGAACCCTCTCGTAACGACACCAACGTTTTGCTGGGCCTCTCTGATGGTGGGCGGCTTGTGATGGGAAAATACGAAGTCCCTTTTGGAGAGCAAATCGTGGTGACATATTTACTTATTTCCTACAGTCTTGCTAAGATTCGATTTGCTATTCTATCGTTGAAATCCAAGCTCGACCGCGCTCCGGCCCGCGCAAAGGAGAATCTTGAGAGAAATGGACAGCACAATGTTACTTATGACGGTAATAAGGCTGCTAATAATGCCAGCAGAGGTGTTGATATGACCAAAGTCTCGTCATCGTCAATCCCAACCATTGATCTGTCGAATGAAGACCCTGGTTGCATGCATGCAATGATACGCTGCCTGGACGCCACTGTAGAAGCAGTGGGGAAATCCCTACAAAGAGCAAATATTTCTCTGGTAGAGAATGCTGGACATATCTCATAACTCATGAAGTATAGCTGGAAAGGAATGGATGTCGTCTATTCACTTTATATCAAGTCTTGTCTCGCTATTTTTGTTCGCATATTTGCTACAAGCAATCCGTTATTTTATACTTTTAGTGTCCCTTTGAGTTATTAGAGCTTATGTATGACCATAAAGTTCCTAGTTTATCTTGTTAAAATGGCTGGATGTTCAAGCATTCCGTAGATCATACGACATTAATAGCATGATGTAAGAAACCAAAAAGATCTTCCTTCCTCTAGTTACATCCTTAAACCTTATACGACTCATGAGCAAAAGTATGTACGTACATGTATAAATGACGTTAGCTCCACGTTCTCATCGGGATCTGAGACCCAATTCTGATGCTCTCAAGACTTCTACAACAATTGATCATCCTTCAGGCTTGTGTGCTCTGCGGTCTCTTCCGCTGTCAGAGACTTTGTACTACTTAATTCCCATAGGCCTATGAGTTAGAAGCAGCTGAAGCAAAATTTGGAACTCCGGTGACGGTTCCAGGTCCGCCACATTGCATCTATGGTGTCAGGCCGGCGATCAGTCCTTCCATAAACCCGGAAAATACTTGATGGCGTCGAAGACCAAATGAACACTTTCCTAGCTGTGAATAAATGATCTACAAAGTCAAAAACGATCCAAGTCACACAGACCCCCTCATTAAAGCCATGCCGTTCCATTCCGGATAGAACTAATGCGTTGTCATATTCAAATTTGGGGGCTAGCGTCCAATATTTATTAATAGATTCCAAATTGTAATCATACACTGACGGAAGTCCTTCCATCAGCGTAAATGTAGGACACACAAAAGCAAATCTTTAATTTAGCCTTTATTATGATGATTGGCCTGTATGACGCAACCCTTGAAGTAGTAGTTGAATTTCTAGGATTGTACGTACATTTGACTGAGGAAGCTAGAGAGTTACAGTGTTTTGGAATGGGCTTGTTATCTGGAGAATGAGGATGCTTCGGAGTATTGCTCCGGAGTATTGGCTTGATTAATAATTATTTGAGATCCCTTTCCCTGTAAAAGCTTGCCAATTTCAGGAGGAGGTTGAACGAACTACAATGAACTATATATGCAGTCCTTTCTTATTTTGTGTATATTTCTCTAAAGTAAATTTGATTGTAAGGGATGTGGCTCATCAACACAGATGGGTCGGCATCGAGCTAATTCTCGACCTCAAAATCCTTATTCATCCATCAGAGCGCCTCTGCGGAGGAATATGCACTAAGTATAAAGTTATTAACCATAAGTGGTTCATGCATTGCTTGGGGGACTGTGTCAGATATTGCTGCTGCCAATCCTTAGGCATAGATACGTTCCTCGGAGCAGAATGGCTGGTGAATAGTATACTACCCCAGGTAACTAACTAGTTATACCTATGACCAAGATTATCTTGCCGAGCCACCATTCAGAGGACAAAGAAAACAGACCCTGAATTGCAAAGTGCTGTGATTTCAAAGCAATCCAGTCTTGATTTGAAATCACGAAGGTCAATCATTTATAATTGATAATCAAGGTAAGAAAAAAGCCAAAGAATAAGTAAATACGGAGGTAACAGATTGCCCAATCGGCGGATTTTCCAGACAATAATACCCCAAAGGGTAAAGACCAATGCCTGCCGCGTAATTTGGGCGGCCTTGACCAAATCCCGTTAACAATGTGATATCTTGTTGCATTACAGGGATTCCGTTCATCAAAACTATTTGGTCGTTTTTATCCTTGGCCGCTTGAATATCAACGGCGATGATAGCGAGAATCCGCCTGACGCCGAAGAAACCATGCCCATTCTGAATTGGCTCATATCGGGGGCCTCGAATGGCCTTGGTCTTGCACCCCGTTTCGTACCAATAAGCAGAATTATACGAATACAATACGTTATCCCTTTTGCTTCATACCGAAGGGCCCTCGGAAAGCCTTTTCCCCAATCCTATCGAGCGTATCTAGGACCGGGATAAACCGACATTAATAAATAGATAAAGTTTTATATAATTTAACAATCTCCTAGTTATATTATAGAAATATATTATATACGTACAATGTTCCGTGTAAGTTGTGTTATCTGAGTTAAAATATATATATATAACACCTGTAGTTCATAAAATAATAAACTATAACTGGACTTAGGGGTCCAGTACAGTTTAGGTTTGCGGTTCAGGTGCAGTTCATGCCGTGTCTAGAGCCTATCCGCATGACCATTCAGATCCCGGCCTTACATCCTCCTCCTAAATGAGTTGTGTTGCTACTGCATACGCCCGCGCTGGATTGGGCGCTCTCAACCCCGGCCACCCATACGGCACACCACCGCTTTGGAAGTTGGCTGTTGGTTGAGCCATCTCTGCCCTCCGTTTGGCAAACCCACCCGATGATGTAGGGGTTGCAGGCGAAGAAGCTGGCTGGGTGGCCCCATGAACACAGTAGGCTTCACCCAGAGCGAGATTGGAGCAGTCAGAGAGGAGGGAAAAGTTCCAAGCCTGGAGCTGGGCCATTGTGATGTCGAATCTGTTTTCGACGAGAGCGCAGTAGTCGCCTGATTGGATTACATACCATCTATCTGGTGTCAATGCTATTTACTTTTGCTTAGGGTTTGGGTGCTTACTCGTAACAACTAGCAGTTGTCCCAGATGGAGTAGTGGTAGGAGGGGGAACCATGGTGGATGTGACTGTGGCGTTCCAATTCTGCGTCGGAAGTACACAGTAGTAGACACCTAGTTCGAGATTGCCGCAAGTGGAGTTGATGGACGGATTGATGGCTTCGAAGAGACCCCCTGACAAGTATCACCCTGCAATGAAATTAGCCCTAACGACCCGTACGTGACGTGGAGGCTCCGAAATCAAGTCAGCTCACTCACTGCCTGAATCTGATAATATTTGCCGCAATCTACCGTGGTATCTGTCGCAACAGAGGAGGGAATCGCGGTGGTGGTGCTGGCGTAGATACCCATTTGTGTGGCGGTCGCACCGGCCGGAAATCGTGGTCAGATTTTGGACACCTCCAGGAGGGCTGACGCAAATATTTTGCCCGGAGAGCAGGTTCGTGCAGTATGAGCCGAGGGCAGGGTTCCACGCAACCAGTTTCTGGAACATCGTATTGGTGGTCGCCGCAATCCCATCGCAGGTGTCGCCGCTCTGGACAATATACGTCGTGCACTGGGGTGGCATGCAAAGGACCTGTCCCACCCAGATGTTGGTACAGTCCGAGTAGATGTCATTGATTGCGATCAAGGTGCCTGTGGAGACACTGTTCTGCTCAGCGATCGCCTGGCAGTTGTCACCGCTAACAACGTTGTACGTCTTACCGGAGAGGCATATCGAGGACGAGGTGTAGCCCGCGACTGCAAACCCACCCGGCTGGGTCACATTCGTTTGCAGCGTGGCCACCGCAGTGGGATATGACAACGAGCACTGGCTCTGGATGGTACTCCAGACGGTGGCTAGTGACGCGTCCTAATTGGAAAAAGATGTGCCCTGCATGTATTGGAAGAGGGAAACCACACAATTGGAGCATAGTTGATCAGTTGGAAGCTCTGTTCCGTCCGTGTCGGCGGTCTGGTTCTGGAAATAGCCCCCGATCACATCTGAAGAAGCACAGCTTAGCCCTGTGATTTCTGTGGGAAGGCTCTCTTACCAACGCAGTATTGCCCCGTGCTCGCATCCTTCATACACACATGGTCAAAAGCAGAGATGGCCCAGTCAGCCCAGTAGGTCGCTGGCAATCCAGGAAACGGCGGGGGATCATTAACGCAGCTTGCGGTCACATTGCTCTTATGAGCTGCCAGATCACTGGAGCAGCTGAGTGCGCAGAACTGGTCATGGAGCGTGCTGTTCCCCACAATTCCGTAGAAGTTGCTGGTCATGACATAGGTCAAGTATGGGTCGCATATGAGGTCCGCGTGGAGCGCGGTTGCACAGGCAGAAGAGACGTCTGCTGCTTGGGAGGTGAAGTCGGTGTTATTGAGGAAAAACTGTTGAATCAGTTATGCATCCTAATGCTGTGTAGAATAAAATGGTAGCTCACGCTGTCTGCAGTACTTCGCATTGCGAAGGCAGCAACACCCCAAACTAGCCAGCTCATCTCGGTCAATGTGCTTTGGAACGACAAGCCTGGAAAAGATCTCAAGACAGTCGATCTGCTCGTGATATTAAAGAGACTTCAGCCCAGGCTTTGGGGAATCTCACACAACACCACCGCCACTAGCCTCAGCAGGGTCATGTAACCTTTTGCAGTCGATTCCCGATGACCGGACCCTTTCGCCGGGGTAGTCTCTGAGACTAAGCTTCAGTAAGAATTGATCAGCCCGCCATTGGCAATGCTTCATGCTTAGCCTAGATGTGTACTCCGCTTGTTGACCCTTCGGTTCGCTGAGGAGGTTTGGATCTATCGTTCAAATTCTCTACGGACATTAAATAGGAAGTAAGCTCTATCCGTGCCATACACTCCAACACTGCAAAACGGTTCTTGATTGGGTTCCGCACGTATTTAATTCCTTCTGTACATTAGGACTGTGTAAAATTAGGGTAAGAGGCAATCAGCATGGCAATTTCCGAATCTCGCAGCTGAGGACAGAGCACGACGATGATTGCATGTCTGTTTGGGGGATTGAAAGGAAAAATGGGTTCGATATAACACCCTTTCCCATTCTCACTCTTTGCTGGTTGCACACAAAGCCAGTCATTGCATCCTTAGACCTAGGGTATAGAACCTGCAGCTACACAAGGTCATTTGGCAGCCTGATATTGTCCTCCAAATTCATCGCAGTGTGCGCGATCCTCTCCTCTATAGTCTCCAGCGCTGCGAGTGATTCCGCGGCGGATCCCTATTCATGGTATGCTTGATGTGAATTGACCGGAAATACTCAGGTTACTGAGGGCGAAACTAGTTCTGCCACTTCGCCGTGTAAGATTGGTTGTTGCTCAAACACCGGTGTTTGCGGTATGTTAGACCACAATATTATTCTATATCTTGAAGTTGACGGTGGGAATGACCAGGCCTCGGCCCTAAATTCTGCAGTCCCGATGTCTGCATCTCTTCTTGCGATGCGAAGAGCGAGTGCGACCCCGGCTGGGGCGCCCAGTGGTCATCCAACGAGGCTTGCCCATTGAACGTTTGCTGCAGTCAGTACGGATTCTGCGGCACTACCAGCGACTTTTGCGGGAATACGACGGTGAAGCAACCGTCGTGCTCGAGTGGAAGCAGCGCCAGCCAGAAAGTGATTGGATACTACGAGGGGTGATCAAGTGACCGGGCCTGTTACGGAAGTGCGTATCTCTCCCTGGAAGAAACAACTGAGCGATATCTTACAGTCCGTAGTGTATCCTGAGGACCTGCAGATGACAGCTTACTCCCATCTGAACTTCGCTTTTGCGTTTGTGGACCCGAAGACCTTTGAGGTCGCGCCCATGTCTGAAGGTGATACCGCGCTTTATCCACGGTTCACAGCTCTAAAGACATATAATCCTGGACTGGAGACATGGATCTCCATCGGAGGCTGGTCCATGAATGACCCTGACCAGCCCACTGCGACGACCTTTTCCGACCTTGCCGGCTCTGGCAGTGCCCAGACCGCATTTTTCCAGTCACTCGTTCACTTCATGTCGACGTATGGCCTTGACGGCGTTGACATTGATTGGGAATACCCTGTTGCCCCCGAGCGTTCCGGAAAGCCCGCAGATTTTGCCAACTATGTCTCCTTCCTCAAGAAGCTTAGAGATGCTCTCGGGGCGGGTGGCCACAAATATGGTCTATCCATTACCCTGCCTTCCTCGTACTGGTATATGCAAAACTTTGATATCAAGTCCATCGAGCCCGTTGTTGACTGGTTTAACGTCATGACTTATGATTTGCATGGTATTTGGTGCGATCTTTTGGCTGCTCGAGATACGCTGTAGTGATGACTGACACTATCTCGCAGGGACTCCACGGATCCGTATATCGGCAGTGTTATCAATGGTAGGTTTTTCCAATATAGTACGAAGCGGAAATTCTCTAACTCTTCTTTCAGCCCACACTAACCTCACGCAAATTGACCAAACACTGGATCTTCTCTGGAGAAATCAGATCGACCCCAGCAAGGTGGTCATGGGAATGGGCTTCTACGGCCGTAGCTTCACCTTGGCCGATCCGAGTTGCAATACCACTGGATGCCCCTTTCCCGGGGGCGGCAATGCCGGGCCATGTTCGGCCTCCTCAGGCACTCTCATGTATTCAGAGATCGGGGATATCTTGGCCAACGGAGCGACTGTTGTCGAAGACAAAACTGCTGGTGTAGCCATTGTGACTTGGGGCAAGACCAGTGGGTATCCTATGATAATAACAACACCTTGAAAATGAAGATGGACTATGCAAATGGGAAATGCTTAGGAGGCGTCATGGTAGGATTTCCTGCTCTAAAGCTCATTTGCACTTTGAGCAAAAACTCAGCTAAGTGTATAGGTCTGGGCTGCTTCAACGGATGACGCTTCGGTGTCGATGTAGGGGGCTCAGATCTCACGGTCAGCAAACTTCTGTTCGTCTGTTTTAGTGGCTTCTTCAGCGAGGCGTTGGGCTTCCATGTCTTCCATGACTCGTTGGTGGATTTTATCTTCGAAGGCCTGGAAGAAGCCTGCTTCTTTAAGGCCGTTGAATAGGGCCATGTGTTGGTCTTCAGTGAGGGTGGCGAAGTCCTCATTGCTGCCGTTCATGACGCGCTCATAGTCCCATCCTGGTGGATAGAACGACATTTTGCTTTATTCTTTATCTTTTCAAAAGAATGACCATTAAGGTGAAGCGAGGAAAGGATAAGCTGAGGAGGGGAAGGAAACAGGGGGCGATCATTCCTTAAATTGGCGATATCGGACAGCTGCTTATACGACCTTAGCAGGATGTATACTTAGTAAGTTTAATACTAGCCTGTAATTCTTACCTCTAAATATAGTAATGAATTATAACTCTAGCCCTAATTATATAATGTTTAAGATTATATAGAATACTAGCTGTATTTAAGTGTATAATATATCAATCTTAACGAATTAGGGGCATAAATCGGAATACCCAACAATCCTATAACAGCCATGAGTGTCTCAAACGTTCCGAAGGCCCTATTATCCCCATGACTTGCTAGCAATAAACTGATATTATGCCCCTGAGAGAACACATAGTAACCCTCAACGGACCTGCACTTGGTTTGGGCAACAAAAAGAATATCAGACTCAACTGTAGACCGCTCGGGATAGCACCTAGCCTCTACCGCCACTGCAGTGTGATGGCCGCTGTAATGGGACTGGCAAAGAGCACCAAAATACATGCCAGGGTGGGTTATGCTGATAACTGTACAGTAATTGAGATACATCTCTCATGGAGGAAGAAGACTTCTCAAGATGCCATGGGCACCATAGTTATATTTATGACTCGCATTACTTGGGAAAGGTTTGCGGAACTAATATTGTGCCATTATATGGGATCGCTTTTGGGGGACTCTTTCATCGAGAAGGATTTCTTCGTAAACAGGCTACTGAAGTCGCTGAAATGATTAATAATATCATCTATCTGTGTGGCCGTGCTGTTCATGAAATGACAGAAAGAAACTAGTTGAAGGATGTGGGTAATACATGTGAATCCAATGACACCTGGGCAATTGAACAGGCCCCTTTCGAGCGCTAAGTCTATATCGCTATGAGATACCTTCTCATCATTTCAATTGTGATATCAAAAGAGGTCACGTCCAAAGATTACACCGTCGCATCATGACCAATATATTTATATTTATGGATTTATCATGTCTATATTAACTAAGTCACTTTCCAAGATTGCAATACAGCAGGGTCTCCAATATTAGCCAAAGAAAAATCAACACTTATTATAACTTGGAACCTGGATTTTTCGGCTTCTCGGAGTACATTTTCAAGTGAACCCGCCATTCATCCGACGTGGATGTCCTTGTTTCACGTTGCAAATCTACCCAACCTTTTTCGATACGCTCTTCCTCCTCCTTCCACCGCATGATCTCTTGCTGCAGCCACGCCGATGTCGCGTCGGATACGCCGTCCACGGCTTCAAAGGGAAGAGCATGCCCTGCTCCTGGGAAGGTGACCTCTTTGACTCTACCATTCTTATAACCGCCGCTACCTCCAATTCCTTTCCCCGTCCTTTCCAACTTTCTTGCCCGGTTATCTGGCGTTGATATTGGACTTGATTCTCCGTATAGATAGAGGACGGATGGCCGGATATGCTTGAGCAACTTGAATAGAAGGACAGGCTCACACCGATAAAAGGGGTAGATTGAATTGGAAGGGCCCATAGTGTCTGGGTAGAAAACAGTGTCGTGGAATTGTAGGGATTCAGGGTCATTGTCCGCGTCTAGAGGTTTTTTGTTATGAAAGTTTGGTCTCATGTACTGAACCACCTCTTGATGCCTCGATGTAGTCAAGGTGACTGCTCCGGTTTTTGTTGAGTCGGTTTCTGGTAGCACGTCTCGGAGTCCATATTTAATATACCTCTCAATAGCTCTCGGATCCCACTTGCGGTATGCTTTTTTGAAATCCTTTGCCGCTTCCAACTGCGACGGCCACATATCTTTCCTATTAAGTGATAGTTTCACGAATGTTGGTCCCTTTGCAGAAAATGTATCTGGCTCTATCACGGGTTCCATAAGGACAAGGGAAGTGAGAAGTCGGGGATGTAATAGAGACAATAAAGCCCTGCATTTGTTAGTCAACCGCCATCTACCGTTGCAATCATATCGAATCTGAACCTACAATTGTCCAGCGCCGAGACTGTGGCCAACTCCAACAATCGGCCTCGGCATATCTGCTTTGAAGTAGTTGATTAAATAGAGAAGATCTCGAGCATGGTCAAACCACGATGCTACAAGTAATCAGTATCAGCACCAACTCGCTTCAAGGGAAGTAGGAACTCACGGTCATTTCCAAGATACTCTTCATTTAACACTCCACTCGCCGATTGAGTCGCGTTATCGGCAATCCATATCGAACGAACCCGAACGCCTTGAGCGTTCAGTCTGGAGAGAACCCCTTCCCAGATTGGCTCATACATTTCCTACAACAGCATAAATCAGCAACAAGATTTTTTCTTCTTTTCCTTTTTTCCGACATGGTGATATGACAAACCTTGGGAAATCCACTACCATGAGCACCAATGATCGTGACATCTCCCAGCTGAGGATTTGGGTTTGACTTTGGGGTATATCTCTTGGCCACAAGCTTTAGAGCATCATCTCCTCTTCTCGTGGCATGAGGATACTCCCGAATATGCTGACCATCGACAATGTGTTCCGTGATAATAAAAGGGGATGTAGCCATTGCTGTTCTCTCTGGAATACTAAGTTGTAAATTTGATTATCACATTATTCCGGAGTTTTTTGAGCCAGTATTATATACACTTAACGGGCTCGCTGCGCCGGAAAAGAATCCTCCAAGTGACCTTTGTAGGACTTCAGTCTTTCATTTGAAGCCATTCGAATGCAGTGTATCTAGCCCAGATGGAGCATGCATATGTATCCACCTTCAGCTTCCAGTTCTTTCGCTTGTGATGATTCATTTGGATATTTTCTTCCTTGCGACCCGTGCATGAGGCGTGTGACTCGATCTATCTCCATCTTCCACCCGAAACAAGTAACTACACCTTTGGTAATTCTTAGCAAGAATGTACGCTAGGAAATGTTCAGAGCTTAAATGCAAGCCTCATGTTAATATAGAAATAATCACATTCCGTCTTTTTACCCAGAAAGGGAGTTGTGCTCTTAGTTTTACTCGTGATCCACTACAGATACCGGATGTTCTAGATCCTGTGTCGCCTTGGATGCAAAGTTGCAAACTTTCAGCAAGCCAGCGCGAAGATCTGCGTAACCTTTCCGAGATAAGATCTTTATATCGTCGGGACTGGGCCGTAGATCTTTTGGCAAGCTCGACCACTCAACAGCCCGGTCTATGTATGCACTATCGGACTGCAGCCAGCCACGGCCAGGAAGCCGTGCTTTTGCGTCCACTAGTTCTTGCACAGGGCAGCCAGGGCTTATCGGTAATCCCGAATGCACAGGTCGGTAAATACAGGGCGAGTGGGTATGGCATCTACCAAAGCAAACTCCACTAGCTCTTGGTAGGACGCGGTGGCTGATGACATTCGGTATTTGGCAATTTGGTAGCAATTTCTCATCTCTTACAGGAGTTGGAGACCGTGGCGGTGATGGGAAATGTTACATTCGCTATGCTATCGACATGGCTCGGCTGGATGGAGCGATTTACATACAGCATAATTCGGGAGTACACATGACTCGGTTGTTTAAGCAAGCAATTTCCTTCTGCATACCTAGGTATGCGGTTGGCTTGTTTGTCCAATCTCATCTAACTATTGCCCGTTAACCTGATTTGAAAAATAGGCATGGAGGATAATCAGCTGCTAACCCAATTGCTGTGCTTTGTCTTGGTTATATTTATCCCTATCAGCCAAGTGACCAATTCGACAGCTTCATCATTGCCACCTTCCCACCAGTTGCTGCACAAGCTCATCGCCCAAAAGGCAACTGGCAGCACGCCTTATCATGAAGTGCGGCATGGATTGCGGCTGCAATGTATGACTGATCCCAATCTATTATTATTGTTTTCTACTTCACCCAGGATCGTCAAGTGGACCGTATAGTGGTAGATCTTGAGTCTTGTTTTAACTTTATTGAAATTCTTTTTAAGGCATGCGATACGAATCAAACTTTATCTGTTCGGTGCGACGCTAAAAATATTTATATTGTATTACACGATTCGACATAAATGATGATTTTTCCATGTGGGTGTTTAATACCATGATACTTGTTTAATCTATGTAGTGCTTGTATCTTGGGTCAGGTTCACAGCTCCGAAGAGCAGACTATGATGTATCAGTAGTATCCCACACCAGTGCACCAGCAGAATTCGTAATCTGAATCCACGGACTCTTGTTCAAAAACGTCAACAACTTGCCCGCATTTTCCGTGTGCGTAGCAAACTGCGGTGCCCCCGAAACATAAGTAACCCAATTGCCGTCACCTTGAAAATTGCAACTACAAGCACTCGCATCCGACTCACAAACAGTTGAGGTATGACCAGAAGACCAAACAGCCACATAGTCCCCGGTTGACGTATTGTAGGTAACAATATTATTGTCTCCCTGATACTGGGTTATGATACTGTTGTGCAAGTTGGCAAGCACGGTGTTGGGTACAGCCGCGAGTTCATTGAGGCCGTAGCAGATAGAAGTTGGGAGAGAGGGTGTTGTGCAGATGAAGTTGGTTGAGTTTCCGTCTGCTACAACGAAGCCACTTTGAAGATTTCTGGTTCCCGTGAGGCCAGTTGGGTAGTATGCGAGATGGGAGCTTTGCTTCCAGAGATCCCTTGTTGCAGTAACACACAGGTTTGCATCAGAGTAGTTGGATGAAGGGCTGTTTACACCCGAGACGTCATTTCCGGTAACCTTTTCAAGACATTAGTCATGGCGGCAACCGTTATTTTCAAGATAGCATTCTTACTGTAAGACCTCCAGTCCATCCATTAACTCCAATAGCGAACGGAATATTACCGCTAATCAGGTTATTTGTGACAGTCGCTGGCCCCTGAAGGAAAACATCATCATTGAACGACCATGCAAAAGCTCCGATGGCAATTCCTGTGTTAAACATCTTTTGCCCGATGATAGTGTTGTTTGTCACGACGACATTCGCATAGCTACCGTCATACAGATAATCGACCATATTTATTGCGCCGAATCCGGAATCAGTCGTTGATGAAATGATGGTATTTCCCTGGACAGTGGTGCCGGGTGCCCCGAACAAGACGATTCCACCATCGGTACTGCCTTCAATCTGTATGAATCAGTACGAAGTATCCTTGGAATCAAGGGTTGTTATGCCATACATAGTTATTCTCGATTAGGGAATCCCTACATGCAAAGGAGATGCCATCCGCCCACTGCGGCACACCAGCAGAGTTGTGGCCCTCATTTCCACATGGGCCGATTTTATTATTGCTGATAGTAACATTAGTACATGGAGTGTCTGCACCTCCCTGGATCAAATGTAGGCAACTCCATGCACGAGAGTTTTGAGACATAATGTTGGAAATCTCAATGCCGTTACTAGCCTGGCCCAGTTCAATGGTTGCACCTCCATCTGCAAACTTTCAGCCTTCGAATCGAGACTACAAGCAATATTGACTATGTGATCATACCTTCAACAAGCCCAAGACTGGGACGCAATCCATCAAATTGAATATTCTTGACACGCAGTCCATCGAAGCCGTATCCTCTAAGTAGCATACTGACATTGCTTCCAGATGTCGGCTGAATGATTGCCCTAGCGTCATCAGTAGGATAGCCTGAAGTAGAGAGTTCCTGGTTATTGGCAGTGAAAGTAATTGTTGCAGTGACAGAAATAGTTGTACCAGCGCATAGTTGAACGACGGTTCCTGCACCTCCAGAGCTAAACAAGCTGTTGATTGTAGTTTGGTCGCCTGACGACAGACAGGCCGCACCAGCAAAGCCCAGGAGATGAAATAGGGCGAAAGCTTGGAATTTGGAAGCCATTGTCGAGGAAAATAGCGCGCACGGCCCTTTCAAGCACAGGATTACTATAATCTCGAACAAGGTAACTACCTGGGCATGAGAATTCTTTCCCCAGTATTGACAAACAAGGCCCGGTTATAGCGAGTGTTATATACTCAGGATTATCAATCTAATCTAACAATCTTATTTTCCACAGGACCAATCTCTACTCGATATATATTGTAGGTCCGGTAATTTTATTTGCCTCGTTTTTACCTAAAAGTAGCCCTCGACAGGGCTTTCAGCAAATATAGCGCATATTCGCCTGCAATTGAAACAGCCATAACTTCCTAAAATGTATAATGGGGTACGATTTGGCCCCGGCCTAGAGATGTAGTTTCACTTTTAGTCAAGAGTTTTACGTAGTGCTGTCTATGTGGACAATGGATGGTGATTGGTTTAATTTTTGTTTTTATTATTACTCTTTTTTTTTTTTTTCAGATTTCATAAGGCACACTGTGAATTAAGTTTAAAGGTTAAGGAAGCGATGCCCTGAATATCATTCCTTGTTTGCCAGTATTTAGCCCTAAATACTAAATTTCTAACCCTAACTCAACCCGTTTTACTCTCCGGATTCTAGACTTTGGGCCCCGAATGTCACCCCACGCTACTCTCCACGCAAACAAACCTACAAATGTTGGAGAAGATGCGTGGGGGGAGCATCGTTGTAGTTTTAAATTGTTTCTCCACCGTCTTTATTAATGACTTCATGTCTGGTCTTCTTGATGGACACAGAATAATCCAGTCCATATCGTATTGATATTCGCATCATGAGTGAACAGAATAAACTTGTTCAAGTATCGGGAGAGGAGGTTGCCCAACATAACAACAAAGAGTCATGCTGGATCGCCGTCCGGGGCAAAGTTTACGATATAACCGGTTAGTAGAGGATATTTCCAGTGCGAAAATCACTCCTAACGCAATACATACAGATTTTCTCGACGAGCACCCTGGTGGTGCTCGAGTAATCCTCAAATGTGCCGGTCGTGATGCCACAGACGACTACGACGCCATTCATCCCGCCGAACTTATCGAAGAAACCCTTCCAGCCTCGGCATTCAAAGGGACTGTAGACTCATCAACCCTTGATCGATCAGTATCAACCAAAAAAGCCATCAGAAACATCCAAGAAAACGGCAAAACAGACTCCGACAACCCACCTCCATTAAGCACAATGCTCAATGTCCGCGACTTTGAAAGAGTGGCTGAACGCTACTTGGCCGAAAATGCATGGGCGTACTACACCGCTGGTGCGGATGACGAGTATTCCAAAGCCGAAGCTGAGCTCGCATATCGCAAGGTCTTGCTTCGACCACGCATACTCCGAGATGTGAGTAAGATTGATACAAGCACACAGATTCTGGGTCATGACGTTTCGTTACCAATCTATATTTCTGCTGTTGGTATTGCGAAATTTGCACATCCTCTGGGTGAGTGTATATTAGCAGCTGCGGCGGGTCATGAAGGAATTGCGCAGTTGTGTGCGACGAGGTCGAGTATGTCGATTGAATCGATCATGAAGACACGAACGGGCGGACCGGAACAGCCTATTTTCTTTCAATTATATATGCACAAAGATGCCAAGATATCAGAAGCGACGATACTCAAGGCTGTAAAAGCAGGTGTTAAGGGTATCTGGTTGACGGTCGATTCCCCGGTTACGGGAAAGAGAGAGAGGGATGAGCGAGTTAAAGCTACCGTTGACGTATGTCGCCTCAAGACTATCCTTCATATAAACTTGACCTTGATTCCTGACTTCAATACATCTAGGTTGGCGAACAAAACGACAATATTGGCGGCAAAGGCCAACCCGTACAAGGCGTCGCCAAAACCCTAGCCAGCACAGTCGCTCCTTATCTAGACTGGAACACAATCTCCTACATCCGCAAACTCACAGACCTGCCTCTCGTCATCAAGGGCATCCAATCCGTCGAAGATGCTGTTCTAGCCCACAAACACAAAGTCGACGGCATTGTAATTTCAAATCATGGTGGCCGCTCGCAAGACACCGCACAGGCGCCGCTACTCACTCTTCTGGAAATCAACAAATATGCTCCTCACATCATTAAGGATAAAAAGATGCAAATCTTCATTGATGGAGGTGTCCGGCGCGGAACGGATGTTGTCAAGGCGCTTGCTCTGGGCGCTACAGCGGTTGGTATGGGTCGACCATTCTTGTATAGCATGGCTTCCGGATATGGTGAAGCAGGTACACGACGCATGATTGGGATTATGCGTGAAGAGATTGAGCAGAATATGGCTCTCGTTGGTGTCACGAAGATATCGGAGTTGAGGAGGGAGTTACTGAATACGTCGCGGTTGGAGAGGGATCTTTCCACTTTCATCGCGAAATTGTAAAGATATTGCATTACATTCGTCATTCTGTTTACTAGCAAGTTCTATCATTGAAACATAGGACTCATCTTTCGCTCACTGAGTGTCTATCCTATTAAATAATCAAGTCAAGTGCCACCAGACTATCGTGCCATTTAATACGACTTTACCTAGCACCCATCGGGATTCTCGCCGATGCCCCGCCGACGCGCTGTGACAAGTCTCACCCCACGCTCAATTAAGTAACCGACGAAAACAACCCTGAGCGCGGGGGTCAACCCACCAGTGCGGGGAAATGGATGTTCCTTTATTGACAACTGATTGACGTTTTTTGCTTCGTTATTGTCCCCTTAAGTCCTCTGGACGAGCATCTTTCTTTTAGAAAATCAATATTTCACCCACTACATTACGAGAATGACAGCCGACGGCAAGATAGACGTTCTTGTCTATGGATTGGGAGCGTAAGTGTTCGATTACAATTGATCGATTACAATTTACGAACACGATAAGCTGAGCCCTTTGCTTTGACAGCATCGGCTCTTTCTACGCCTTTATCCTGAGTCGCAATCCCAATGTCAGATTGAGCGTCGTCGCACGATCGAATTATGACGCTGTCAAGGCGAATGTATGTTATTTCTTCAAACGCTGAACCCAGAAACCGGAAACAACCACTAGACTGAAATTCAATTTACTTACTGTCATGTAGGGCCTGATAATCGACTCCCAAAATCACGGCAAACACACCGTCGTTCCTGAAAAAGTATTCAAGACCCCCGCCGAAGCCGGCCAGACTTATGACTACATCGTCTGTGCCCACAAGGCAATCGATCAAGACGCGGCAGTAAAGGCGATTGCCCCAGCCGTTGATGAGGACAGTACCGCGCTCGTGATTATCCAGAATGGAGTTGGGAATGAAGAGCCTTTCAGAAATGAGTGGCCCAAGGCTACTATTATCACCTGTGTCGTAAGTCATCAAATCCCGTCCGAACCTATGAATCGAATCTAAGATCTAGGGCAAAAGACATGGACCGGCGCAACCCAAACCTCTCCAGGCTACGTCAACCACACCAAAAACGAAGACATGCAAATCGGGCTCTTCCCTTCCTCACTCTCCCCTTCACCCGTCGAACAAACTCGTTTATCAACATTCTCAACTCTTCTGACTACCGGCGGCACAAAATTTACGGTTTTGGAAGACATGCCGCTCCAGCGCTGGGAAAAGGTTGTGTGGAACGCAGCTTGGAACTCACTCACCTCTGCCACTTTACTTGACACGCACAGCTGGCTTGCCTCCAGCCCCGAGGCAACGCCTATGACTCGCAGGTTGATGAGTGAGGTTATCGACGTCGGAAGGGCATGCGGCGTTTCAACGCTCGAGTATTCGTTGATTGACCAGTTCATCGAGAGGATTCTTGCAATGCCGCCTATTGGATCAAGTATGCGGACGGATACCGTTGCCGGCCGTCCATTGGAAGTCGATGTTATTCTGGGATATCCGTATAAAAAATCCAAGGAGTTGAAGTTGAGTACACCTACGCTTGACGCAATCTATGCGGTTGTCATGGGTGTGGATTACAGGTTGAGGCATGGTGTGAAAATCTAAGTCATGTTCGTCATATTCATAGATTTATATAGAGTATATCATTTATCGATAAATTTCATACTACAGAGCATATTCCGTTTTTATGCATTTGGGTTCCCATAATGAATCTTCGTTTGTGAACCAATTAGGGGGTCCCTTGGGATGCTTTACTGGAGATCCTTTAGGCTTATTCTTCTCGCCGCCATAGCCTGGATACCTGCTTCCCGGTCGACCATAACCGTAACCACCACTGGGACCGGGCCAGATTCGACGCCCGGGTTGATCGATGTTATCCATAGGCCACATGGGGATAAATCAGATTTCGTCTTGCGCACAGCCGTCTTTGCAGTATGTCCATTGATCAACCCATCCTAGCCAGGCCATAAGTTCTTCGAGACCTGTCTGCCAGGAATTAAGTCGACTGACCAAAGCGGTAAAAGATTTGGTGCCTGGTGAAGAATACTGGAGTCGTTCAAATCGATCGAGCCATTCTCGCTCTATTGCCAGGCCGGCAGTGACTACCCACAGACAAATGTTTCCGAGGGTTTCCTCTACCGCGGACATTATCAATGCCTCTTCCGGTGTTAGCTGGACGGTATCAAAATCAGGTGCTAGAAGCCGAGTGTACTGATATTGACATTTCGACAGGGTCTTCTCTCCCAACGTCGACATTTCGTGATGATCAGCGGACTCTGGAGGGTACTCAAAATGAGGCATCAATAAGAAATGGGTATGTTGTCTCAGGGCCATAAACCACGTTCTAACGGCTGTCGAGTTTTCCGTGTCAATACTCTATCGCTTATCAAATACGGAGATCAACTGTCGTAGACGCAGTGCGTATCGTTGCACGATGTCGTTAGTTACTCCCGTCCAGTCGATTCCTGTGCAGTTGTTGTTTGTGGCGTAACTGGACCGTAGTCTATCCGAGTTGTTAAAGTCCAAGCTTTTTAGCACTCGCTCTGCAGCGTCATTCATCATATGCGCATCAGCTACAGTAATGTTGCGTAATGAATGATGTCGCTTGCGTCTGGTTAACTGTTCTAACGCAGCCTTTCTGTCTTCTTGCGTGCCCGAGCCCGTCCAATGCCCATCCATCGTAAGATTTAACCTTTTACGCTCTGCGTTTGCACAACCTATTTGTTGTTCATGATATATAGGATTGTAAAAGGTCAAAAATCCACAAGTAAGGGGCTTGACACGTGATTCTCCTCGTCCAGCACCCATGCCGGTCGAACCGTAGTGCCAGGTTGCACTCTCAAACCAACCCCATGTCTGACTCTCAAGGAATGGTTCCTGGCCACGTAGTCTCCAGCTTGGCGGCATGGGAGGTTGTTCTGGATCTTTAGAATGACCGGGTGGGGAGGTGTCCGTTGGCAACGGATAATAGCCAGGAGACGTGCTGGTATATTCCGGAATCAATGCCTTGCCAATTTCCGCCGTTCCTGCCTTCCGTTCCCTATCTTCCAAAGCGGAATCTTTACCAATCTCCCGCAACAGCGGCGCCGTAACATTCGTCTTGGTCAACAATCGAAGCGACAGACTCGTAAAGTTGCACCAAATCATCTCAAACCCTGCATTCATCCTCACAATACCCTCCATGCCCCATCCAAGTCCACCGAGCCCTTTGTCTTGGACCCATTTGCATAATCCAGATGCGCGATTGTACTCATCTTCAAGACCCCTCAAGCCATGACCATCGTCAACGCGCGGCCCGGTTACATTCCCATAAATAAATAGCATCTGAGTATCCATCATCCCTGAACCAAACAAGGTGGCAGACTCGCCGTCAAAGTAAAGACAGCCTATTTGTTTTGTTGTCTGGTATGTTAAGATGTGGGAGTTCCGTTCGGAGCCCATGATACCGTAGGGCATTTCTCTATTCATCCATTAGATTCCATATATCACTTTCAGATTGGAGGAAACGTATTACATGTCAAAAGCAACCCATTCTGGACTCTCCGGCATATTACCGTCTTGTCTGCCATGATACAGATTCGTAAAAGGCGATATATGACAAGGCACGATACCATGCCCAATTGGGAAGAACGTATTAGCCCATTGTTGAAGCAATCCGTTTACTGAAGAAAATATGTGCGGTGCTGGCGAGGGGAAGTTGTATTTACAGTCAGTTTCATCGTCGGCAGAACCTGGTTGGTCAATTCCTATAGGCATTTGCTCTTGAGATCTCGCTTGTTGGCCCCGTAATAGCAGACTCCAGAAAAGGAGAGACTGCATCATCATTTTGCTTCACGTTTTCAACATGACTTTCGTCCCGCAGTCATGATTGCGAGCTGGAAATGTTTGGATGGTATTCTACGATCAGAGGAGATGAACATAACTTTGAAGTTGTACAAATCTTGTGGGATACATCGCTGCGTTATCTTCAGCCAATGGGAAGCTCAGTGATGTCAGCCTGTCTATCTTATCGTAATATCAACCTTAAATTATGCTTTAACAATACAATAGTATTGGGTTTGTGACAGACGTTATTTTACGGGTTGTTGCAGCGCATAAAGTAGTTAACTAGTTATAACTAACTAATCTACGCTGCATTAACAGTAACATCACTTTAACATATGCGGGTTATAGCTGTTACCATTCACATTCCGGTCTTACAATGTGCAATAAAATCCGGCGAATATCATTGATTGTCAAACCAAGGGTCATCCAAAATATCTCTTGCCGATGCCCGACTCGACGGCTCAAATCGCAGGAGCCGTCCTATGATTTCTCCCAGCTGAACAATGTCTTCCCTGCTCAGAGTTTCCTTGCGATCGCTGTCAAAATACATTTCTTCAAGCCATTCTTGGAATGACGGACCGGGAATTTCCTCCGTAGATTCACTGGGCATTGCATCGAATGAATCTTTTCATCTCGTAGGGAGCGTATCACTTGCCATCTCTCGCATTTGACCCTCAAGGATCGCCGGGGTTTTCATGATGGTATCAAAAGGCGGTTGGCCTACGAAGAGTTCAAAAAGCTATTGGAATATCAGTAGCATCCTCAGTGGCTTCCAGCTCCCTGTTATTCTACTTACCATACAACCCATGCTCCATAGATCTACACGATAGTCGAAAGAATCTTGAAAAATATTTTCAGGTGCCCGGACAGCCAGTGGGGTGTGGAGAGTCTGTGGGATGGAGCCTGGCAGAAACGATTCCCCAAAGTCAATAATCTTGATTTCATGGGACAACCAAGACTGGGACTGGAATACAGCCGGTCTAACAATATACTTTGGTACTCCGGCTTCAAGTGGTTTTTCATCTGTCCTTTGAACGTAGCCAATCTTCGGCTGCCCTAATGCCTCTATAAATTTATTTTCTTGTAAATCTTTTAAATGCGGCATCGTAAAGGTCAAATTGCGAGTGTGAAGGTCTAGAGATGTTAAGTGCTATTCCCAGTATCATAAATGTCAAGGAAGTGCAATACCTACCTCCATGACCGATTTTGTGCTGATGCAAACCATCAAGTCCGATCAGAGCTTGGTTAGCAATACGCTTGGCTAAATTGCCCGGTAGCCTGCCATCGGAAAAATGTGGTTCAACGAATTCAGGGACGTTAGGTCCTACTAAATCGAGGACGAGGCATTTGTGCCTACCGTTGGGGCCCATTAAGTCAAAATCATCTATCATGCGCATGACATGCTGGGGTCTAGGCTGAGTAGCTGCCAGTGTCTGCATGACATGTACTTCCTGGTTCTCTTGTTCGCTTTCATTTTTTGCAACAGATATTTTGACGGCCGCGTAAGTGTCCTCCCTGGAAGCTAGTCAGTCTTTCAGCTAGGGGTTTGACAGTAGGTTAGCACAGACCTTTGGTCTCTCGCAGCCCACACTGTGGAGTAGCCTCCCCATCCCAATTTATGTAGTATCCTGTATCTCCCATTCTTCAACGTATCTCCTAAAACAACGGGGTGATATCCGCCTTTTGTATATCGATGAAGGGGTTCAGCATCAAGCGGCAAGACATACATGCTATCATCCATTCGGAATAACGTTGTACATTTTATGGTGAACTGACGGACGATTGATGTGCAGCGCATTACTTCGCGTAATGGCGTGTTTTAATGCCGTCCAAGGAAGAATATTGAATCTATCAAATGTCATGTTGAGCTTAAGTGAAAGTTCATTTGGGCTAATAATAATTGAAGTAAGTGGAGTAGTTGTAAAGAGTTAGGAATACTGTCACATCACGTACTTTCAGGACGCGCGTGCAAAAAACCTACGGTACCGGCAAGGTCGCTTCCAGCCCATCGAATCAAAACGTCGACGCCTACCGAATCTGAAGTAGAACTACAGCCGCGTAGATGAAATAGAATATCAATCCAGTTTAGCGAATCTAAGCCGCCGAAAGCAATTAAAATATCACAACATGGAATTTCTACCGTGCTTAAGCATACTGTATGTCTAACCAGGTACTAATGGGCTTGATGTTAGGGCTTGTGGTTGATAACCCTAAGGGATCCAAATGATTACCTGAAACGGTTAGGGCAATACCATATGGGGGTCAAAAGCAGTCTCCCTGGCCAATGATACGATGTATATACAATGCTATGAGTGGTCAATCTATGAGAATAACATGGACAAGACCAAAACAAACCGCTCTTTATCAACCTGTGAAGTCGGAGATTATCATGAATAAATAAAATGAAGCCAATAACCTGTTATTTAAGAGTACTTTTCTATAGACACGGATGACGGATAACTCGCAACCCTTGCAACATCCTTAATCACATCACACCCACCCAAGAAAACAATAATACCCGACTGAATAATTGAACCGGCTCCGGAGGACGAATCGAACCCCTGGAGACTGCGTATGGCCTTACAATTCATGAACTGGGGTGACATGGCGGAAGGGGACGCCTACATGCCGGTAAATGCCATTGAAATCATATAGATAATCACGACTGGATGCTGAGAAGATTTATAAGTTATGTTACACTTCTACCCATAAGCATGACGCATTGCATACAACTCATCAACCACGAACTACGTCCATAGGATGTATAGGATGCAACTAGCCCAATAAATAAATCTTTAATGTAGTTGAATCCATGTACGTTGACGTATGGTTGTTGACAGGCAGGATAAGCAAGGCTACAGAACTAACAGATAGGGCTGATCAACGATACAATACTTTAGCTAGGGATATATGTACCAGATAGTCAAGGTTGATGAGATTATGCATAATAGATTAATTACATTACACTTCCGTACGTAAATGAATATCCTCGCAAACATGACAACATTCAGATTCGCACGTTCAAATAGAATCATTATTATCTTGTGTCGACATACAACACATCGCCTCCACACCATCCCCTATATCCTGAATCTTCTCACCTCATCAAGAGAAATTACCAAGTGGAAGGTCCGAACTTGACTCCGGTCACCTGAATGGCTTTATATGACGCATCCAAGGTGTTGGCGGCAATATCGGTGCCCCACCACTCGGGCATCTCGATGTTCCACAGCGACAAGGCCACGAAGATCAATATGGTCGACAAAGCAAGACCGACGTCCAGTCCAGCACTGAAAACGTAGTTGTAGTGCATCCACCAACCTCTCCAGCGGTCACGGATGAACTTGTTGAAGACGAAACCGACGATACCCCAGGAGAGATAGTTAAGAGGAGTAGCGGGAGGAATCAAAGCGCTACCACCGAAGATAATGGGGGCGTTGAGGTAGCGGATGGGGGACTTGGGCCAGGCACGGGCACCAAAGTAGATGATGACAGGGAGAGCAGCACCAGCGAGCCAGAACCACATCATGTTGGAGTACATTTGGCCAGGGGAGAAAATACGCTGAGGTCCAATGACACCCCAGATAACGGAAGCGTTGAAGAAGACACGACCGTTGGGGCAGCTAAAGTGGTTAGCTTGATCCTGAGAGCAGACATCGGTAATAGCGCCTAGAGCCCAGTTCATGACGGCGATCTGGACAACGGAGCACCAGAGACAAGAAATCATCTGAGCAGCAAAGGTGACACGGGGAGGAACCTTCATGTAGTGACCAAGCTTCATGTCCTGCAAGAAGAACAATCCCTGGTACATGGAAATGTAACCATATGTCTTGAACAACATCATGGCCATGGGGCGTCCGGGCTGCATGTATCCGATGATGAACTCGGTAATGACGTTGAGACCAATCTGGATGTTGGTTGTGGCCTGCACAATACCGCAAGGGACGAACCAGAAGCAGCAGATGATCAAGGACACGAAGAAAGCCCACCAGGTGAGATGAGTGGGATAGCCAATAATAACGCCGAGAGACATTCCAATCATGATGAGGGTGATGGCACCATACCACCAGAGAGGAACAGTCTTGAAACGAGCCATGAGACGACCGTGGACATCTTCTTCTTCCTTACCAACGGTCTTGAAACGGATCCACAGTTCCTTTCCATGGAAAAGACCAGTGTGAACGAGGACGGCAATGATGGTGGCAAAGGAAAGACCATAGCACAACATGAATGTGGTAGAAAGGAAAAGGGGAGAGTATTCCTCGTATTTCTGCAAGTTGAAGGTGTAGTCTGGGTTCAAAATGCGACTGACGTTGTAACGATGTGCGGTGTTGTCGTAGCTGTTGGAGTCACTGATGGGCAAGTACTCGCTGTAGTAGAGCTTGCTGTAGTGGATAGCGGGAGTGACGATCCAGAACCAAGCAACCATACCAATCAAAGTGTTGGCAATACCGAACCAGGGGGTGATCAGGGGAGAAAAGTTGAAACCAGAAATCTGAGTCCAGTCGAAGGTAATAGGAATCAACGACAGACCAGTCCATCCACCAAACAACTGGTTGATAACAGGGCTGTTGGGTCGGATCCAGGTAACCCAAGCGAACGCACTCAAGAAGGGAGCGATGAAACCAGGGAACCAGTACCAAACGAAAGAAGCAATCATGGTGTACAAGAAAAGACGGTACTTGCCAATGATCCAACCACTTGTCTTGCTGGGGTCAGGACGACGATGATCGTGGAGGGCAGTGAACAGACTGCAGTTGATCAAAACCGAGGGCCAGATCATGGCAGCGGGGGTAACGAGGAAACGATGGAAGAAGCCAGCGATACCGAATCCCAACATCTGGGTGGAGATACACATGAAGATCTCAAAAGCCCAACCAAGGTTCTGACCATAAAAGGCACGTTGAGCAAGCAGCACATCAGTAGCGTAGGCAGCACCACCGTTGAAAGTGGCATTGGCCATGATGACAGTCAAAGCATGCTCCTTCTTGCTGAAGGGACCGGGGTTGAGGTTGAACTTGAGACCAAAGAGAGAGTACTCGCGATTGGGCATAACTTTTTCCCAAGCCTTACCAATGGGGTATGCGACGACCTGAGCGACGTAACTGGGGATGACAATGTAGGGATTGCGCATCGAGAACAGCATGTTCAAGGCCGAACCGATGGTCGCGAGAATCAAACCAATGACCCAAGCACGGATGGTGTTGCTGTGACCACCTTCGTCGAAGTTGGGGACGGCAGCACGAACTTCGGGGTAAGGGGAGTTTTCCATCAATTCGGTGGCGATGCCCACGGTGGTGGTGCCATCGGCGTGCATGGCCTCGTCGATCTCGTCGTAGATATCGGTGGGCAGGTTGGGGTCCCATTGGTGCTGCTTCTTGATGTTCTTGACATGGGCAAGCGCTTCCTCGGCGTCACCCACGTTGACGGCGGTGGTGGTGGCCACGGCGGGCTCAGCGACCTTTTCCTCCATGTTGGGTTCGACTTGTGGCTTGACAAGAAAAGACAAGTCCGATTGAGTCAAAACGATTGACGTGAGGAGGAAGAAAAAAGAAAACGGTGAAGGGGGACGACGGAAACGGAAGGGTTATATGTAGGGCCAGACGGGCAGCAGCGCAGTCGCAAACAAACGAAAGCGGAAGGAGCGATGGCCCCGCGTGGATGATATCGAGTGGCCCAATCATAGCGCCCCCATATCAATTGCAAAGATTAAAACAAATTAATATAAGTACCGAAGAAGATAAAGCAAACGCCGCAGAGATAACCAATGCGAGCGATTCAGAAGCGATCCCGAGGATTCGACTAGCGTTAGCGCGGCTTACTGATTGATTGAAGGCACGGATTAATTGCAACATGAGGTAGCATACCTTGTTGACCGAGATACGCACTGCAGCTGGACGTCTGCCAGCTGCCCATGCCAAGTATTTCTTATTGTGACTGCTATAATAGCGCGACATGTCAGGCCACCTCCCATAATCCACGTTGTATACTTCATGTCCAGACGACTGAGTCCCTCAGGGGACTCGGGACTCGAAGACAGTGTCATGTGACAGCCCATACACAGTCCAACCCACGCGCCGTCTGTGCCATTCCACCAACAAACGAAACAATCGAGCAAATCAGACGGCTCACAACGTGGTCTCCTTCCTAATCGCGATAGTGTTCTCCTCCTCTGGAGAGCAAACGGACAAAATTAGCAACCTCTATCAGGAAGGTCCCAAATGTAACCCTATCCCTTAGCGCGCATAACTAACTTTACTAAGGATAAGATTTCAGACTGTGGCGTTGGGGTCCACCGACCAACCAGTGGTAGAGTTGGCACGAGCACTAACAGCCCGCCATTAGAACTAAGCATAACTAAGCACCACGCCCGTGTTCTTGAATAATAGTGGCGTTCTCCATTTTCCAGTTTTCTCGTTACGTGCTGCACCACGTATCAACGGAGTTTGGGAGAGTACGTAAATACATAAATCTTTCCGAAATATCATTCTGAAGTACCAGCTACCAGCTACCAGCTACCACTTACCACTTACCACGCGCTGGATTGTCATCGGTCAATGGCCTTGGCTCACGGAGCCGCCCGAAATACTACCTATGTACGGAGGATGTACGCAGGACGTATGAAGGACCTCCTCGCTGCGTGTTAAACTTCGCGAGGTAGCATTACTTAATCCTTAGCCTGCCTGAAGAAGCAGATAACGATCTCGGGAGCACCGTCTGACCTGCCAACCACTGGCCAGAGACAGAAGAGGCTTGACCTGGGGTAACCACTAGTGAAGCACGCTAAGCCTGCACTAAGACTTGGTGGCTCTGTCGACATGATATGTGGTTGTTCTACAGTTTCTAGCGTGACAGTCGTGTTTCTGTGATCTGCACTCCATTCGTTTCTTCTTGTCCCGAGAGTCTACTACATAGCAAAAAGATGGTTGCTGTGCATGAGTGTCGCACAATCTGGCATTGGGTGACATGCCACCGTACTCGCGAACAGGTACGTATGTAGTAGTAGGAGTAATACTCGCTCAACGTCCCCGAGAATGTACTCTGCACAGTGGTAGTACCTACCATAGTACTCGTACCTGGCCAGGCACAAAGAAAGGAACCTCGGCTGTCGCATAAAATTAAACACAAGGAAGTACCAACGGAGCAGCTCTGAAATAAGCCTAGCGGTATCCACGGGTCAAACAATCCTCAGATAAGCTGCCGGTCTGCCATTGGCTGGCTGCCATATGCTTTGTTATATGCGGCTCCACTATGGAACAAACGCTATTTATCCGAGCCGCGATTGGTGGATGTAGATAAATGCCTTAATGTTTTCAGAGTATCGCAGTACGACATACTCGTTATGTACCTAACGACCGACAATGCTTCCTTCCCAAGGAGACTCGCGCTTCTGGAGAAGCTCCCGGGGAAGCTCTTGGATAACCCTCCTTTGGAAAATCATGCGCATAGTACGAGGCTCACATGCAAATCTTAGTCTGTACAAGAGGCTATTGTAAGTTTGTAACAAGTGGACGTATCAAGTCCCACAGCTTCAACGGCTAAATTACTTTTATTTGTTCGTTGTCTTTTACGTACAGAGTAGTATGGAGTAGTCTTTGTTCTATTTTAGTCTTTATGTCTTTGATCCTGTGTAGTGCTACGTATTACGTACTTTATACTCTGTCTCGCTTCCAATTGACAATATATTCATGTCACTCGATGGTACTTGCTCCATAGCGGGTATTATCCGCGGATATTATCCAGTCACTGACCACACACGAGTTATCAATTGTATCACTACACTATGTAGATTGTCACACGATGCTTAAACTTAATATCTTCAGAATGTCTGATGTAAGACCCAACATCCATCCTGGTTTCTCAACGGTTTAATTAACTACCTATATTTGCTATGGTATATACGTAGTTTGCTAGTGGATACGTGTTTATGGCGAACCTATTTGAGAGATAGATTAGATTAGATTAATGCATTCAGCTCGCCAGAGATAGGAAATATCTAGATCCTTCAATCAAGACGATGCAATCGATTTGGAATATATCCATAAACCGATATGATATAACACTACTATACTATGCAGTGTGTAAGACACGGATCGTATCTTCCTTCCTTCCATCGTCTATCGTCTATTCTCCATATCGCGTGCCAAGCTGGATACTCGCGGCTATTTTTCTCCCCCATTGTACCTATTACGGAGTACGAAAGTTCTCCATGCACCGGTTGAAGTCCGACAGGAACAAGGGTGAGCCCAGGGTCCGTGTGCACACCATCCAACAAAAAAGATGGCGGCGGCTCAATTTCTAGTTCACGATAAGATACTAATAGATTCCTTCCGCCACGAGTCAGGGATGCAGGTTTCTGGTCGGATTGTTCCATACGACGCGGTTATCCACGGCAATATCTCAAATTAAACATTCCAAATCTCATGGGTGAGAAAGCCTACTACTGTACTACAGAGTAATATTGCGTCAATTGTGGCTAGTCTTGCGATAAGCACTCTCGAAGCCCGGCCTGGCATCCGCTCTAGCGTCCGCCCTAGAACTATTAGCACAGCTTAGCAATGCTTGCTAATAAGTGCGGCCACTGCATGACAGATGCTTATAGGTCCGAGCGAAAAGTCTTGGGTTGTAGTTCGTATCCTTAGCATACAACACACCTGTCGCGTGGATATCATGCAGCTATGCACATATGCACAGGGGCCCAGGGGGGGAGGGGGGGGTGGGTTGATAACACATCCTTTTGTGCTTCTTCTTCGTCTTCTTCTCTCGGAGATTTGACCTGTCTCGCTTCTAGCTTGTGCTCAGCGGTGTGTGGATTGGTGAGATCAAGCTTCTAGAAAGGATCCATCAGATACCTTACTCGATGCTCAGTGGATAGCGTAAAGTTTGGAGCTAAGCTCGAGCTCAAAAGCTAATTTATGGCACCTTCTTAATCGGGATAGGTATCTCCATGCCCGCGACTCCCTCACTCCATGCTTTTAGTATTGCCCACGAGGCGAATCCAGATTGTGATAAGACACCTTCCAACACCTGTGTTGATCGAGTGATCAGATCGGTGGCAAGTTGAGGTCTGCACTACTACTGGCAGCTCCAACACCAACACCAACACCAACACCAACGCTCGGCCAGGCAAGATCGCTATACGCCTCTGGCGGTAGCAAATATTCACCGCTCGCGCCATTCCCATCCAACGCCCACTCGAAATCCGTCAGAAACTCCTCACTCAGAAACCCAAATTCAGAGCTAACGTTCGCCATATTCGAGATGGGTGCGAAGAACAAGTCACTGTTGCCGTTGTTGCTGTTGTCATTGTTGCTAACTTCATTATTTGCCGCATTCTGACTGGCCTGTGGTGGCAGCGCATCAGGCTCATACTCCTCCCTCCACCAACACGCCATATCAATGACTGGCGAAATAACCAAACGACTCCTTATGCGTAACGTCGCATACTCCGAGCCATCGGCTTTCCGAAACGCCTTGGGGCTATTCCACAACTGATTCAGCATAATGGAGCATTTGGACGCAGTATCTTTCGCGTCCAGGATCATATACTTCATCAAATTGATTCCGGCGAACAGCGCGTTTTTCGCTTTGTCGGCGTCGATTTTGCTGCTCATCGAACTTTTCAATAAACGAAGCAAGACGCACGATGCTAAGATCAAGGCGTTGATGATGAACCTGGGACTACCGGCGTAGGTTTCGGGTTTGTCGTAGAGGACTCGTAAATGGTCGATTACGGAGCAGGCGGTGTTTGTGAGGCGGGCAAAGCAGTTGTCGTAGGGGCCGCTGAGGTCTTTATAGAGGTAGAATACTTGGATTAGGAGGCGGGCGATGGTGGGATAGAGGGTATTATGATCTGACCAGTCAATACACACAGTAGCAAAGCAGAAAGAGGACGGACGTACTAGATGGGAGTTGCGCGACAATATCATGCAACTGTGTTTCATGCGCTCGTATCAAAGCGGACATCGGCCGCTCATGTTCGGACGATGTATTCCGAACACCAGTCGTAAAAATACTAACGCAACACTTTGACACAATATCTAAACATCGCAATTGTAGCGCCAGGATTGGCGAAAGTTGGCGACACAGCTTGTGTCCTGAATCAGGCACAAGATCCAGCATTGCGCGTGGCGGTTGGCCTTTGCATAAACATGCCCTAGAGTCGTCAGTTTGCGGCAATGCTTATCGAATAGGGAGGCATACCGTTGGTAAACTATAATACAATACGCCCACAACTCAGATCGGCGCTGCATATCTATCATGAAAATACTCTTGTTCGCCTGCGACGGCTCCGATCTCAACGACCTCATATTTCGTCCGAATTCGTGGCTCGCCATGGGGATATGAAGTCCATTCTGCATAGCAACGTGTAGCAACCATCCACTGATCGGGAAGAATACCTCGAACCCTGGGGGTGGCCACGTCAGGAATAGTAGAAATGACTGTATTTTGAATACTGGTGCGGCATTCGAGCCCATTGACAACAATATCATCTCCAGGATCGGCTCTGCCAGTGTTGGAAACAACGTCGGATTTTTATTGTAATTCCGACATGCGACAAAGATGATTGTCCAGAATAACAGCGTGGATTGGTCGTAGTATGCGTTGGGAGTAGTACTCGGGTCAAGGATTGGTAGGAAGGGGGCGTGGTCTTGGAAGAATCTGTTGCATCAGTGTCAGTGTTGATATCCTTATCTGTACTCCGAAGGACTATTGACTGACAATTGAAATATATCATCAATCTCCCCCGCATCAACCCTCACCCCCTTGAGCGTCCTCGCCTGCGTAGGTCCCTCACTGCCCGCCAGCGATGTAGTGGCATGTATCACAACCGGCGCAGGTCGCGCATTAATAGGCAAAGACCGCTGATGCACCGCGAGTGAGTCCGGAGAAGCGCTCGTCGTCGACGAAGATCCAAGACTCTGCGGCGAATGACTCAAATCCCCGATCCCGTTCACGACACCAATCGGTGACGTGATTCTGTTTCCCGATTGTCGGATGTTGTTGTTGCTATGCAGTTTTTTGCGTAGCTCTTCGGTTTCGTGTTCGAGTTGCGATAGTCGTCTGCATATTTGTCAGATATTCCGATCACTCAAGATTTATGAGCATGGAAACGACGAACTTTCGTTTATGCTCCCGTTTGAACGGATCTGAAATCACACATGTTGCGCCAACTTTGCGACACCGCGAGCAGGGCGCGTCGGGGTTGAGGTAGGCATCGCATTTTGCCTATACACCATAAAACCGTGTCAGCACTTCTCATCGTAGGTGTGTTTATGGTGGTGGTGGACCTTTTGCTGTCTGCACTCGGTGCATGCTTTCTTTTGTCGCGCGGAGACGGGTCTATGATCAGTCAGCCGGACCTTCGCGCATCTTTGACAGTGTTGAGAACACGTACGGTTTATCCGACGCGGGCATATTTGCTATTCCATGAGCAATGGGGACATTAAGGGCGTTGGTATAGTTTTCAAAGCGTTGGTGAGCTAGACAACGTCAGGAATGGGGGAGCTTGTTTTAACTTATTTCGGGAAGTGGATCGAACCAGACAACCCTATCTCCGCGCTAAACCCGGACCCTGTTCATTGAACATACATTCTCGTGATACTACTTCCATTCGCAAATACAATAAATGTGAAGATACAGATATACCAGAAGAAAAACGACGGTGACATATATATAATACAGAAACGATTAGGTACGTAGGTAGATTCATATATAAATAAAAGTTTATAGTACATTGCCAAAGCTCGGGAGATATATATATATCCAATATCCAGATCTGTGTAGTCGAACAAAGAAAGCAGACGTGATTGTGCAACACGGCTAATATTCCCGACTCTCGCCAATATCACACACGTCAAATGCACCCGTCTCAGGGAGACCGTTCCTCTTCATAGCCTCTTTCAACTTTCGAGGAGGCTCCAACACATCTTCTTCGGTCAGCACCCATGTGCCCCAATGCATACCAAGCGCGTTTTTGCATTTGGTATCCTGGAAAATATTTACTGCGTCGTGGGGATCGGCGTGCATGGGACTCATCAACCATCGAGGGTCGTATGCGCCGATGGGGATAAGGCCGAGGTCAAATGGCCCTCTGAGTTCGCCCACTTGCTTGAATGCAGGGCAGACGGGAAGGTTGTATTCTGCTGCATGGTCGTCTTCTACGCCTTTAAGGCCGCAGACTGATCTATAGCCCGTGTCTCTATTAAAACGAATCAGCATGCGGTTTTGATGGAGGTATTGGTTGGGCTCACCCTCCAAAATAAATCTTCTTTCCACCAGACTCGATACCCCAAGACGCCCACAAAGTCTTGGAACGATCAAACGCTCCTCGCGCAGACGTATGTTGGCATGGCAGACAGCTGATACGAGCCACAATCTCTGCACCTTCTGTGGCAGGCGCATTAGGTTCCGTGACCTTTTCGGCTCCACTCTTTGTGGGTGATAGTGTCAAGTCACGCTCGTCCCACCAATCCAATTCAGTCACATTGTTTATCCCAGCTTCCTTGAACCACGACGCATTACCCAGCGGCACAAAAAAATGGCAATTGGGATGTTTCTTTGAAATAGCCTTCACGGTCGGCAACGACAGATGATCGTAATGATTATGAGATATAACAACCATATCGATAATGGGGATTTCGCTGACGTCGCAAGGAGGCTTAGTGTATCGCTTGGGTCCTAGCCATGAGAACGGCGAGCATCGGTCTTCAAAGACTGGATCGAAGAGAACTCGGAGACCACCGGGGAATTCTGCGTAGAAGCAGGCATGACCGAGCCAGGTCGCTCGCAGTTTGGAGGTTTCGCGGGATGGGAGGAAGTTTGGTTTGTGTACTGTGACGGTTGGCGGCGTGGTATCGGGCCATTTCAAATCCCCAGTCACGACTCGTCTAGAAGAAGTCAATGGCGCTGTTACGTGCAGCGATTGCGTTTTTACTCGAGGACACCCACTTCGTCATCTCTGACAATATACTCAGAGGCGAGAGTTCAGTCCATGAACTAAACATGTCAGCAGGGGTGCCGGCACCGATCGGACCAAAACATACTCCCAAGGGTTATGGAACCGTCCTTGTCCATGATGAGGTTTGCTGGCAGCATCATCCGGTGCGGTGTAACTAGGCGACGCCGACACGGTAAGCGCATAAAGAATCGCAGAAGTGGTGGACGACATATTGCGTGGCGACAAGAATGGCCTCGGGGTATGTCTTTCACGACGCCAGGTCGCAAATAGTCGTCTTATA